>NC_053389.1:685442733-685760233 GCF_905171765.1 Bufo bufo | reverse complement strand
CCTCAAATTAAAGCTGACAGTCTGCAGTTAAAGCGCATCTTGTTCGTTTCATTTCAAATCCATTGTGGTGGTGTATAGAGCAAAAAATGTTAGAATTGTGTCGATGTCCCAATATTTATGGGCCTGACTGTATATTTCAGTTAGTGTCAGTTTAGAATTTTGCACGAACGCACCATCTGCGTACGTGCATTTTGCAACCAATGAGCACTGATCAGTAGTGTCCATTTGCACTGCAAGTTTTTTTTTATTGCAAGCCCCTTCACATGTGAAAACACAACATACACACCCCTCACACGAAATAAAGGTGTCCACATTTCACACCCCATTAACACCCCATTTATCCCAAAGAGTATACTCAGCTGAAGAGGCATATGCCATGCTTGCCTCCAATACTGAATCTGCCAGTGAGGGAAAAGAGGATACCCCTTTCCTCTACTACTCTACCCCCTCATCATTATCACCGTCCACTGATGAGGGACCCTCTAGAAGGCGCCCCAGGGTAGCAGCAGAAGCAGCCCCCCAGAGTGAACCCCTATGGACCCCACCCCCTGACAATTATCAGCCCCAAATTCCGCATTTTGAGGACAGCTCCGGAATACAGATAGATTGTACGTGCTTCACTTAACTAGATTTTTTCAAAATCTTCTTCTCTGAGGACTTTGTAAATGTATTGGTGGCCCAAACCAATTTATACGCCCAACAATTCATTGCTCAGAACCCTACATCGCCATACGTTAGACCCCTAGGCTGTGCAGCAGACCCCTAGTAAGTGCAGCAGAGATGATGACGTTTTGGGGGACTCCTGCTGCATATAGGCATTGTAAAAAAAAAAAAGTTAGACAATATTGGAGTTTGGACATTTTCTACCAGACTCCAATTTACAGTAACATCATGACTCAGAAGCGATTTGAGTCAATTTGGAAATTCCTACACTACAATGACAATTCACAGTGCCCACCCCAAAACGACCCAACATTTGACCGTCTTTTCAAAGTTAGGCCTGTCATTGACCACTTTAACACCAAGTTTGCTGAGATGTACAGCCCTGATAAAAATGTCTGTGTAGATGAGTCCCTATTACTTTTTAAAGGGAGGATTAGATTCCGCCAGTACCTGCCTAGCAAACGGGCAAAGTATGGCATAAAGATTTACAAACTTTGTGAGAGTAACTCCGGGTACATCCACAAGTTCCGCATTTATGAAGGGAAAGATTCCTGGACAGAACCCCCAGAATACCCCCCATCCTAGGAGTTAACTGCCAGAGGTACTGTGGCTTGCGGCATAGTGCGAAAAAATCTGAGAGGCCTCCCTAGATCTCTGGTAGGGCAACCACTGAGAATGGGTGAAAGTAGGGCTCTCTTCCGCGAGAACATGCTGGTGGTTAAGTACAAGTACAAGAGGGACGTCCTAGTACTGACCACCATTCACACTAACGCCAGCTCCGCTGCCCCTGTATGTGTTGCCACTACCACTGTTCCCAAACCAGTTTGTATCCTGGACTACAACAGGCACGTGGGAGGGGTGGATCTTTCAGATCTACTTCTGAAGCCCGACAGTGCCACACGAAAAACGAAAATGTGATACAAAAAGCTGGCCGTACACATTGTACAGATGGCAATGCGTACATGCCACACAGGAACTTTCCTTCAGTTCCAAGAGGTGGTTATCTCGGCCGGGTCCCAGTACTTCTGGAATTCATGGTGCCTGTGTCGTACCAGGGCAACATTTTCCAGGTCAAGTCCCCCAGACAGCAAGGAAAGGAAGGACGCCAAAAAGATGCAGGGTGTGTTCCAAAAGGGGGATAAGGAAAGACACCATTTAATGGAACTGGATCAGTGGCTACACCAAACTGAGAAACCTCTGGATAGGTGCTCTACCCAGCAACTCACCCACCCCTGTGTCACGAAAAGAAATAGATTATAGTAAATTGTAAATGTGGGAGGCACTCAAATACCTAGGATTGTGTATAATAACCATAATATACACTCACCTAAAGAATTATTAGGAACACCATACTAATACGGTGTTGGACCCCCTTTTGCCTTCAGAACTGCCTTAATTCTACGTGGCATTGATTCAACAAGGTGCTGATAGCATTCTTTAGAAATGTTGGCCCATATTGATAGGATAGCATCTTGCAGTTGATGGAGATTTGAGGGATGCACATCCAGGGCACGAAGCTCCCGTTCCACCACATCCCAAAGATGCTCTATTGGGTTGAGATCTGGTGACTGTGGGGGCCATTTAGTACAGTGAACTCATTGTCATGTTCAAGAAACCAATTTGAAATGATTCGAGCTTTGTGACATGGTGCATTATCCTGCTGGAAGTAGCCATCAGAGGATGGATACATGTTCTCATTCTGTTTACGCTAAATTCGGACTCTACTATTTGAATGTCTCAACAGAAATCAAGACTCATCAGACCAGGCAACATTTTTCCAGTCTTAAACATTCCAATTTTGGTGAGCTCGTGCAAATTGTAGACTCTTTTTCCTATTTGTAGTGGAGATGAGTGGTACCCGGTGGGGTCTTCTGCTGTTGTAGCCCATCCGCCTCAAGGTTGTGCGTGTTGTGGCTTCACAAATGCTTTGCTGCATACCTCGGTTGTAACGAGTGGTTATTTCAGTCAACTTTGCTCTTCTATCAGCTTGAATCAGTTGGCCCATTCTCCTCTGACCTCTAGCATCCACAAGGCATTTTCGCCCACAGGACTGCCGCATACTGGATGTTTTTCCCTTTTCACACCATTCTTTGTAAACCCTAGAAATGGTTGTGTGTGAAAATCCCAGTAAGGCCTCTTTCACACGACAGTATGTCTTTTTCAGTGTTTTGCGGTCCGTTTTAAACGGATCCGTTGTTCCGTTTTTTGTTTCCGTTGTGTTTCCGTTCCGTTTTTCCGTTCCATTTTTCCGTATGGCAAATACAGTATACAGTAATTTTATAGAAAAAATTGGGCTGGGCATAACATTTTCAATAGATGGATCCGCAAAAAACGGAACGGATACGGAAGACATACGGATGCACTTCCGTATGCATTCCGTTTTTTTGCGGACCTATAGACTTTAATGGAGCCACGGAACGTGATTTGCGGCCAAATATAGGACATGTTCTATGTTAAAACGGAACGGAAAAACGGAAATACGGAAACGGAATGCATACGGAGTACATTCCGTTTTTTTTGCGGAACCATTGAAATCAATGGTTCCGTATACGGACCGTATACGGACCGCAAAAAACGGACCGCAAAACAGAAAAAAAAAAACGGCCGTGTGAAAGAGGCCTAACTGAGCAGATTGTGAAATACTCAGACCAGCCCGTCTGGCACCAACAACCATGCCACGCTCAAAATTGCTTAAATCACCTTTCTTTCCCATTCTGACATTCAGTTTGGAGTTCAGGAGATTGTCTTGACCAGTACCACACCCCTAAATGCATTGAAGCAACTGCCATGTGATTGGTTGACTAGATAATTGCATTAATGAGAAATAGAACAGGTGTTCCTAATAATTCTTTAGGTGAGTGTATATAATACTGTTAACAATTTATTTATTCTATTAATAAAAATATAATTTTTTATTGTAGTTGATCAACTAAAACTTACAAAAATGTATAGAGAAGATGCTAAAAAAGGTAGAAAAAAGTTAAAAACTTATAATAAAATAAAGTCACAGTATATAAAAATTATTCACTGTTAGTAAGTCTTCAAAGGAGTAATTCTCCTTAATGTCCAGTAGGGGGAGCAGTTACATCGAAGTTATTAGTAATCCAGATTCATTCAGATCATTTATAAATGAGTAGCCTAGTAAGCGGCAGTACGATGTTGTAAAAGTCTCCCCTATACTTTTGATTTTAAAAAAGTTCGTTTTGACTGAATGATGGTGATATATATATATATATATATATATATAAAATCCCAAATATTGCAGCAGCACAGTCAGACGTTGTGCACTGGGTGCAATTCCTCACAGAGGCCGGCCCCTCCTCCAAGATATATACTTAACAAAATGACGAGGCAGCACTTCCAGCTTTAAGGTGACAGGGTGAAGACCCCAATAGACTTTAATCCGGCAACGTTTCGGCCTGCTCAATGAGGCCTTTATCAAGCTACATAACAGTGTGTACAACCAGGTATATATACCCACAATCCAATACAAAATAATTACAATCAGTGATTACACATGTCATCAATCAAGTCACATGATCTCCAACTCCATCATCACGTGACTTTTGTGCATAGTAAACATTTGTAAAAACGTCATACAAAGATATAAAAAAATACAAAATAGTGATCATCCTTGCTTACAGTAGATATGTGCATTTCAATCAATATATGTACGTACATCCATTTTAAAAAAGAGTTTATGTCCCCTGCATACATAACCCCAAGATGTACATAAAGTGCATAAGTGCCCCGTGCATAAAGAGTTAAAATCTTTTATTTGTGATGCAGCTGCATCATATCTAAACTTAAAATCAACCTGTTGGAGCTCACCATTCGTGGACCCATAGAACAGACCGGCGTTGGCGTCCCTCAGTCTGCAGCGCGCATGCTCCGGGTCAGACGTCACTGGTCCCGCCCCCTACGTCGCCGCGCTCCTACGTGCCAACTCCATGGACCGCAGCGTCATCCTATGGAGCGCATCGCAGGACCAACAGCAATGAGGGGAGGAGGGCCAGGTCATGTGACACAGACATACGTCACGCTACATCAAAGGGCGTGTTCACGCTCCGGGTCAGACGTCACTGGTCCCGCCCCCCACACTGCCGCGCCCCTATGTGCCTACTCCATGGACCACAACGTCATCCAATGGAGCGCATCACAGGGACAACAGCATAGGAGGGAGAAGGGCCAGGTCATGTGACACGGCGTAAACACCTCGCCGCACCAGAAGGCGTGTTTAGTGTTCAAGGAGATCTGAAAAATCTCAAAGCGGACAATCGCGGAGATGCCTGTAGTGACAGTGCGCAACCTTGCATGCTACAACAAATCTACAACCTCAGCGTATAAAGGGCGGACGGGGTGGAAAAAATGAAATCGACCCCCAACCAGAGGCGATCCCATCTCTTCCACCGGGTCCCCAACTATCAAAATCATTATATGTGCAATTACAATGGGACAAACCCTTCCCATCTATCTGCACCGCGAACTCTGACATCAGTACATAACCACTCGCTATCCGGCTTGTGGCAAGTGAATATTGTATAACAACTCATGTAGTTCGCTAGTTGTAAAATAATTTATAGAGGTCAATAGACACATTGTGCATCAAGTCGCCCACTTAGACACACATCCGCCACCGTCCATCTAATCTCCTCTCTATGGTCACTTCATTCACCGGCGTGTTCAAGGGTCCATAGGCGGCTCCATGTAATGAAACAGATAAAGGGTCATTGGGCTCATCTACAGATTTATCTGAAATAGATGAAAAAATGTATCAACTTTTGTTCAAAAAAGAGTGTACACTGTTACATATCCCCCACATCAAAACAAAATGGAAGAGGACCCCCACGTCCGGCATGCTGACTGCACATCTACTATCCACATAGTTCCCATCTACATTCTGCATTGAGGCCATCAGGCTTCAAAGTATGTAACCTGTGTATCCACATAATCTCACGTTGTTTAAGAAGCTTTTCCCTGTTACCTCCCCTTTTCAGTGGTGGGGTATGATCTATTACCCTGAATTTGAGGTCCTTTTCCCTGTGTCCAGCTTCAATAAAGTGCTTGGGCACAGGAAGATCTTTCCTCTTTTGGCGTATGGAATATCTGTGATAGTTCATCCTGGTCTTAACATCACATATGGTCTCCCCTACATAAAGGAGATTGCAGGGGCAAGACAAGAGATAGACCACATATGAGCTATCACAGGTCAGAAAGTGCCGTATGTCAAACTGCGTATTTAACACTGGGTGTGTGAATCTCTCCCCTTTAAGCATGTAGCTGCAGTTAACACAGCTCAAACACGGATAACATCCGTATTTTTTGCGACCTATGTACGTCTGGACTTTAGCCTTATCACCAGCCACCTCAGCTCTGACTAACTTGTCCCTCAGGTTATCTGCTCTCCTATATGACATTAGAGGGGGTACCGTGAATTCTTTCACTTTACCAAAGTTGCTGCTTAGTATGGGCCAGTGTTTTTTAACGGCACCTGCTATTTTGTAACTGCCTTCAGTGTATGTCGAAATGAATGGCACCCTCGCCTGCTTGCTCACTTCCTTCGGACTCTCTGTTTTCAATTCATTCAATTGTCTATGAACCAGTCTTCTGGGGTACCCTCTATTGATGAACTTATCTGCCATCTCAGACAGTCTCTTAGTTCGTACCTGTGAGTCTTTTACTATACGTTGCACACGGAGGAACTGGCTCCGTGGCAATGTCTTAACCATAGACCGCGGATGACAACTCTCAAACCTCAATAGTTTGTTACAGTCAGTCGGCTTGGTAAACAAATCGGTTATGAGTACAGTATCATGCTTCATAACCATGGTGTCCAGAAATTGGACCTGCCCGGTGGAGTACGTGAGAGTGAACTGGATCTCAGGATCCATTTCATTTAGAAATCCATGAAAACTAGCCAACTCATTCTCAGTGCCGTCCCAGATGACAAAAACATCGTCTATGTATCTCCACCACCCCCGCACATGGCTGAAGTGGTGGGACACATAGACGCGTTCAGCCTCCAGGCCCGACATGAAAATGTTGGCGTAAGTCGGCGCCATATTTGAACCCATTGCGGTTCCCCGCTGTTGAAGGTAGTAGCCATCTTGGAACGCAAAGTAATTATATCTCAGTACTACACCGAGCAGGTCCAAAATGAACTCCCTGCATTCATCAGTGTATTCTGTCTCAATCAAACATTTCTTGACTGCCTCTACACCCCTATCGTGATTGATAGAGGTGTAGAGGCTCACCACATCAAATGAAACTAGCAGTGTGTTTGCCGTTACCCCCACATTAGCGATTCTATCCAAGAAGTCTCCCGTATCACGTATGTAAGATCTAGCCCCAACCGCAAACTTCCGCAAGATCTTATCTAGAAAGATCGCCAGATTGGAGAATACGGACTCCCTCCCGGAGACAATGGGTCTCCCCGGGGGGTTTTTTACACACTTATGAATTTTAGGTAACACGTATATCAATGGTGTCTTAGGCTGAGTTATTAATAGGTACTTATACAGAGCTTCATCAATCAGACCCCCCATTTTGGCTCTATCCAATACTCCAGTGATTACCTTCATCACTTCAAATTTAGGGTCATGGTTGAGCCGTCTGTACACCTGGGTGTCACCCAGTTGTCTCTGTATTTCGGAGATATACCATTCGGTGTCCATCACAACAACGGCTCCCCCCTTATCGGCAGGCTTTACCGTGAGAGAGCCGTCGCTGCGCAGTTCACCCAATGCCTGTATCTCAGCAGACGTCATGTTTGGATGCCTCAAACCTTCAGTCTGCAATGTGCCTTTAAGGCTCTCAATATCAGCCCTCACTGCATTGATATACGCGTCTATAGCTGGACATTTGATCTGTGGTGTGAAGTCGCTCCTGGCATGTAAGCCCACACCGCGAAGAGAGAGTTCACAACACCGTTCAATGTCACCACCAATCACTTGTTTGTCAGTTCCAGAGAACCAAACCTTCAATTTAATACTTCTAAAAAACTTCTGCAAGTCCACTTCAAGTTGGAACCAATCAATACCCACTGCAGGGCAAAAAGTTAAACCTTTAGATAACAACTCGGTTTGTGCGGTAGTCAGTACTTGTGAAGATATATTTACCACTGTGGATTTCTTTTCATTGTCGGCCGATTTCTTACACTCCGTTGCTCTTTTTCTCCATCTGTATTGTCTCTGTCCACCACGTCTGGTTCTTTTAAGTCCAGCACTGGGCCTAAAAAACAGTCGTCTGGTCGTTGATCGATAGGTATACGTCCCTCCTCAGTTGTTGGTGTCATTCTTCCCCTGGGGTTGAAATTACCTTTTTTGTTGTTGTTGTTGTAGTTACCGTTAAACGGTTGCCGTCTCTGGCCTTTTGGCTCCTGCCACGTGTAGACGTTACCCCGTCTATAATCCTCTTCGTCACGCAGCCATTTACGCCGTTTAATCACCTCCTGCTCTTTCCTAAATCTTTCCAAATACGCAGAGCAGCTGGTTAAGTATGTCTCATAGTCCTGTGTAGGGAGGGCTTCCTTCAATTTATTATCAGCTTTTTCCAGCTGTTCACGAGTCATGCCCAATTCATGCTGGAGGAACTCCAGATTAAGCAGTATGACATCCAGGGCATATTTGTTGGAGATCTGCGTGAATTTAAGTGCAAATTTGCTGTCAGCTGGAAACAGACTTGGCTTCAGTTGGGAACGCATCCCCCTTGGGATTCTATGCGACCTGTAATACTCTGCCAGAGTCGCTAGATGCAGCTCCATTGAGGCCAGCCGTTTACCATCCGCCTCATAGCCTTTCTTTAGCTCTGTAACTGATGGGGTAGATAAAAATGTGCAGTCGCTCACCAAATCATGGAGGATCCTCTCCTCATCCTGCCTGGTGTAGGAGAATACATCGGGGGGGGGTCTCTCGCAGATGGATCATGCATCTTCAATGGATTCAGTGCTAAGCTGCTAAGTCCTTATATAAAATCCCAAATATTGCAGCAGCACAGTCAGACGTTGTGCACTGGGTGCAATTCCTCACAGAGGCCGGCCCCTCCTCCAAGATATATACTTAACAAAATGACGAGGCAGCACTTCCAGCTTTAAGGTGACAGGGTGAAGACCCCAATAGACTTTAATCCGGCAACGTTTCGGCCTGCTCAATGAGGCCTTTATCAAGCTACATAACAGTGTGTACAACCAGGTATATATACCCACAATCCAATACAAAATAATTACAATCAGTGATTACACATGTCATCAATCAAGTCACATGATCTCCAACTCCATCATCACGTGACTTTTGTGCATAGTAAACATTTGTAAAAACGTCATACAAAGATATAAAAAAATACAAAATAGTGATCATCCTTGCTTACAGTAGATATGTGCATTTCAATCAATATATGTACGTACATCCATTTTAAAAAAGAGTTTATGTCCCCTGCATACATAACCCCAAGATGTACATAAAGTGCATAAGTGCCCCGTGCATAAAGAGTTAAAATCTTTTATTTGTGATGCAGCTGCATCATATCTAAACTTAAAATCAACCTGTTGGAGCTCACCATTCGTGGACCCATAGAACAGACCGGCGTTGGCGTCCCTCAGTCTGCAGCGCGCATGCTCCGGGTCAGACGTCACTGGTCCCGCCCCCTACGTCGCCGCGCTCCTACGTGCCAACTCCATGGACCGCAGCGTCATCCTATGGAGCGCATCGCAGGACCAACAGCAACGAGGGGAGGAGGGCCAGGTCATGTGACACAGACATACGTCACGCTACATCAAAGGGCGTGTTCACGCTCCGGGTCAGACGTCACTGGTCCCGCCCCCCACACTGCCGCGCCCCTATGTGCCTACTCCATGGACCACAACGCTGGACACAGGGAAAAGGACCTCAAATTCAGGGTAATAGATCATATCCCACCACTGAAAAGGGGAGGTAACAGGGAAAAGCTTCTTAAACAACGTGAGATTATGTGGATACACAGGTTACATACTTTGAAGCCTGATGGCCTCAATGCAGAATGTAGATGGGAACTATGTGGATAGTAGATGTGCAGTCAGCATGCCGGACGTGGGGGTCCTCTTCCATTTTGTTTTGATGTGGGGGATATGTAACAGTGTACACTCTTTTTTGAACAAAAGTTGATACATTTTTTCATCTATTTCAGATAAATCTGTAGATGAGCCCAATGACCCTTTATCTGTTTCATTACATGGAGCCGCCTATGGACCCTTGAACACGCCGGTGAATGAAGTGACCATAGAGAGGAGATTAGATGGACGGTGGCGGATGTGTGTCTAAGTGGGCGACTTGATGCACAATGTGTCTATTGACCTCTATAAATTATTTTACAACTAGCGAACTACATGAGTTGTTATACAATATTCACTTGCCACAAGCCGGATAGCGAGTGGTTATGTACTGATGTCAGAGTTCGCGGTGCAGATAGATGGGAAGGGTTTGTCCCATTGTAATTGCACATATAATGATTTTGATAGTTGGGGACCCGGTGGAAGAGATGGGATCGCCTCTGGTTGGGGGTCGATTTCATTTTTTCCACCCCGTCCGCCCTTTATACGCTGAGGTTGTAGATTTGTTGTAGCATGCAAGGTTGCGCACTGTCACTACAGGCATCTCCGCGATTGTCCGCTTTGAGATTTTTCAGATCTCCTTGAACACTAAACACGCCTTCTGGTGCGGCGAGGTGTTTACGCCGTGTCACATGACCTGGCCCTTCTCCCTCCTATGCTGTTGTCCCTGTGATGCGCTCCATTGGATGACGTTGTGGTCCATGGAGTAGGCACATAGGGGCGCGGCAGTGTGGGGGGCGGGACCAGTGACGTCTGACCCGGAGCGTGAACACGCCCTTTGATGTAGCGTGACGTATGTCTGTGTCACATGACCTGGCCCTCCTCCCCTCGTTGCTGTTGGTCCTGCGATGCGCTCCATAGGATGACGCTGCGGTCCATGGAGTTGGCACGTAGGAGCGCGGCGACGTAGGGGGCGGGACCAGTGACGTCTGACCCGGAGCATGCGCGCTGCAGACTGAGGGACGCCAACGCCGGTCTGTTCTATGGGTCCACGAATGGTGAGCTCCAACAGGTTGATTTTAAGTTTAGATATGATGCAGCTGCATCACAAATAAAAGATTTTAACTCTTTATGCACGGGGCACTTATGCACTTTATGTACATCTTGGGGTTATGTATGCAGGGGACATAAACTCTTTTTTAAAATGGATGTACGTACATATATTGATTGAAATGCACATATCTACTGTAAGCAAGGATGATCACTATTTTGTATTTTTTTATATCTTTGTATGACGTTTTTACAAATGTTTACTATGCACAAAAGTCACGTGATGATGGAGTTGGAGATCATGTGACTTGATTGATGACATGTGTAATCACTGATTGTAATTATTTTGTATTGGATTGTGGGTATATATACCTGGTTGTACACACTGTTATGTAGCTTGATAAAGGCCTCATTGAGCAGGCCGAAACGTTGCCGGATTAAAGTCTATTGGGGTCTTCACCCTGTCACCTTAAAGCTGGAAGTGCTGCCTCGTCATTTTGTTAAGTATATATATATATATATATATATCTATGACGAGAAAGAGAATGTTTCGATATATCTTGTTAACTAACAGTGACACATTAGATGCACTCCTTGTCCTATAATTAAGTTATTTTGAAAACATATTTCTACCGCTATCTTGTGTATGGTAAAAGTAATTTATAATATCCACTATGATAGCGATATGCCGCTCCAGGGGCAAGGACATATATTTAGTTGATTGGAGCTAGTGACTTATGCAGATAACAGGCTGTCAATTATGTTACCCATCCTGATGTCCGTGGGAAGATGAAGTACTGGCCGGCCGAGCTCTACCTGCCTGTGAAGTGGCATCCCACATGAGCGGGAGCAGCGGCGTGGTGTTTGTCCTTCGGGTAGAATGGTTAGAGATGCTGAGTATTGAGCGGTTCGTATCTTGAAAAGACCGGCGATACCTTTTCAGTCTTTTTCCAAAGTTCGCTCAAAGGCTCCATTCACACGTCCGCAAATGGGTCCGCATTTGTTCCGCAATTTTGCGGAACGGGTGCGGACCCATTCATTTTCTATGCGGACGGAAAATGGATGCGGACAGCACACAGTGTGCTGTCAGAATCCGCATTTGCGGAGCGCGGCCCCGATCTTCAGGTCCGCAGCTCCGCAAAAGATAGAACATGTCCTATTTTGTCCGCAGCTTGCGGACAAGAATAGGCATTTCTATAGGGGTGCCGGTCGGTTGTGTTGTGGATCCGCAATTTGCGGGTCCGCAACACACCACGGACGTGTGAATGGAGCCTAAGGCCTCTTTCACACGACAGTATGGCTTTTTCAGTGTTTTGCGGTTTGTTTTTCACGGATCCGTTGTTCCATTTCCGTAGTGTTTCCGTTTCTGTTCCATTTTTCCATATGGCATATACAGTAATTACATAGAAAAAATTGGGCTGGGCATAACATTTTCAATAGATTGTTCCGCAAAAAACGGAACTGATACGGAAGACATACGGATTTGAAGGCGGACCCATCGACTTGAATGGAGCCACGGAACGTGATTTGCGGCCAATAATAGGACATGTTCTATCTTTCAAAGGAACGGAAAAACGGAAATACGGAAACGGAATGCATACGGAGTACATTCCGTTTTTTTTGCGGAACCATTGAAATGAATGGTTCCGTATACGGAACGCAAAAAACGAAAAAAAAAAAAAACAGTCGTGTGAAAGGGGCCTAAGGTGCAAAAAAATCTGTTGTACTGCAGGTTAACCATTTACCACTGCGAAACCTGCCCTGAAAAACCTGGCCTGTGCATGCAGGAGTGTTTTAAAATCTAGCACTCATCCATGGAGTATTAATTAAATTTTTTCCTTTATGCTCCCTGTAATATTTCCACTTTATATCTCTGATTGAGTCCATCTCGCTTGTATATCCACTTTCCAACAACCACTACACATTCTTGTCCGTGAGACAACTGTTAGGTCAAAAGTGCCCTTTCGACCTCTTAAAATGTTCGTACGGGGGTGCTCTTTCCAAATGGGGTTTTCACATTTAGCTGTTTGCCTGCTGTGCGCCCATACAGCAGGCTACAAGCACATATGGGGCGTTTCCTGAATGGGGAGAAAATGGGGAACACTTACTGGGGTGCTTTTTCTCCTTTAACCCCTTGTAAAAAAAAATTGGGTTCTGCTAGTTATTTTTTTTTTTTAACAAATGTGTGCTTTGAAATCCTTTAACAAGTGTTTCTGCCTTTTGTGAGACACCGGTTTGCTGAAAAGTACCCTTTCTACCACTTAAAATGTTCGTACAGGGGTGCTCTTTCCAAAATGGGGTCACTTATCGGGGTTTTTAATTTCTGGGGACCTCAGGAATCATTTAAATGCGACATGGCACCTAAAATCCATGTCTGTTTATTCAAGCCTGCAAAAAACATATTTTGCACTTTGCTTCTAGAGCCCTGCTGTGGCACCTAAAATCAATGTCTGCCAATTCAGGTCAGCAAAATCCATATTTTGCTGTTTGACTCTAGAGCCCTGCTGTGTTCTCATGCATCATATTTTGAGCACATATGGGGTGTTGCCGTATTTAGGGGGAAATGGGAAACAAAATGTGGGGTGCATTTTGTCCTGTTACCCCTTATGAAAGTAAAAAATGTGGGTGTAAAGCAACTTTTTATGGAAAAAAATGTAATTTTTCGTTTTCAAAGCCAAGTGTTTCCTAATTCTGTGACATATGCGACATAGCTCCCAATTACCATTCCAGCTAAATCCGCTCTCCAAAAACCGCATGGCGCTTCTTCCACTCTGAAGCCTGCTATGCGCCCATACATCATTTTTTGAGCACACATGGGGTGTTTCTGTAAACTCCAGATTCATGGTAATAGATTGAGTTTTGTTTGGCTGTTAACCCTTGATGTGTTGCAGAAAAAAATAGATTAAAATTTAAAATCTGCTAAAAAAAAGTGAAATTTTATTCCCATTTTCCTTAAATTCTCGCGGGCACCGAAAGGGTTAACAAAGTTTATGAAATCAGTTTTGAATAGCTTAAAAAGGTGTCGTTTCTAAAATAAGGTGATTTATGGGTGGTTTCTAATATTTAAGCCCCATAAAAGTGACTTCATAACTGAACTGGCCCTGAAAAAATTGGGTTTTGGAAATTTTCGTAAAAATTAGCTTCTAAACCTAAAAGACTTCTAACGTCCCAAAAAAATAAAATGTCATTTTCAAAATGATCCAAACATGAAGTAGACATATGGGGAATGTAAAGTTATAACTATTTTTGGAGGTATTACTATCTATTATAAAAGTAGAGAAATTGAAATTTGGAAATTTGCTAATTTTTCCCAATTTTTGCTAGATTTGGTATTTTTTATAAATAAAAATGAAATATTTGGACTCAAATTTTACCACTGTCATGAAGTACAATATGTGACAGCCTGGATAAGTAAAAGCGTTTTAAAGTTATTACCACATAAAGTGACACAAGTCAGATTTTCTGAAAAATAGCCTGGTCCTTAAGGTGAAAAATGTCTGGGTCCTGAAGGGGTTAAACGATACCACCTCACTTAACCTTAAGGCGGCAAAGAATGCAATAACAAAAGTAACCGTGAATAATGACACTTCAAACATGTCAAAACAAAGAAAAGCATAATTTGTACAGTAACTCCACAGAAATAGGCCTTCTCCTATCCTTGGCTGAAATTGACCTACTGTAACCTTTCAAATCTTGCTTGACTGGAAAGAAACTGTTCAAAGGCTGACCACCAATTAACTTAAGAAAAAACAACAAAATCTTTAAAATAGAAGAAAATGCCAACTCCCTTTGCATCAGTTCACAGACAAACAACAAATTAAAACTACAATTACTCACAAAAAGGGATATTTGACTTTGGGGTGAAATTTATAGAAAATATAAAAAGTTCACGCTACAGTAATATTATATCATGAATGTAGGGCATTTACCGGTAAGTAGAAGCATGCAATGGTGATTTTCTCATCTCAAACTATTTACTGAAACAAAAAAGCCAACAACAGTGGTAGGTACACCCCCACAAAAATGTCAATGTCTCAATAACTTGTCATGTGGCCTTGAGCATTAATTACAGCTTGACCACAACATCTCATGCTGTTCAAAGTCGATTTATTATATGCTGAGGCATGGCATCCCACTGTTATTGAAGGGCGGCCCTCAGGTCATTGAGGTTCTGGGGTATAGAGTTACGAGCCTCTACACAGTGACTCAGCTGATTCCATAGGTTTTCAATAGGATTTGGATCTGGGGAAAGTGCAGGCCACTCTATTTGAGGTACCCCAGTCTCCAGCAGCCGTTCCCTAAGTTTGCGACCTGATGAGCTGGTACATTGTCATCCATGAAGATTAAATTAGGCCTGTGTTGTTCATGCAGAGACACAATGATTGGATTAATGATGTTTTTCAAGTAGAATGGGCTTGTCACTGTACCATTCACAATGTGTAGGGCAGTTCTGTATTGACTAGACACACCTGCCCACACTGTAACACCACCGCCACCAAAGGCTCACCAGTGGCTCATGCATAGCGCTCTCCTTGACGTCTCCAACATTTTTGGCGGCCATCATTTATGCTCAGTGTAAGGCTGCATTCACACGTCCGTGCTGTGTTGCGGACCTGCAATTTGCGGGTCCGCAACACACCAGCCCGGCACCCCCATAGAAATGCCTATTTTTGTCCGCAAGATGCGGACAAGAATAGGACATGCTCTATCTTTTTGCGGAGCTGTGGACCCAAAGATCGTGGCCGCGCACGGCAAATGCGGATGCGGACAGCACACTGTGTGCTGTCCGCATCCATTCCGTCCCCATAGAGAATGAATGGGTCCGTACCCGTTTCCGCAAAATTGCGGAACAGATGCGGACCCATTTTGCGGACCTGTGAATAGACCCTAATTCAACTTTCATCGGTGAACAGCACTGAGGCCAACTGGTCACTTGTCCAGAGTAGATGCTCTCTTGCCAGCCCATGCAAGACGATGACGAATGTGTCGGGTGTGGTCAGGTACCCTTGCAGGTCATCTAGCACACAGACCACGCTTATGTATATCGTTTTGAATGGTCTGACGTGACACTTTGGTGCGTATCACCTCCCTTAAATGTGCCTGGAGTTGTGTAGCATTCATCATCTGGTTCCGCAGGGGTATTTTTCACAATTAAGTGGTTATCAGTGTGGGATGTGGCCAAAGGACGCCCATTTCTATGCCTTTCTGTGACTCTTCCTCTCTCTCTATCTCTGTTGCAACCTGCTGATGACAATCTGAGACACTCTTTGCTCAGTGGCCACTTCCGTTTAAGGTTATTCAGTGGTGGCCACAGCACACATCCAAAATTGGCTATAGTTGGGTGAACGTCCCTTTCTAGACCCGTCTCCACGAGTTTCAGACAGCACACTATTTGCAGTGAAGTAGGTTTTCTTTATTTAATCAATACAGCCTAATTTTAAAGTGCAGACTGGAGATGAGCGAATTTCTCAAAAATTTGATTCAGCCGGTTCACCAAATTTTCTGAAAAGATTTGATTCGAATTTATTCGCAGTGAATTGCATTAAAAACAGCTATTTCCTGGCTGCAGAGAGCCTGTATAGTGGTGTAGAACAATGTGCCTTGCAGTAAAAAGCATAGGGAGTCTGCTGTGGTAGTGAAACAATACTGTGAGTCAGTACAACATGCACATGACAGGCGTCGCTCTTAGAATCACTACACACATCACTTCTTTGGGCAGTTACGGGGCCAAAACTGACCAAATAACTAAAGTGTCAACTCATACTTACAGGTCGATGTTAGCGCCAGGTATAAAGAACCGTGCAGAGACCCAAGATCTTACTGTAACGTGAAAGAGTGCACTCCTTCTACCGTCATCAGCTGATTCCACATAGATGTCTACAGAACCTGTTTTATTAAACGCTTATACAAGTAGAGCCCCCTTGACAGAGTGGAGAGGGTTTAAGCAGTAAGTTTGTGTGGACGTCCCTGATTATTTTGCCCTTCCTCTGATCCGTCAGAACAATAACCCCGCCAAAAATGGATCTCGTCTGTTGAGCATCCGCCTTCACTCTGTCAGCATTTGGTCAGTAATCCATCAGTATTGCTAAAGCCCAAAAAAACAGGAGTGGATCCAAAACAGAGATGACATGTGAATAGAATATTTGCATGTCTTCTGTGTTTTGTACCCACTCCTGCTTTTGGCTACCAAATCTCAAGCCAATTCCATACCTCTTAACTTTTTAAAATCGCAAAAAGAGGGACAATATATGTGGCGTGCATCGCTTAAATTTTTTCATACTATGCCATGCCTCTAACTCCACCCAAAGCATAATTACTGACTCTGCTGCATCTGGGCATCGATTAGGTAAGTATAAGTTCCTTTATTTTTTTACAGCATGTGGAGCCACTGGGACAATTATTTTCTTGCGCTTCAATGTCGCTTTAAATATTATAGATAAGTTAAGGTCCAAATTCCACCAAATAATGAAGTTCTGGTCTAATATACAGGTAGAAACCATACAGAGACTTTAGTAAGGAGCAATTTAGTAAATTTATTAATGCACATTTATGTATTAATTCCCCAAGTCAAAAAGAGGGACAGAGGAACTTGGGTCAAAAAGAGGGACTGTCCCTCCAAAAAAGGGACACTTGGGAGGTATGCTATTCTGATGGGACCATGCAGTCCTTACAGCTACTACACAGACAGGATCCGTTGTGTATCTAATTTTTCCTTCCTTCTGACAGATCAGAAGAAGGGTCAAATAAATGATGATGTCAACCAGGCCAAAAAGGCAAAATAGTGGCCCAGTCATGGAGTGGGGAGGGTGGGAGAACAGCTTGAGAAGTCCAAAGAGTGGCCCAATTACATAGTGTTGAAGTACCAGCAACATGAGGAGACCACAGAGTGGTCCAGTGACATAGTGGGGAGGTGGCAGCAGCAGCAGCATGAGAAGCCCACAGAGTGGCCCATTTACATAGTGTTGAGGTGGCAGCAGCATGAGGAAGCTACATAGTGGCCCAGTGACATAGTGTTGAGTTAGCATCAGCACGAGGAGACCACAGACTGGCAAGATCACATAGTTTGGAGGTGGCAGCAGCATGAGGGGACCACAGAGTGGCACAATGACAGAGTGAGGAGGTGGCAGCAGCAGAGCAGCATGAGGAGACCACAGACTGGCAAGGTGACATAGTGTGGAGGTGGCAGCAGCAGCAGTAGTATGAGGAGGCCACAGAGTGGCACAATGACAGAGTCTTGAGGTAGCAACAGTATGAGGAGGCCGCCAAGTGGCACAATGACAGAGTGTGGAGGTGGCGGCAGCAGCAGTATCAGGAGGAGGCCACAGAGTGGCACAATGACAGTGTGGAGGTGGCGGCAGCAGCAGTATCAGGAGGAGGCCACAGAGTGGCACAATGACAGTGTGGAGGTGGCAGCAGCAGCATAAGGAGACCACAGAGTGACCCAGAGACAGAGTTGTGAGTTGGAAGCAGCATGAGGAGACCACAAAGTGGCACAATGACAGAGTGTGGAGGTGGCAGCAGCAGCTTGAGGAGGCCACAGACTGGCAAGGTGACATAGTGTGGAGGTGGCAGCAGCATAAGGAGGCCACAGACTGGCAAGGTGACATAATGTGGAAGTGGCAGTAGCAGCATGATGAGACCACAGAGTGGCCCAGAGACAGAGTTGTGAGTTGGCAGCAGCATGAGGAGACCACAAAGTGGCACAATGGAGGTGGCAACCGCAGCATGAGGAGACCTGAGTGGTGAGGTGGCAGCATCATCAGGAGACCACAGAATGACCCGGTGACAGAGTGGGGAGGTGGGTAGCAATAACAGTACCCGCTGACGATGGTGGGTATAAGAAGGAGCACTTGGAATCAGATGTGTGGCATCAGGCAAGTGGCAGCATCAGAATAGTAGCTGAGGCAGGTAGCCAGAAGAAACAGGTCTCTTTTGTCAAGGTTTAGGTGAGGCAGCATGGATGATCTAATCTGATGCATCAGGCATTGGTGGGTGGAAATCCTGGCTAATCCATGCCTTATTCATCTTGACAAAGATCAGTCTCTCCACATTTTGGGTGGACAGTTCTCCTTGGGGTAACTATGGCCCCCACTGCACTAAACACCCGCTCTGATGCCACACTACTGGTCAGGAAGGACAGCTTTTCCAGGGCAAACTCGGCCAGTTGCGGCCACAGATCCAGTTTGGCTGCCCAGTAGTCCAGCGGATCTTCGATGACGGGTGGCAGAGTGCACTCCAAGTATGCCACCACATGCTGGTTCAGGTTCTGCTCTATGTCTAGCTGCTGGTGAGTAGTTTCTTTACTATGCGGGTGAAGAAAGCTGCTCATCAGCAACTCTAGACTCAAGCTGCTGCTGATGGAGCTGGAACTGTTCCTACCCCCCCACCCCGTGACCACAGCCATGGCAGTGAAACGAGAGAGCAGAGGGCAAGGTCCCCCCCCCCCCGGTCAGACCTGCGCCGATGGCTCAGATAGGCAGCTGCCAACTGACTACATAGGACGTCTCTATAGTAGTTCAGTTTGTCCTCCCTCTCAGTGGGTGCAAAAAAAGCCCCCATTTTGGACCGATAGCGAGGGTCCAACTAGGTGGAGAGCCAGAAGTCATCCCTCTGCAGAATGGTGAGAATTCGGCTGTCACTATCCAAGCAAGTGAGCATGAGCAGGCCATTTGCGCAAGTGACTCAGAGGGACTCCCTGCCTCGATCTGCACTGCATACTGCCACGGTGTGCCTGGGTCATCTGCCTCATCTTCCTCATCTCCGTGTTGCTCCTCCGGCTGCTCCTGCTCCTCCTCTCCTGTCACCTGTGTAGAAAAACCACCCAGTTCGCTAAACATTGCTTGTGCTCCAATGTCCTCCTTCTCCTCCAGTTCAGCCCCCACAGGGCTTATGTGGCCGTGAGATGTAGGTGCCACGTCTCCAGTCCCCTGACAAGCCAGATTTACCAGCATCTGTTCCAGGATATAAAGCAGTAGAATGACGCTGTTCATCCTGTAGTCCTGGCGAATGACAAATAACGTGGAATCCTTAAAGGGCCTGAGCAAACGGCAGATGTCACGCATGAGCTGCCATTGCCTATGGCCTTTCTCAGTTCATATAGTCGGTCCAACATATGGAGGGTGAAATGCCTGGAAACGTTGCATATTAGCCTATGTTGGGGGATGCCATTCTGCTGCTGCAGCTCAAGGAGGGTGTGCTTGGCGGTGTACGAGTTGCTGAAGTGCATGCAAAGTTTCCTGGCCATTTTTAGGATGTCTTGCAGAAGGGTGGAAGACTACAGGAAACTGTTGACAACTAGACTGAACACGTGTGCCATGCAGGGCTGTCACGAACGGGGGTAGGGAAGCATGCACCCCTGACTGCCACCCACGCCTCTGCCCCTACCTACTTGCACGATCCGTCCTAGGTAACGGGGCGCAACTGGACGGCAGTTCCTAACTTAAGTAAGTGCAGGGGAAAAACAAAAGACAGGACAAACAGAACACAAAGAAAGTCAAATACCAGGAAGTCAAATCAGTACAAGGGAGCAACAAGAGCGAGTCCAAACATAAGCCGGAATTCAGTACCAGGAGATCATGACAAGCAACAGGGGATGAGCAGGAAGCGAGGTCAAACGAGAAGAGCCGAGGTCAGGATTCAGGAACACAATGCCAGGAATACAGGAGCATATAAATATTTTAATCACAGGCAACCTGTGGCCAGCAGGCTGCCTGTTTAAATAGGCCTGGCTGGTGTGGCCAGCATCACGTGACTCACAGCAGCCCAACTCAGCTGAGCACCTATCATTATCGGCGCTCGGCTCCCCTGCTGCCATGGAGACGAGGACGCAGGCTATGTCCTTGTCCCTCTCCTTGCGCAGGTTGCCGGCGGTGCTGTGAAGGAAGCACGCGCCGCCTGCCCCTTGTTACAGTACCCCCCCTTCTATGAGGGGCCACCGGACCCAAAGTCATAAGATTGGGTTTTTCCGGATGAGCGGATGAGTCAGATGGAACCTCTTCACCAGTGTCACAGCATGTAACTTACTCATCGGCACCCAAGACCTCTCTTCTAGCCCGAAACCCTTCCAATGCACCAGATAGTGGAAAGAATTCCGGACCTTTCTAACATCAATATTCTTTAAGATCTCGAATTCCATTTGTCCGGAAACCTCCACTGGAGGCGGAGTTTCCTCTGAAGGAACGACAGGTAACACATACTTCTTTAGTAAAGATTTGTGAAACACATTGTGGATGCGAAAGGAATCAGGTAGTTTTAGTTTAAATGATACAGGGATAAGGACCAATAAATCGTGGAGCAAAATTATTAGATGGTACTTTAAGAGATAGATTTTTGGTAGATAGCCATACCTTCTCACCCACCACAAAATCCACCCCATGAGAGCGTCTGTTATCAGCCTTCATTTTCTGAACCTCCTGGGCTTTCTTCAGGTTTGACTGAACCTGGGCCCAGACTGTGCACAGTTCTCTAATCAATTTATCTGCTTCCGGAACTTGTGAAGAAGACGGCGACAATGAATTAAATCGTGGATGGAACCCAAGATTACAGAAGAATGGCGACACTCCCGTGGATGAGTTCACCAGGCTATTGATAGCAAACTCAGCCAAGGGTAGATGTCGCACCGACAACAGTTGATTATCAGAAACATAACATCTCAAGAACTGTTCCAATGACTGGTTCAACCGTTCGGTTTGACCGTTAGTTTCCGGGTGAAAGGCGGAAGAAAAGGAAAAAGAAATATCACATTTATGACAGAAGGCTCTCCAGAACCTAGAAACAAATTGAACGCCTGTATCAGAGACAACATTCTTTGGAATCCCATGAAGACGTACCACATGATCCACAAACAGAGAATCCAAAGTTTTAGCATTAGGGAGCTTTGCCAGTGGAACAAAATGCACCATTTTACTAAATCTATCGACCACTACCCATACCACCGACTTACCCTCGGAGACTAGCAAGTCGGTGATAAAATCCATGGAAATATGTGACCACGGTCTACTGGGAATGGGCAGTGGTTGTAACTCACCGGCCGGGCGAGTTCTGGGAGTTTTGGCTCTGACACATACCTCACATGAAGACACATGCCGCGCTTAGGCACAGAGCACCTTTTCTTCCCACAGCACCGTGCAGCATTACAGCTATTTGACTTTATATACAGTATATTGTTTCTATACATACATCCTGAAGCCCCAGATCAAGGAAGACCGTTCCTGGTTTAATACAAGATCAGTGATAATCACCGCATATCTTCACTTGTCTTGTGAAGGATTATCCCACAAAAAGGCGCATCATTGACAAAAAGATGCATCACTCACAAAAGTCGCATTCCACAAAAAGGCGCATCATTCACAAAAAGGACGCACCATCTACAAAAAGGCACATCATATACAAAAAGGCACATTATTCACAAAAGTCGCATCATTTGAAAAAAAGCGCAGTATATAGGAATAAGTTCCACAATACGGTGGAACTCCATTCATTGACTACATTTTATCTACTAAATACAATTTTCACCATAAGTGGCTATTTTTTTTTATTTTAATTCTTTATTTTTATTTTTACTCCAAGGAACATTTTTATTGACTCTCATTTTGGACTATTGATCAAATTCATCTCATATTTTACAACTATATCTTAACCAGCATTTTTTATCTATATCCTATTATCTATATACTATTTCTATAAATAAACTAGATCAGACTTTACCCATATATGAGTGTGCCTGCTTATCTCTTTACTTCTTATTTTCCACTATCCTGACTGGGTGAGTCAGATTTAGCAGTTCTTGCACCTCTATCATTTGCTTGAACAGTAGAGCCGTCTATCCCATTCACCTTTTCACATGCGAGTTTACATCTCTAGATAGCATGGGCCACCAGTAGGACCTGGAGATGAGTTCCTTGGTGGCATAAACACCGGGGTGTCCACATACATTCAGGTATATAAATATTGGGACATCAACACAATTGTAACATTTTTGGCTCTATACACCACCACAATAGATTTGAAATGAAACAAACAAGATGTACTTTAACTGCAGACTGTCAGCTTTAATTTGAGGGTATTTACATCCAAATCAGGTAAACGGTGTAGGAATTACAACAGTTTGCATATGTGCCCCCCACTTGTTAAGGGACCAATTGGCTTCTCAGCTGTTCCACGGCCAGGTGTGTGTTATTCCCTCATTATCCCAATTACAATGAGCAGATAAAAGGTATAGAGTTCATTTCAAGTGTGCTATTTGCATTTGGAATCTGTTGCTGTCAACTCTCAAGATAAGATCCAAAGAGCTGTCACTATCAGTGAAGCAAGCCATCATTAGGCTGAAAAAACTAAACAAACCCATCAGAGAGATAGCAAAAACATTAGACGTGGCCAAAACAACTGTTTGGAACATTCTTAAAAAGAAGGAATGCACTGGTGAGCTCAGCAACACCAAAAGACCCGGAAGACCATGAAAAACAACTGTGGTGGATGACCGAAGAATTCTTTCCCTGGTGAAGAAAACACCCTTCACAACAGTTGGCCAGATCAAGAACACTCTCCAGGAGGTAGGTGTATGTGTGTCAAAGTCAACAATCAAGAGAAGACTTCACCAGAGTGAATACAGAGGGTTCACCACAAGATGTAAACCATTGGTGAGCCTCAAAAACAGGAAGGCCAGATTAGAGTTTGCCAAACGACATCTAAAAAAGCCTTCACAGTTCTGGAACAACATCCTATGGACAGATGAGACCAAGATCAACTTGTACCAGAGTGATGGGAAGAGAAGATTATGGAGAAGGAAAGGAACTGCTCATGATCCTAAGCATACCACCTCATCAGTAAAGCATGGTGGTGATAGTGTCATGGCATGGGCATGTAAGGCTGCCAATGGAACTGGTTCTCTTGTATTTATTGATGATGTGACTGCTGACAAAAGCAGCAGGATGAATTATGAAGTGTTTTGGGCAATATTATCTGCTCATATTCAGCCAAATGCTTCAGAACTCATTGGACGGCGCTTCACAGTGCAGATGGACAATAACCAAAAGCATACTGCAAAAGCAACCAAAAAGTTTTTTAAGGGAAAGAAGTGGAATGTTATGCAGTGGCCAAGTCAATCACCTGACCTGAATCCTATTGAGCATGCATTTCACTTGCTGAAGACAAAACCGAAGGGAAAATGCCCCAAGAACAAGCAGGAACTGTAGACAGTTGCAGTAGAGGCCTGGCAGAGCATCACCAGGGATGAAACCCAGAGTCTGGTGATGTCTATGCGTTCCAGGCTTCAGGCTGTAATTGACTGCAAAGGATTTGCAACCAAGTATTAAAAAGTGAAAGTTTGAGTTATGATTACAGGGAGTGCAGAATTATTAGGCAAGTTGTATTTTTGAGGATTAATTTTATTATTGAACAACCATGTTCTCAATGAACCCAAAAAACTCATTAATATCAAAGCTGAATATTTTTGGAAGTAGTTTTTAGTTTGTTTTTAGTTTTAGCTATTTTAGGGGGATATCTGTGTGTGCAGGTGACTATTACTGTGCATAATTATTAGGGCAACTTAACAAAAAACAAATATATACCCATTTAAATTATTTATTTTTACCAGTGAAACCAATATAACATCTCAACATTCACAAATATACATTTCTGACATTCAAAAACAAAACAAAAACAAATCAGTGACCAATATAGCCACCTTTCTTTGCAAGGACACTCAAAAGTCTGCCATCCATGGATTCTGTCAGTGTTTTGATCTGTTCACCATCAACATTGCGTGCAGCAGCAACCACAGCCTCCCAGACACTGTTCAGAGAGGTGTACTGTTTTCCCTCCTTGTAAATCTCACATTTGTTGATGGACCACAGGTTCTCAATGGGGTTCAGATCAGGTTAACAAGGAGGCCATGTCATTAGATTTTCTTCTTTTATACCCTTTCTTGCCAGCCACGCTGTGGAGTACTTGGACGCGTGTGATGGAGCATTGTCCTGCATGAAAATCATGTTTTTCTTGAAGGATGCAGACTTCTTCCTGTACCACTGCTTGAAGAAGGTGTCTTCCAGAAACTGGCAGTAGGACTGGGAGTTGAGCTTGACTCCATCCTCAACCCGAAAAGGCCCCACAAGCTCATCTTTGATGATACCAGCCCAAACCAGTACTCCACCTCCACCTTGCTGGCGTCTGAGTCGGACTGGAGCTCTCTGCCCTTTACCAATCCAGCCACGGGCCCATCCATCTGGCCCATCAAGACTCACTCTCATTTCATCAGTCCATAAAACCTTAGAAAAATCAGTCTTGAGATATTTCTTGGCCCAGTCTTGACGTTTCAGCTTGTGTGTCTTGTTCAGTGGTGGTCGTCTTTCAGCCTTTCTTACCTTGGCCATGTCTCTGAGTATTGCACACCTTGTGCTTTTGGGCACTCCAGTGATGTTGCAGCTCTGAAATATGGCCAAACTGGTGGCAAGTGGCATCTTGGCAGCTGCACGCTTGACTTTTCTCAGTTCATGGCCAGTTATTTTGCGCCTTGGTTTTTCCACACGCTTCCTGCGACCCTGTTGACTATTTTGAATGAAACGCTTGATTGTTCGATGATCACGCTTCAGAAGATTTGCAATTTTAAGAGTGCTGCATCCCTCTGCAAGATATCTCACTATTTTTGTCTTTTATGAGCCTGTCAAGTCCTTCTTTTGACCCATTTTGCCAAAGGAAAGGAAGTTGCCTAATAATTATGCACACCTGATATAGGGTGTTGATGTCATTAGACCACACCCCTTCTCATTACAGAGATGCACATCACCTAATATGCTTAATTGGTAGTAGGCTTTCGAGCCTATACAGCTTGGAGTAAGACAACATGCATAAAGAGGATGATGTGGTCAAAATACTCATTTGCCTAATAATTCTGTACAGGGTGTATTATTCTGTCCCATTACTTTTGGTCCCTTAACAAGGGGGAGGCACATATGCAAACTGTTGTAATTCCTACACCGTTCACCTGATTTGGATGTAAATACCCTCAAATTAAAGTTGACAGTCTGCAGTTAAAGCACATCTTGTTTGTTTCATTTCAACTCCATTGTGGTGGTGTATAGAGCCAAAAATGTTAGAATTGTGTCCATGTCCCAATATTTATGGACCTGACTGTAACACTGAATTATGACAGTCACCCAAATGTCGGAGACTTAAGTGAACAGGAACAAACAATTTATCATGTGAAGACTGTAGCGGAGCTAGATGTTGTGCCATTGAGGCCACAATGATACTAGTGGGCAAAATAGGTTCAGGAGTGTCAGGCGGTTGAAAGGCATGAAAACTTCGGTACAAGGCATCAGCTTTTACATTTTTACTTCCTGGCCTGAAAGTAATAGAAAAGTTAAAACACGTAAAGAATAACTCCCACCTTGCTTGTCTAGGATTCAAACGTTTTGCGGATTCCAGAAACAATTGATTTTTATGATCAGTAAGAACAGTGATGCAATGCTGAGCCCCCTCCAAAAATGTCACCATTCCTTAAAAGCCCATTTAATAGCAAGCAGTTCTCGGTTCCCAACGTCGTAATTTCTCTCGGTAGGGGAGAACTTCCGGGAGAAAAACGCACATAGCTTTAAATTAGTAAGATTAGATGATCCCTGAGAGAGAACTGCTCCTACTCCATCCTCAGATGCATTGACCTAGACAATAAACGGCTTTTCTTGATCCGGCTGAATCAAGACCGGGAGGTTACCGAAACACCTTTTGAGGGTTTCAAAGGCTACTATTGTAGTGTACGGGGACTGTAATACCCGTCACTACCAAAGTGTCACTTGGTGTGCTGTCGTCCCCCTTAATTATGGGGAAGTTGGTATATGTCATCTTTATAAATTGTCATGTAATGTAATGCTGTGTATTTCCCTTTAAGAGAGTTAGGCCTGCAGCAGGCAATTCATATTTCAGCCAGCAGAGGGAGCTAGAGAGTCCTAGTTTATATAAGGCCCAGACAGGGAAGCAAAAGGCAGTCTAGTGGAGAGCTCAGAAGTTTCTAGAGCCTAAGGAAGCTGAGAGGGACAGAGGCAAAGTGCAGACAAGCAAGAGGTACTCAAAATACAGAGGAGGTACTTTATAAAGCTATAGCCAAGGATATAAAGCCAGAACTAGGTTATTGGGCCTTGGAGAAGAATTGCTATATTCCAGGATCAGACAGAAATAGAGTGCAAGCTCCTGTACTGCAAGTCCTGTGTTTAACACTCTGTAATCACCTTGCTCAAGCTGTAATTGCCTGCATCAACCGTATTGCAAAATCGACTGTATGCCAAGGAACTGCGATTCCAATATTGTCTCTGCATGAAAACTACTAAAGTTGGAGTTCTGTTTTAATACCACGTGTTCCTCAATTTATTCCTGCTATCCGCAAACGGCGTGCCACCGTTTACTTGGCACTGGCGTCACGAACAATTTATACCATCACCTGCCCTTGCAGAGAGTCAGCTGTACCAGGTTAGTGTCTATTGCACTACATCACCCAGAAACACCTATTGCACCCAACTTGAGTACGCTGCACTATGGCTTCAGATGACCAATTAAAAAGATCCACCCCCTTCCTGGTTAGGTCGGTCAGAGGTTTAGCGATTACCGAAATGTTTTTAATAAATTTTCGATAATAATTAGCAAACCCCATAAAGCGTTGCAACGCCTTAAGGGAAGAAGGTTTCACCCACTCTTTAATGGCTTGTACTTTCCCCGAGGGGTAAGTATATAACCTAAAAACAAAATCTCTTGTACCCCAAAAATACACTTTTTTTCCTTGGCAAATAATTGATTTTCCCTAAGAACTTCCAGCACTTGCCTGGTATGGGTGACATGGGATTCCCAACTAGGTGAAAAGATCAGGATGTCATCCAAGTAAACTATCATAAATTTGCCAATAAAGTTCCTGAAAATGTCATTAACAAAGTTTTGAAATACCGCCGGCGCATTACAGAGACCAAACGGCATGACCAAATTTTCGAAGTGACCCTCAGGAGTGTTAAAAGCTGTCTTCCACTCGTCCCCCTCCCTAACACGAATCAAATTGCAGGCTCCTTTTAAATCAAGCTTAGAAAACCAACAGGCCCCAAGCACCTGATTGAACAGTTCTCGAATCAATGGTAGGGAATACTGATTTTTACTAGTGATTTTGTTTAATTCCCTATAATCGATACAGGGTCTCAAACCTCCATCATTTTTCTCCACAAAAAAGAACCCTGCCCCCGTAGTTGAAACAGAGGGTCAGATATGAACTTTTAATAGACTTTCTTTGAGATACTCCTTCATAGAGATTCGCTCAGGACCGGATAAATTATAAATACGGCCCTTTGGAAACTTAGATCCTGCAACAAGATTAATGGCACAATCATATGGTCTGTGGGGTGGTAGCTTCTCAACATCAGATGAGGAAAAAACATCAGTAAAGTCACTAATGTGCGGAGGGAGGTTTTTAGATTCAATCGTGATTCCAGCCTGGACAAACGGTAAACAATAGGAAAAAAACTTAGGACCCCACTTCTCAACTTTTCCAGTAGCCCAATTAATGACAGGGTTATGAAGTTGAAGCCATGGCATGCCCAAAACCACTTCTACAGGTAAGTTCTCTAATACAAGAAAAGAACAAATTTTGGTGTGACAAACCCCCACAGTCATAGTAACCTCAGGAGTACAAAATTTGACTGTCCCACCCACCAAAGGAGTAGAGTCAATGGCAACTATGTGGATGGGATTAGGAAGAGCTAACATGGGTATTCCCATGGAGAGAATACATTTATAATCAACAAAACTAGAGGCGGAACCCGAGTCAATAAAGGCCCTAACTGGGACCAAAAGAAATCATTACTGGTACTAATAGTTTTTTCTTTACTACCTGTGGAAGTACCTTATCCTTCAAAACATCCAGTTTGGGTGACCTTCCGGAAGAAGGGACCTTTTGGCAATGTCGTACCCAATGGCCTAAGTCGCCACAGTAGAAACATGTACCGCGCTGGCGACGTTGGTCTCTCCTCGTCATGCCAAGTTGCATCCAAAAGAGTTTACGCCTGGACCCCCACAGGAAAGGAGTCAGGTTTGGTCGTAGCCTGTGGAAAGAACAGATGCTCCCACTGACGTTCCCTAATGAGTCTTTCCAGTCTCACAGCAAGAGTCATAATTTGTTCGTTACAAGGGCGCATGGATTATTCCTCCTTGATGCAGCGCCGACACCATGTTCTTCCCGTTGTCGGTCACCATGGTTCCGATTTTGAGTTGTCGCAGAAAAAGCCATGATTCGATTTCTTGATGAAGGACGCGGAGCAGAAGTTCTCCCCTGTGTGACTCCGTTCGCCCAGGCAAACTAGGTGCAGAACAGCGTGACACCGCTGTGCCCTGCACATGTGGTATGCTGGTGGGGCACTGTGCAGTGGAGGCTGAGGACATGGTGGAGAATGATTAGGCAGAGGCGGACATTGTTGCAGGACCAACGGCGTGAGAACGTGGAGGCGGAAGCGGAGTGACCTGGCCAAGTTGCTGGTTTGGCTGGGCAAGAACCACATGGGTGAACAGGGTTACACAGCAATACAAGGGTTATCAGGGGCGCAGCAATGCACGGGTGAATCAGGGGCACAGCAATGCAAGGGTGAATCAGATGCACAGCAATGCAAGGGTAATCAGGGGCACAGCAATGCAAGGGTTAATCAGGGGAAACAGGGGTTATACAGGGGAGTAGGGGTGTGGGTATGCAGGGGTACATCAGGGGGGATAATCGTTGGTGGGATAGGGGTGTGGGCTCAGGGATGTAAGGGTTAAATAGGGGGAGAATCGTTGGTGGGATATTAGGAGTTTCAAGGTTAACAAGGTTAACAACCTTAGTCCGGTCATTCTAATGCAATCAACCAGATTGCATCAGTGTAAATGCTTGGGGCACATTCACACTGATGCACCTGGTTTCAGGTATAGGGGGTGGAATACCTAAAGGGGGCACAGATATATATGTTTCATAAGGGGCCACAATCTAAGGGGGCACAGATTATTATATATATATATATATATATATATATATATAAAAAAATCATCATAAGGGGCTACAGTTGTATATTCTAAGGGGGCACAGTCTAAAGGGGGCACAGCTATATATACTAAGGGCAGCAAGGGACCTATAAAGGAGGCACATATTTCCCACAGGGGCCACCATGAGCCCCTGTGGGCCACCACGGGCAGACCTGCGCAGATGTTGGGCACATCTGCGCACATCATCCCATGATATGGTGGTCACTGTATGCATATATATACCATACATGCATGCACGTATTTGCATGCATGCATGGATATATATATGCACACGTCTCAACCCTTCCTCAACAGAAAGCAAATAAGAAGTTGCAACTTTCAAATAACACTTAGATTTCCAGTAACTATAAGAAAACAAGTTATTTTTTTCATTCGTATTATGTACGTGGTTGGTCTGCCCCGTTGTCCACCCACTTTGAATGCAGCGGTAGGTCGGGTATGCATGTTGCTTCTCAATGCAACTCTATAGGGCTTATGGAAATAGACAAGCACGGCTATCTCCGTAATTCCCATAGTTATACCTACCAGAAATGCATATACTAGACTGGCCTCTCCATTTAAATGGGATAGAGTACCCTATTCTCCTGACCACAGAGACCCCCCACACGCAAATACACACCTTTAATCAGACACTTATCCCATATCCAGTCGATAGACAATAGTTGTCAGTTGTTTCTGAAACTCTATATGCGAATTATAATAATCTTCGTATAGGTTACCGCGTGTGTGTGTATATATAAATATATGTTTTATTTATTTATTTATTTTTTGTGTTTTTTCAAGTAGAATTTTTGCCTAATTCGAAATTGAGGATACATTGGAGGAATCTGTTTGAAATAGATGATCCTGACAGTGAAATTTCCAGTGTTCCTTATGTCATAGTTGGCAAAAGAGTTCTTAACTGTCATCTAGGAAAAGATTGGTCTATTTTCAAGACCCGTAAACGTGAAAAAAACGCTGTGAGAGTACAGGTAAAGGTTTATAGTTGATTTATGAAACATGCTACCATTTTTTCCCTACTAAACTGTATTTGTATATGACTACAATGCTTTTGTACATGAACCTTGTCTTATCATTTTCGATTTATGTGTATATACTACTGTACAATTCTGTCTTAGGATGGTATCGGCAGAGTAACTAGAATTCATCATCGTAACAATAATTAAAGGTATAAATAATAGTGCCATGTGTCAGGGAACCCATATAGTAGTGCTGGAGAGGAGAAAACCACCAGCTCTTGTTCTCTACAAAAAGGAACAATGTTCTTTTACTTGAGTGTGGCCCCTCAACCTCTGGACCAAATAGTCACTATAGCTATAGTTCAGGGATGGCCAACCTGCCACTCTCCAGCTGTTACAAAAATATAACTCACAGCTTGACTAGACTGCCTACAGCAGGGCATGGTGGGAGTAATACCGTATTTTTCGCCCCATAAGACGCACTTTTTCCCCCCAAAAAATGGGGGGGAAATGCCCCTGCGTCTTATGGGGCGAATGCTGACACTTTAACATCGCTGGATGCGATGTACGAGCGAGCGGGGGCCGGGGGAGGGACTGGGAGGAGGAGCTGGGGGCCGGAATAGCGGCGGGGCGGTGCAGTCAGTGTACTATAGCCCCGCCCCGCCGCTCCGGTATAGTAATATTAAATGTCTTATTCAATTAAAATGTATTACATATGCCCCCTCACTCCTAAATTCCTAATAGTACCTTACATCCTATTCCTAATAGGTTCTGAATAATGCCGGCAGCCGGCAGCGTAACTCCCTGATGTCACATGCCTGCTCCGCCTACTTTATGAATGAAGCAGGCGGCGCAGGCAAGTGACGTCAGTGAGTGACGCGCCGCCCGCCCGGCCTGCCTGCCGGCATTGTACAGAACCTATTAGGAATAGGATGTAAGGTACTATTAGGAATTTAGGAGTGAGGGGGCATATGTAATACATTTTAATTGAATAAGACATCTTATATTTGTATACTGGGGGGGGAGGTGGGCGGATGGGGCTGATCCGTGGATGGCACTGTTATGGGCTGGGGGGTCTGTGGATGGCACTGTTATGGGCTGGGGGGGTCTGTGGATGGCACTGTTATGGGCTGGGGGTCTGTGGATGGCACTGTTATGGGCTTGGGGGGTCTGTGGATGGCACATATATAACAGTGCCATCCACAGATCCCCCCTGTAACAGTGCCATCCACAGATCCCCCCTGTAACAGTGCCATCCACAGAGCCCCCCTGTAACAGTGCCATCCACAGATCTCCCCTGTAACAGTGCCATCCACAGATCTCCCCTGTAACAGTGCCATCCACAGATCCCCCCCTGTAACAGTGTCCGTCATCCACAGATCCACCCATAACAGTGTCCGTCATCCACAGATCCCCCCATAACAGTGTCCGTCATCCACAGATCCCCCCATAACAGTGTCCTTCACAGATCCCCCCATAACAGTGTCCGTCATCCACAGATCCCCCATAACAGTGTCCGTCATCCACAGATCCCCCCATAACAGTGTCCGTCATCCACAGATCCCCCCATAACAGTGTCTGTCATCCACAGATCCCCCCCATAACAGTGTCCGTCATCCACAGATCCCCCCCATAACAGTGTCCGTCATCCACAGATCCCCTCATATCAGTGTTCGTCATCCACAGATCCCCCCATAACAGTGTCCTTCACAGATCCCCCATAACAGTGTCCTTCACAGATCCCCCCATAACAGTGTCCATCATCCACAGATCCCCCATAACAGTGTCCGTCATCCACAGATCCCCCATAACAGTGTCTGTCATCCACAGATCCCCCCATAACAGTGTCCGTCATCCACAGATCCCCCCCATAACAGTGTCCGTCATCCACATATCCTCCATAACAGTGTCCGTCATCCACAGATCCCCTCATAACAGTGTCCGTCATCCACAGATCCCCCATAACAGTGTCCGTCATCCACAGATCCCCCCATAACAGTGTCCGTCATCCACAGATCCCCCCATAACAGTGTCCGTCATCCACAGATCCCCCCATAACAGTGTCCGTCATCCACAGATCCCCCATAACAGTGTCCGTCATCCACAGATCCCCCCATAACAGTGTCCGTCATCCACAGATCCCCCCATAACAGTGTCCGTCATCCACAGATCCCCCATAACAGTGTCCGTCATCCACAGATCCCCCATAACAGTGTCCGTCATCCACAGATCCCCCCATAACAGTGTCCGTCATCCACAGATCCCCCCATAACAGTGTCCGTCATCCACAGATCCCCCCATAACAGTGTCCTTCACAGATCCCCAGTAATAGTGCCATCCACAGACCACCATTAGTTCCAAACCCACTAAAAGCACACCTTTTGGTTAAAAATATTTTTTTTCTTATTTCCTCCCCAAAAACCTAGGTGCGTCTTATGGGCCGGTGCGTCTTATAGGGCGAAAAATACGGTAGTTTTACAACAGCTAGAGAGGCGCAAGTTGGCCATTCCTGCTATAGTTAAAGTCATAGGATAGCTGCCTTACATCTGGTGTCATTAGAGGCAGAGCTTGTTAAGAGCTCATTTGCATCCCTTCCCTGCTATAGTTATGCAACAAAGCCGTAAGCCGTTTAGTTATGCAACCAGTTGGTTTTAGTTGAGCAAGTAATGTAGGCCAAAATAAACTTTAATTATAATACCCAGGTCTTAATTGCTACAGCTAAAATCTCATGTTACGCTGTAAATGTCAAATGTAATGTTGCATGCATCTCTCATCTTTATTTTGCAATATAATTTGTGACGTGTCTCTGCTCATGTTGGCATGTAGCTCAGGCCTAATGCTCATCTAATTGTTATATTAAAGAACTGATTAGCTCATTAAAAATACAAAGGTTTTGAGTCAGCTGTCTATATCTTAGTATTAGTATTTTCATTTTTTTAAGGCAGAGGATCATTCCTTCATTAAAAAAAGAACCATAATACAGAACACCAAAAAAATGGACTGTTCAGCAAAATCTTTTATGTATCATACATTAAACTTTCCAGACTATAAGGTAAGACTATGCTTATGTAATGTAAATTAAAATTCTTATTTTATATTTAAAGGAATTTGTAGCATTATGTACAGTATTGTGCAGTATTTATAACCCAAAACAGAATGGACATTTCAATAAAAAAAATTTTTTTAAAAATGTTCTAATCTGTAATACTGTGATTTAGCTTTAAAGAAAAAAATAATAATTAGGGAGGGATGCAGAAATGATTTGCTTTGCCTTGTTTGTGAATCTGAAATATAACATGTCCACATTTTTATTTTTATTTTTAGTTTTTATAATATATTTTTAATTTTTTTAATTTTAAGGTTTCTAAAAACACAGAAAAAAGGCTAAAGATGGCTTCCAAAAAAATTAAGAGTTCAATGGATAACAGATTTGAGAAACTTAACCTTATTCACATATATACTGTCCTATTACCAGATACATCTGATCATCGAAATCATGCAACAAGTGGAGAGGTAAACTATGCTTATTACAAATGTTAACATTCTAAATGCACATATATATATATATCTCCCAAAAACCGAGGCAGCACTCCAGAATAGCGTGAAAGGGTGAAGACCCCAAACTTTAATCCCCCAGCAACGTTTCGGCCTACTCAATGAGGCCTTTGTCAAGCTATACAGTGTAATCACAGGGTATATATACCAAAAAACAGGTGCAACCAAATCACATGATACAAATTAGTAAAACCACATGATGCAAAAAGTGCTCAATCACGTGACATCACAATCAATTACAATAAATACATTTGGTCACAAAAATACATAAAAAACATCAGTAGTTGAATAAAGTAGTTGAATAAGGTGTAAAACAAAAGTGCTGTAAGTATACATTAATCCTCTCATATCCCAATTATGGATTCAAAGGCCTGTATAAAAATGTAAATGTGAAAAAGTGCTTAGTTCAAGTAATGAAAGGGTTAAAAGACATAATCTATAACAAAAAGGATACAGCCGTATCCCATTAATATATTAAAATAGCATCGCATACTATTGGTGGTTCAGTGTAGCTGTGAGTATCTGGCGTCTCCATCCTCACTGTGCGCATGCGCCGAGCCCGACAGTCAGTCCCGTCCTCCCCAGCTCCAGCCGCGTAACCACGTTCACACGCTCACCCGATCTGCGGCATAGTGACGTGGAACGCAACGCTCGTATCGCTAGGAGAGGAGGGAGCGGACCATGTGACTCAGCGGCATCCAACCAGCAACAGAGGGGACGTCCAGTCGCCATAGTGACCAGGGCCGTCTTTGCCGCAGGGCAAAAGGGGCAGCTGCCCCGGGCCCAGTTGCTCCTGGGGGCCCAAGGGAGCTCCGTTTCCCGACTCCCATATTCACTAGGTTAAAACATTCGGGGCCTGGGCCCCTGATGTTTTGTCCCAGGCCCCGAATGCCCTGCCTGTCTGCTAGATACAACTGTATTGCCGTACACAGAACGGCAATACAATTGAATCTAATACAGGTGAAGGACCTGTGGTGACATCACAGGTCATGTGATCAGCAAAACAGGCTGTGATAGGATGACCTGGATGATGTCACCATCATGTGACCAGTTCAGGATTGGACCGGAGTGAAGAGGAGAAGGAGCCTAATGCTGATGTCTGTATATGAGGACTGGAGAGGTAAGTGAAGGCAGAGCAATGCTGGGAGTTGTAGTTATTTAACTAGGATGTATGTTAGGGCTGAAGGGAGGGATGTTATTGACATGGAACTGTGTGCTTGAGGTGGCTGGGGGAGGGAGTGATGTTATTTACATGGGACTGTATGTTGAAAGTGGATGGTGGGGGGGAATGATGTTTATGTACATGGGACTTAATGTTTAGGCTACGTTCACACTTGGGTTTGGGGATCCGCTTGTGAGATCCGTTTCAAGGCTCTCACAAGCAGCCCCAAATGCATCAGTTTAACCCCAATGCATTCTGAATGGATGCGGATCCATTCAGAATGCATTCGTTCGGCTCCGTACAGCCCCCCGTTCCGTTTTGGAGGCGGACCCCAAAATGCTGCAAGCAGCGTTTTTGTGTCCGCATGGCCTTGCGGAGCCAAACGGATCCGTCCTGACTTACAATGTAAGTAAATGGGGACGGATACCTTTGCATTGACACAAAATGGTGCAATTGTAAATGGATCCGTCCCCCATTGACTTTCAATGTAAGCCAGGACGGATCCGTATTGGCACTTAGAAATTCAAATCTAATACAAACGAATCGGTCCTGAACGGACGCATTCGTTTGTATTATCAGTGCGGATCCGTCCTGTACAAGTACAGGACAGATCCGCACGAACGCAAGTGTGAAAGTAGCCTTAGGGGGTGATGTTTACATGGGATTGTGCGTTGGAGGCGGCTGGGGAGGAGGTGATGTTATTTACATGGGACTGTATGGTGGAGGGAGGATTATAACTGCAGGGGGCACTGCAGATCCAGGGGACATTATAGGCGGTCTTATTACTACTGGAGGCTCTATAGGAGGGTCTTATAGATCCGTCTTTTTTCTACTAAGCGCACTATGGGGGCCTTATTACTACTGAGGGGTCTGTAGGGAGCTTTATTACCACTGGGGGAACAATACGGGGCCTTATTTCTACTGGGGACTCTGTGAGGGTATTATTAATATGGGAGGGCTCTTCTAATAATGGGGGCATTGTTGAGGAGCATTATCACGGTTGGGGCAGTGTTACTAATGAGGGCATTCTAGAAGGGAATTACTATTGGTGGGACTATGAGGAGCACTATTACTATGGGGGGCAGTAATGTTTCTTCAGGATAGTATTTGGGGGTATTGGGGGGGGGGGGCAGGGGCGTAACTAAAGGCTCATGGGCTCCGGTGCAAGAGTTCAGCTTGGGCCCCCCTTCCCTCAGTGCTTTGTGTGTCTCCTTATGCGGCACAAGGGTCTTTGGGCCCCTTCAGTCTCCTGGGCCCGGTAGCGACTGCTACCTCTGCACCCCCTATAGCTACACCCCTGGGAGGGGGGGGGGGGGCACAGCAAGCAGCAGGATAACACTGTGGGGACTCCAGTTGGGGGATAATGATAGAATGTGAGGAAGCTAAGATGTCTGTGTGTGACACTCTGCAGAGACGAGGCGGCTGAGAGAAGTTGTCCAGACTGAGTGGAGAAGATGAGAGAGAAGATCTACAGAGAAGATGATGACAGAGAGGAGATGTCACCTGGAGGCCCTGGATGTGACAGGTAAGTGCTGCTGTATAGCAAGTACAAGTACAAGTATAGCAAGTACAGCAAAGTGCGGGGGGGGGGGGGCGGGGTCCAGGGGGCCCAAGTAAATTCTTGCCCAGGGTCCAATCAATATTAAAGACGGCCCTGATAGTGACACAGGTTGTGTTATTAGGGGCAACCATCATGGTGTCCCTGCTTAACACATGGACCAAACTGTTGACCTCCAGGCCACCAGTGGGCAATCAGAGGTCCAATACCGTGTCCCCCATAATCCCCACATTTAAATCAACTCTTACAGGTGGCAGAGGTGGGATTAACCCTTCCCTCTATACTACAGTGTATCATGGTGTCACTTAAGAGGGGAGCAATCAAGCTCCATCCACTCTTATTATATTTATGAAGACTGTCAAAGTATATACTATGATCAGCCCCACGGACATTCGATCACCACCACTGTAGACATCAAAACGTCATCTGCTCATCCAAAATTATCATCATGCGAAGTACAGCACACTCCCAGATGTGACCACTGATGTCCACAATTTCTTCTTATGGTAAATAAGGCCATATTCGTGGAAACAAGGAACCACTTCCGGCTTTGCTAGCTAAAAGAAGACAAAGGGCCTATAGTATACCCAAGAGTTCTTTAAAAAATAGAAGAAAATAAAAATAAAAAATCAGGTCAGTATGTCAAAGGTTAACACTGTTGCATATTTCCAATAACAGGCTGAACAAATCAGATCCCCCACGCTCTCGAAGTCGACTGCACCTCCTAACTACATAAATCCCATCTACATTCCATATTCAAGCCATCTGGCTTAAGTGTGTGCAACCGGTGGATCCATACTATTTCGCGCTGTTTTAATAATAACTCTCTATTACCTCCTCTTTTAAGAGGGGGAATATGATCGATAATCCTAAATTTGAGATCCTTCTCCCTGTGCCCAACATTCGCAAAATGCTTGGACACAGGGAGATCCTTCCTTTTCTGGCGTATCGTGTACCTGTGATAGTTAAGCCTGGTCTTTACATCCAAAGTGGTCTCCCCAACATAGAGGAGACCCCAAGAACACAGCAGTAGATATATAACAAATGCACTTACATGTCAAAAAGTGGCGGATCTCGAACTGAGTCTTCAACGTGGGATGTATGAATTTGTCTCCTTTCAATATATAGCTGCAATTAACGCAGCTTAAACATGGATAACATACATTTCTTTTAGGGCCTATATATGTCTGAATAAATGTTTTATCACCAGCCACATCCGCTCTAACCAATTTATCACGCAGGTTGGTAGATCTTCTATACGACATAAGAGGAGGGGCAGCGAATTCCTTAACACTGTTAAAATTGCTTTTCAATATCGGCCAATGCTTTTTAATTACCCCTGCTATTTGGTAACTACCTTCTGTATATGTGGAAATGAACGGTACCCTATCAGGGATATGTTTGTTAATTACCTCAGAGTGGTTAGACCCCAAAGTGTCCAGATGTCTCTGGACCAACTTTTTGGGGTAACATCTATGGGTAAATTTATCAGACATCTCTGACAATCTAAGATCACATACTTCTGGATCCCTTACAATTCGCTGAACACGGAGGAATTGGCTACGTGGCAACGATTTGATCATGGAGCGCGGGTGACAACTCTCATATCTTAATAGATTGTTGTAATCAGTTGGTTTAGTAAAAAAGTTCAGTCATTAACTTATTCTCCTGAATCTTTACCATGGTGTCTAGAAATTGAACCTGCTCGGTGGAGTAAGTAAGGGTAAACTGAATCTCAGGGTCCATCCCATTGAGAAAATGGTCAAACTCAGCCAACTCTTCCTCAGTGCCATTCCAAATGACAAACACATCAACTATGTATCTCCACCACCCCAGCACATGGCTGAAGTGGTAGGACACATAGACATGCCCTGCCTCAAGGTCTGACATGAAGATGTTGGCATAAGTCGGCGCCATATACGAACCCATTGCGGTTCCTCACAATTGTAGGTAGTAGCCATCTTGGAAGGCAAAATAATTGTATTTCAAGACCACACCGAGCAGATCAATAATGAACTCTTTACACTCATCCGTGTACTGCGTGTCAGAAAGGCATCTCCGAACAGCCTCTACCCCTCTATCATGATTGATCGAGGTATAGAGGCTGACCACATCGAATGATGCCAATATGGTGTTTGGGGTCACCGACACCTGAGAAATTTTCTCCAAGAAGTCACCTGTATCTCGTATATATGACTTAGAAGCAATGGCAAATTGACGAAGAATCTTGTCCAAAAAGATGGCAATTTTGGAGAAAACTGACTCTCTACCCGAAACTATGGGCCTCCCCGGAGGGTTTATCAGACACTTATGAATTTTAGGTAACACATATATCAGCAGTGTCTTGGGATGTGTCACTAGTAGATAAGTGTATAGGGGTCCATCAATCAGGCCGCCTCCACATCAAACTTGGGGTCATAATTGAGACGCCTATACACTTTATCATCACTTAGTTGTCTATGGATCTCAGAAATATACCATTCTGTATCCATAACCACAACGGCTCCCCCCTTGTCCGCCGGTTTGACAGTGAGGGAACCGTTGTTGCACAACTCATCAATGGCCCGTACCTCTTCAGTCGTCATATTCGGGTGTCTTAGACCACTGTCTTGTAATACATACTTCAAGTCATCAATATCTGCCTTAACTGCATTAATATAGGCATCAATAGCTGGACAGTTTAATTGTGGGGTGAAGTCGCTCTTAGAGTGTAGTCCAACATCACGAAGAGAGAGTTCACATCCACCTGTATTGGTGCGATCTATATTACCACCACTGATCACATTTTTACTTACATCTGCAAACCAAACTTTAAGTTTACTATTTCGAAAAAAATGTTGCAAATCAACTTCAAGTTGGAACCAATCTACACCAACTGAGGGGCAGTATGATAAACCTTTAGATAAAAGTTCAGTCTGTGCATGGGTAAGTATATGAGAAGACATATTTACTAGGGATGAGCGAACCCGAACTGTATAGTTCGGGTTCGTACCGAATTTTGGGGTGTCCGTGACACGGACCCGAACATTTTCGTAAAAGTCCGGGTTCGGGTTCGGTGTTCGGCGCTTTCTTGGCGCTTTTTGAAAGGCTGCAAAGCAGCCAATCAACAAGCATCATACTACTTGCCCCAAGAGGCCATCACAGCCATGCCTACTAATGGCATGGCTGTGATTGGCCAGTGCAGCATGTGACCCAGCCTCTATAAAAGCTTGGGTCACGTAGCGCTGCACGTCACTCTGCTGATACAAGTGTAGGGAGAGGTTGCAGCTGCGACGTTAGGGCGAGATTAGGCAGTGATTAACTCCTCCAAAAGACTTCATTCAGTGATCGATCTACAGCTGTGGATCATTGAACTTCTGCTATTCAATTGCTCACTGTTTTTAGGCTGCCCAGAGCGTTTTTCAGTCACTTTTTTCTGGGGTGATCGGCGGCCATTTTGTGGCTTGTGGTGCGCCAGCACAAGCTGCCACCAAGTACATTTAACCATCAATAGTGTGGTTATTTTTTGCTATATCCTACATCAGGGTCAAGCTGTCATCAAGTGCATTTAACCATCAATAGTGTGGTTATTTTTTGGCCATATACTACATCAGGGGCAAGCTGAGCCTGTCACCCAAGTGCATTTAACCATCAATAGTGTGGTTATTTTTTGCTATATCCTACATCAGGGTCAAGCTGTCATCAAGTGCATTTAACCATCAATAGTGTGGTTATTTTTTGGCCATATACTACATCAGGGGCAAGCTGAGCCTGTCACCCAAGTGCATTTAACCATCAATAGTGTTGTTATTTTTTGGCTATATCCTACATCAGGGTCAAGCTGTCATCAAGTGCATTTAACCATCAATAGTGTGGGTATTTTTTGGCCATATACTACATCAGGGGCAAGCTGAGCCTGTCACCCAAGTGCATTTAACCATCAATAGTGTGGTTATTTTTTGGCTATATCCTACATCAGGGTCAAGCTGTCATCAAGTGCATTTAACCATCAATAGTGTGGTTATTTTTTGGCCATATACTACATCAGGGTCAAGCTGTCATCAAGTGCATTTAACCATCAATAGTGTGGTTATTTTTTGGCCATATACTACATCGGGGGCAAGCTGAGCCTGTCACCCAAGTGCATTTAACCATCAATAGTGTGGTTATTTTTTGGCTATATCCTACATCAGGGTCAAGCTGAGCCTGTCACCAAGTTATTCTCAATAACTTCACACACACGCTACAGTGCAGATCCAAGTCTAATTCTGTGATTAAACGTATACCTGTCACCCAGCGCCTAAAAAATAGGCCTCACATTTATATTCATCCAAATCTGTCATTACTGCTTTAGCTGGTCAAGTTATTTAGTGTCCGTCAAAGCACAGTTTTTGTTCTGGGTTGAAATACAATTCCCAATTTTGCAATTCTCTAAATTAGTGGTTTCTGCTGTATCAGGCCTACTTTAAATCTATCCCTAAAAGGGTATATTAGATTCAAGGTGCTGATAGGGTAATTCTCAATAACTTCACACACACGCTACTGTGCAGATCCAAGTCTAATTCTGTCCGTAAACGTATACCTGTCACCCAGCGCCTAAATAATAGGCCTCAAATTTATATTCAGCTAAATCTGTCATTACTGGTGTGCCTGTATTAGTGTAATACGGTACCTAAATAGATAGCCAGATAGTGTTAGGTGTCTGTAAAAAAAAGGCCAGAATTTGAATTCAATACATTGGCCCGAATAATATTTTTCTTTATGTGGTGAACGGTAACAATGAGGAAAACATCTAGTAAGGCACGCGGACGCGGACATGGTCGTGGTGGTGTTAGTGGACCCTCTGGTGCTGGGAGAGGACGTGGCCGTTCTGCCACAGCCACACGTCAGAGTGTACCAACTACCTCAGGTCCCAGTAGCCGCCAGAATTTACAGGGATATTTGGTGGGGCCCAATGCCGTTCTAAGGATGGTAAGGCCTGAGCAGGTACAGCCATTAGTCAATTGGGTGGCCGACAGTGCATCGAGCACGTTCACATTATCTCCCACCCAGTCTTCTGCAGAAGGCGCACAGATGGCGCATGAAAACCAAGCCCATCAGTCTGTCACATCACCCCCATGCATATCAGGGAAACTGTCTGAGCCTCAAGTTATGCAGCAGTCTCTTATGCTGTTTGAAGACTCTGCTGGCAGGGTTTCCCAAGGGTATCCACCTAGCCCTTCCCCAGGGGTGGAACAGATAGAATGCACTAACGCACAACCACTTATGTTTCCTGATGATGAGGACATGGGAATACCACCTCAGCACGTCTCTGATGATGACGAAACACAGGTGCCAACTGCTGCGTCTTTCTGCAGTGTGCAGACTGAACAGGAAGTCAGGGATCAAGACTGGGTGGAAGACGATTCAGGGGACGATGAGGTCCTAGACCCCACATGGAATGAAGGTCGTGCCACTGACTTTCACAGTTCGGAGGAAGAGGCAGTGGTGAGACCGAGCCAACAGCGTAGCAAAAGACAAAGAGGGAGCAGTGGGCAAAAGCAGAACACCCGCCGCCAAGAGACTCCTCCTGCTACTGACCGCCGCCATCTGGGACCGAGCACCCCAAAGGCAGCTTCAAGGAGTTCCCTGGCATGGCACTTCTTCAAACAATGTGCTGACGACAAGACCCGAGTGGTTTGCACGCTGTGCCATCAGAGCCTGAAGCGAGGCATTAACGTTCTGAACCTTAGCACAACCTGCATGACCAGGCACATGCATGCAAAGCATGAACTGCAGTGGAGTAAACACCTTAAAAACAAGGAAGTCACTCAGGCTCCCCCTGCTACCTCTTCTGCTGCTGCCGCCGCCTCGGCCTCTTCCTCTGCCTCTGGAGGAACGTTGGCACCTGCCGCCCAGCAAACATGGGATGTACCACCAACACCACCACCTGCGTCACCAAGCATCTCAACCATGTCACACGGCAGCGTTCAGCTCTCCATCTCACAAACATTTGAAAGAAAGCGTAAATTCCCACCTAGCCACCCTCGATCCCTGGCCCTGAATGCCAGCATTTCTAAACTACTGGCCTATGAAATGCTGTCATTTAGGCTGGTGGACACAGACAGCTTCAAACAGCTCATGTCGCTTGCTGTCCCACAGTATGTTGTTCCCAGCCTGCACTACTTCTCCAAGAGAGCCGTGCCTTCCCTGCACAACCAAGTATCCGATAAAATCAAGTGTGCACTGCGCAACGCCATCTGTGGCAAGGTCCACCTAACCACAGATACGTGGACCAGTAAGCACGGCCAGGGACGCTATATCTCCCTAACTGCACACTGGGTAAATGTAGTGGCGGCTGGGCCCCAGGCGGAGAGCTGTTTGGCGCACGTCCTTCCGCCGCCAAGGATCGCAGGGCAACATTCTTTGCCTCCTGTCTCCTACTCCTCCTACTCAGCTTCCTCCTCCTCTTCTTCCACCTGCTCATCCAGTCAGCCACACACCTTCACCACCAACTTCAGCACAGCCCGGGGTAAACGTCAGCAGGCCGTTCTGAAACTCATATGTTTGGGGGACAGGCCCCACACCGCACAGGAGTTGTGGCGGGGTATAGAACAACAGACCGACGAGTGGTTGCTGCCGGTGAGCTTCAAGCCCGGCCTAGTGGTGTGCGATAATGGGCGAAATCTCGTTGCAGCTCTGGGACTAGCCGATTTGACGCACATCCCTTGCCTGGCGCATGTGCTGAATTTGGTGGTGCAGAAGTTCATTCGCAACTACCCCGACATGTCAGAGCTGCTGCATAAAGTGTGGGCCGTCTGTTCGCGCTTCCGGTGTTCACATCCTGCCGCTGCTCGCCTGTCTGCGCTACAGCGTAACTTCGGCCTTCCCGCTCACCGGCTCATATGCGACGTGCCCACCAGGTGGAACTCCACCTTGCACATGCTGGACAGACTGTGCGAGCAGCAGCAGGCCATAGTGGAGTTTCAGCTGCAGCACGCACGGGTCAGTCGCACTGCGGAACAGCACCACTTGACCACCAATGACTGGGCCTTCATGCGAAACCTGTGTGCCCTGTTGCGCTGTTTCGAGTACTCCACCAACATGGCCAGTGGCGATGACGCCGTTATCAGCGTTACAATACCACTTCTATGTCTCCTTGAGAAAACACTTAGGGCGATGATGGAAGAGGAGGTGGCCCAGGAGGAGGAGGAGGAGGAGGAAAAGGGGTCATTTTTAGCACTTTCAGGCCAGTCTCTTCGAAGTGACTCAGAGGGAGGTTTTTTGCAACAGCAGAGGCCAGGTACAAATGTGGCCAGACAGGGCCCACTACTGGAGGACGAGGAGGACAAGGATGAGGTGGAGGAGGATGAGGATGAAGCATGTTCACAGCGGGGTGGCACCCATCGCAGCTCGGGCCCATCACTGGTGCGTGGCTGGGGGGAAACGCAGGACGATGACGATACGCCTCCCACAGAGGACAGCTTGTCCTTACCTCTGGGCAGCCTGGCACACATGAGCGACTACATGCTGCAGTGCCTGCGCAACGACAGCAGAGTTGCCCACATTTTAACGTGTGCGGACTGCTGGATCCACGGTACAAAGACAATGCGCCCACCTTACTTCCTGCACTGGAGCGTGATAGGAAGATGCGCGAGTACAAGCGCACGTTGGTAGACGCGCTACTGAGAGCATTCCCAAATGTCACAGGGGAACAAGTGGAAGCCCAAGGCGAAGGCAGAGGAGGAGCAAGAGGTCGCCAACGCAGCTGTGTCACGGCCAGCTCCTCTGAGGGCAGGGTTAGCATGGCAGAGATGTGGAAAAGCTTTGTCACCACGCCACAGCTAACTGCACCACCACCTGATACGGAACGTATTAGCAGGGGGCAACATTTCACTAACATGGTGGAACAGTACCTGTGCACACCCCTCCACGTACTGACTGATGGTTCGGCCCCATTCAACTTCTGGGTCTCCAAATTGTCCACGTGGCCAGAGCTAGCCTTTTATGCCTTGGAGGTGCTGGCCTGCCCGGCGGCCAGCGTTTTTTCTGAACGTGTATTCAGCACGGCAGGGGGCGTCATTACAGACAAACGCAGCCGCCTGTCTACAGCCAATGTGGACAAGCTGACGTTCATAAAAATGAACCAGGCATGAATCCCACAGGACCTGTCCTTCCCTTGTGCAGATTAGACATTAACTACCTCCCTTTAACCATATATTATTGTACTCCAGGGCACTTCCTCATTCAATCCTATTTTTATTTTCATTTTACCATTATATTGCGGGGAAACCCAAAGTTGAATGAACCTCTCCTCTGTCTGGGTGCCGGGGCCTAAAAATATCTGACAGTGGCCTGTTCCAGTGGTGGGTGACGTGAAGCCTGATTCTCTGCTATGACATAAAGACTGATTCTCTGCTGACATGAAGCCTGAATCTCTGTTATGGGACCTCTCTCCTCTGTCTGGGTGCCGGGGCCTAAAAATATCTGACAGTGGCCTGTTCCAGTGGTGGGTGACGTGAAGCCTGATTCTCTGCTATGACATGAAGACTGATTCTCTGCTGACATGAAGCCAGATTCTATGTTATGGGACCTCTCTCCTCTGTCTGGGTGCCGGGGCCTAAATTATATGACAATGGACTGTTCCAATGTTGGGTGACGTGAAGCCTGATTCTCTGCTATGACATGAAGACTGATTCTCTGCTGACATGAAGCCTGAATCTCTGTTATGGGACCTCTCTCCTCTGTCTGGGTGCCGGGGCCTAAAAATATCTGACAGTGGCCTGTTCCAGTGGTGGGTGACATGAAGCCTGATTCTCTGCTGACATGAAGCCAGATTCTATGTTATGGGACCTCTCTCCTCTGTCTGGGTGCCGGGGCCTAAATTATATGACAATGGACTGTTCCAATGTTGGGTGACGTGAAGCATGATTCTCTGCTATGACATGAAGACTGATTCTCTGCTGACATAAAGTCTGAATCTCTGCTATGGGACCTCTCTCCTCTGCCTGGGTGCCTGGGCCTAAATATCTGACAATGGACTGTTCCAGTGTTGGGTGACGTGAAGCCTGATTCTCTGCTATGACATGAAGACTGATTCTCTGCTGACATGAAGCCAGATTCTCTGCTATGGGACCTCTCTCCTCTGCCTGGGTGCCTGGGCCTAAATATCTGACAATGGACTGTTCCAGTGGTGGGTGACGTGAAGCCTGATTCTCTGCTATGACATGAAGCCTGATTCTCTGCTATGACATGAAGACTGATTCTCTGCTGACATGAAGCCTGAATCTCTGTTATGGGACCTCTCTCCTCTGTCTGGGTGCCGGGGCCTAAATATATGACAATGGACTGTTCCAGTTTTGGGTGACGTGAAGCCTGATTCTCTGCTATGACATGAAGACTGATTCTCTGCTGACATGAAGCCTGATTCTCTGCTATGGGACCTCTCTCCAATTGATATTGGTTAATTTTTATTTATTTTATTTTTATTTTTATTCATTTCCCTATCCACATTTGTTTGCAGGGGATTTAACTACATTTTGCTGCCTTTTGCAGCCCTCTAGCCCTTTCCTGGGCTGTTTTACAGCCTTTTTAGTGCCGAAAAGTTCGGGTCCCCATTGACTTCAATGGGGTTCGGGTTCGGGACGAAGTTCGGGTCGTGTTCGGATTCCGAACCCGAACATTTACGGGAAGTTCGGCCGAACTTCTCGAACCCGAACATCCTGGTGTTCGCTCAACTCTAATATTTACCACTATTGATTTCTCTTTCTCAAAGTCCGACCTCTTGCTACTCGTTGTTCCTTTTCTCCATCTGTGTTGTCTCTGTCCCCCACGTCTGGTCCTTTTGGTTCTAGAGTTGTTCCTAAAAAAGTTTCTTCCTGTTCCACTTGTATGGATCCTGTTGCCGTAGACAATGTCGTTTTATTTCTAGAGTTGCCAGTGTATTTCCTCATATTATTGTTACCATATGCAGGTGAACGTCTTTGACCTCTTTGTTCATGCCAAGTATAGATATTTCCTCGTCTGTAGTCCTCCTCATCTCTCAGCCATTTCCGTCTCTTGGTCACCTCTTGTTCCTTTTTAAATTTGTCTAGATATACAGAGCAACTTGTCATAGTCCTGTGTTGGAAGTACATCTTTTAACTTATTATCTTCACTTGCGAACTGTTTTCGTGTGACCCCCAATTCATACTGGAGAAATTCCAGATTTAATAAAATAATATCCAATGCGTATTTGTTGGAAATCTGTGTAAACTTATGTGCAAACGAGGAATCCACTGGAAATAAATTAGGCTTCAACTGAGAGCGCATTCCTCTTGGGATTCTGTGTGACTTATAATACTCAGCCAAAGTAGCAAGGTGTAGCTCCATAGAGGCTAAACGCTTGCCATCTGCCTCATAGCATTTCTTGAGTTCTGTCACAGATTAGGTAGATAAAAAGGTGCAGTCACTCACCAGACCCTGGAGGATCCTTTCTTCGTCCAGCTTGGTATAGGAAAATACATCGGCGGGGTCCATTTCCGATTGACTCATCTTCTTAGGTGTTTTCAGTGCTAAGCTGCAAAGTCCTAAATATACACTTGCAAATACTGCAGCAGCACAGTCAGATGGTTGCCCCTAATAACACAAGACGTGCCCCCACGCTTTCCTGAAGTTCATGGATATGTTTGATATGATTGGACTCATGTTCGCTATATGCGATCATCTATATGCTCCCACTGATGTCTGATTTGGAGTGTGTATATATACATTCTGTGTCACTATGGCGACTGGACGTCCCCTCTGTTGCTGGTTGGATGCCGCTGAGTCACATGGTCCGCTCCCTCCTCTCCTCGCGATACGAGCGTTGCGTTCCACGTCACTACGCCGCAGATCGGGTGAGCGTGTGAACGTGGTTACGCGGCCGGAGCTGAGGAGGACGGGACTGACGGTCGGGCTCGGCGCATGCGCACAGTGCGGATGGAGACGCCAGATACTCGCGGCTACACTGAACCACCAATGGTATGCAATGCTATTTTAATATATTAATGGGATACGGCTGTATCCTTTTTGTTATAGATTATGTCTTTTAACCCTTTCATTACTTGAACCAAGCACTTTTGCACATTTACATTTTTATACAGGCCTTTGAATCCATAATTGGGATATGAGAGGATTAATGTATACTTACAGCACTTTTGTTTTACACCTTATTTAACTACTTTATTCAACTACTGATGTTTTTTATGTATTTTTGTGACCAAATGTATTTATTGTAATTGATTGTGATGTCACGTGATTGAGCACTTTTTGCATCATGTGATTTGATTGCACCTGTTTTTGGGTATATTTTCCCTGTGATTATACTGTTGTATAGGTTGACAAAGGCCTCATTGAGTAGGCCGAAACGTTGCTGGAGGATTAAAGTTTGGGGTCTTCACCCTTTCACGCTATTCTGGAGTGCTGCCTCGGTTTTTGGGATATACACTAACCTAAAGAATTATTAGGAACACCTGTTCTATTTCTCATTAATGCAATTATCTAGTCAACCAATCACATGGCAGTTGCTTCAATGCATTTAGGGGTGTGGTCCTGGTCAAGACAATCTCCTGAACTTCAAACTGAATGTCAGAATGGGAAAGAAAGGTGATTTAAGCAATTTTGAGCGTGGCATGGTTGTTGGTGCCAGACGGGCCTGTCTGAGTATTTCACAATCTGCTCAGTTACTGGGATTTTCACGCACAACCATTTCTAGGGTTTACAAAGAATGGTGTGAAAAGGGAAAAACATCCAGTATGCGGCAGTCCTGTGGGCGAAAATGCCTTGTGGATGCTAGAGGTCAGAGGAGAATGGGCCGACTGATTCAAGCTGATAGAAGAGCAACGTTGACTGAAATAACCACTCGTTACAACCGAGGTATGCAGCAAAGCATTTGTGAAGCCACAACACGCACAACCTTGAGGTGGATGGGCTACAACAGCAGAAGACCCCACCGGGTACCACTCATCTCCATTACAAATAGGAAAAAGAGGCTACAATTTGCACGAGCTAACCAAAATTGGACTGTTGAAGACTGGAAAAATGTTGCCTGGTCTGATGAGTCTCGATTTCTGTTGAGACATTCAAATGGTAGCGTCCGAATTTGGCGTAAACAGAATGAGAACATGTATCCATCATGCCTTGTTACTACTGTGCAGGCTGGTGGTGGTGGTGTAATGGTGTGGGGGATGTTTTCTGGGCACACTTTAGGCCCCTTAGTGCCAATTGGGCATGGTTTAAATGCCACGGGCTACCTGAGCATTGTTTCTGACCATGTCCATCCCTTCATGACCACCATGTACCAATCCTCTGATGGCTACTTCCAGCAGGATAATGCACCATGTCACAAAGCTCGAATCATTTCAAATTGGTTTCTTGAACATGACAATGAGTTCACTGTACTAAAATGGCCCCCCACAGTCACCAGATCTCAACCCAATAGAGCATCTTTGGGATGTGGTGGAACGGGAGCTTCGTGCCCTGGATGTGCATCCCTCAAATCTCCATCAACTGCAAGATGCTATCCTATCAATATGGGCCAACATTTCTAAAGAAGGCTATCAGCACCTTGTTGAATCAATGCCACTTAGAATTAAGGCAGTTCTGAAGGCAAAAGGGGGTCCAACACCGTATTAGTATGGTGTTCCTAATAATTCTTCAGGTGAGTGTATATACAGTGGAGGAGAAGCCTGCCTTCCTAGAGGAATTGCACCCAGTGCACACCATCTGACTGTGCTGCTGCGGTATTTGCAAGTGTATATATATATATATATATATATATATATATAATGAAAAAAAGGCAGCACAGCCTTAAAATGGTAATGGGTGCACGGCCCACTGGGAAAAGTCAATCCCACAACAATAGGTAGGAAAAGGGCAGCACTCCAAAAAAATGAAATTAAAAAAACACTTTATTCACCTTAGTGGCAATGGCGACGTTTCGGCTCTATATCAGAGCCTTTCTCAAGCAAAGTAACGGGACATAGTGAACAATATATATACACCCACAACTGATTGCGTCATATCATGTGACCAATACATAATTAGCGCATTAACATCTGAATACAAAAATAAAAACATATCTTGATCTCAAAACTTGCATGATAGTGTCAATAAAATTATTCCAGCTATTACAAACATGATCAGTGAAGTTACATTTAACATACGTGTATATGTATAAAATTCATTCATTTAAATAGCTTCCAAAACGTCTTAATCTTACATAGACAAAGTGCTGAAATGGTTAAAAAGTGACGTGTGCATTTAAACAGTGATGTCGATGAAGAGTAACATGACAACCAGGAAAAAACTGACCTGATGAACCGCGATCCCGCACCTGTGGCAATATCGGCTTTGGCGTGCACTCAAACTTACTGCGCATGCCCCGGGTAAAGTAGAAAATATAATACACATGGGTATTTGTGCATAATCAATTATAAATTCCTATATATATTTTTTGCTTGGTAGTGTGTAAAATACTGGAGTGACCGGATTTTCATTAGTATGGAAAGTATACGTGGCCTTATCGATGGTGCCTATCTGGAGATGGTGATCAAGGAAACAACAAATTTCTTTTTTGATACGAAAGAGAGGATTATGTATCACCTTTTCGTATGTGGATATGTCTGGCGTTGGATTTCGGCTATATATGCCGAAGTATCCATAACCACAATTGCTCCACCTTTGTCTGCAGGTTTGATAGTAATGGATTTATCTTCCTGAAGTATATTAAGTGCAATACGTTCTTCACTAGGAAGGTTCTGTGGGGTATGTATAGTTCCGCTTTTAAGATTTTTTATTGATCTCTAGTTGTACGAGATTAATAAAAGCTTCTGCTGCATGGTAGTATTTCGGTGGCACAAACTTACTTTTGTTTGTAAGATTTAGAGATCTAATAGAAAGGTCTGTGGAAGTGGTAGGGACAGGGGGCGATGGCAGTGTGGAGTGTTGAGAGAAGTGAGCTTTAAGTCTTATAGACCTGTAAAATCTTTGTAGTTCTTGTTCCATGGAGAAATGTCTCAAATTGCCATATGGGCAAAAAGATAAACCCTTAGAAAGTACATTGAGTTCGGCAGGTGAAAGTGTGCCTGAGGCAATATTCAAAACTATGTTCCTACCTGCGAGCGAGTTTGGATGCCCATCTGGTTTCGATCGGTGGGTGCCCCTTCCTCAGCGTATGCGGTGGGTCTTCTTCTCCTGGATCGGTAGCCGCGCCTGTGAAAAAAACGTTGATTGCGATCAGGGCCGGACTGGGACGAAAAATAGGCCCGGGCATTTTTGACTGAGCAGCCCAATCACATGACCCCCAACAGGCCCCACCCCCTTGCAGTCTAGGGGCGGAGCCAAAACCAGAAGCCCAATTGAGAGGCAGGGCCAGCCACCAGTAAGATAGGAAGGCTTCAGCCAACACACAAGCTTCTTTGGGGGTCCCCAGGTGACATTAGGGGTCTTAGTAAGATCCGGCCACCTAATCCGGCAGAAAATGCAAGGAATCGACTGGACACAAAGCACAGCATGCAGCGGTTTATATCCTGCTGATTCTCTGCATTTTTCCCAGATTGTGGCCGGATCTCTGCCGTACCCCATTATAGTTAATGGGGCTGGCGGGCATTCTGTCTGCATCCAGCAGTGCCGGATCCAGTGAATTCTCAGCTGGAACAGTCGCCAGGATCACTAACGCAGATGGGAAAGTAGCCTAATACAGCGCCCCATACCTCTTATATCCAGTGACGTCTCCTCTGATGTAGATGTTATCTTTCTTCATCTTCTCCATTCAGACCAGACCACCGTGATAATTTCTTTCAGCCATCTCACGTCTCTGCAGAGTTTGACAGACATCTTAGTTTCCTACTTTTCCATCATCCTCCAATTAACATCCCATCATGCACCCCCAATACTGAGAAGCTGTGCTCCCCAATACTATACTGCAAAAAGAACTGTGCTAAGCTGATGCTGTGCCAGGGTGCCCCCACAGTAATGGGGCTCCCAAAGTCCCAACAATAGTAATTATTTCTTTGCCAGAGTGCATTTAGTAGTAATAGTGCTCCTACAGTGCCCCCAACAGTAATTGTGTCCCACAAGTAATAATGCTCCCATAGTCCCCCAGTTGTAATAAAGCCCACCATAATGCCCCGATAGTAATAATTCTCTTTATAATGTGTGACAGTAGAACCCCCCCCCCCATATAATGTGCACCAGTACAAAAAATGCCCCGTTGTGTGGCAGTAAAAAAAGAAATACCTCCTCTTAGTGCCCCCAGTAGAGCCAATGTCCCCAGAGTGCCCTCATGTGTTCCAATGACCTGTACTGTGTGCCACTACAAAAAACACTTAGTGCCCCCAGTTGAGCTTAGGTGCCCATAGTGACCTTATAATTTGTGCCAGTATAAAATACTCCCATATAGTCCCCCCAGAAGATGCCCCCATAGTGCTCCTTCCCCGTCTCCATAGTGCCCTCCATAATGTGGCACTATAAAATGCCCCTATAGACTGCCCCACATAGATACCCCCATAATGCTCCTTTCCTCCCTTCCCCATAGTGGCATCAAAATGGGTGCCAGTATTAAATGCCCCTATATAATGCCCTCATAGTGCTCTTGTCCCCCACTTCTCCATAGTGCCCACCTATAATGCATGCCAGTATATAGGGCCCCCAGTAGATGCCCCCATAGTGCAGTCATACACGCACTCTCCACATACATGAACGCAGTCATACACGCACTCTCCACATACATGGACGCAGTCATACATGCACTCTCCACATACATGGACGCAGTCATACACGCACTCTCCACACACATGGACGCAGTCATACACGCACTCTCCACATACAGGGACGCAGTCATACACGCACTCTCCACATACATGGACGCAGTCATACACGCACTCTCCACATACAGGGACGCAGTCATACACGCACTCTCCACATACATGGACGCAGTCATACACGCACTCTCCACATACATGGACGCAGTCATACACGCAGTCTCCACATACATGGATGCAGTCATACACACACTCTCCACATACCAGGATGCACTCTCCACATACATGGACACACTCATACACGCACTCTCCACATACATGGACACAGTCATACACGCACTCTCCACATACATGGACGCACTCATACACGCACTCTCCACATACATGGACGCACTCATACATGCACTCTCCACATACATGGACGCACTCATACATGCGCTCACCATATACATAGATGCACTCATACACACAGTCACCACATACATGGACGCACACATATACAATACACATATATAGACACCCAGCTTTCCTGCTGTACCTCTCCCCCATACACTAATGCCTCTGCACTGGTGCCATGCAGGATAGCAGGGAAGCTGGATGACATTTCATGATATAATTCACCCAGCTTTCCTACTGTACTGCAGGTCACATGTGCCTAGTCTGGGAAAGCTGAATATAACCCCAGTTCCCCTGCTACTCACATCACCGGTGCAGTTGTGACAATCCAACTGATGTTCAGCATGGTGGGCAGGAAAGTTCAGGCTGCAGGAATCGCTTCGCGGGCAGAAAAGGGGACGTGGATATTATAGCTCCGCCCACATCGGGCCGTTCTGTTGCTGGTGACCACTGTCCATCATAGGAACTAAGGAGGGGAGAGGCGGAGCAATGTCACTGTTGTCAGGAGGTCAGTGACAGAGTGCAAGTGGTGCAGGAGAAGTCAGCTGCTCTGACAGGGGCCGGGGTGACGAAGTACAGTGACTGCTCTCGGCCCCAAAGCAGCTGCTTCCCTGATAGTTACGCCACTGGGAGTGGGAAGTGCTCATCTCCACTCCTGCCCGGCTGCTGCCTGCCACATTAATAAAAAAAATACTCAGCCGGCGGCCCGGCCCACCAGATGGCCCGGCCCACCGGGCAAATGCCCGGTCTGCCCTATGGCCAGTCCGGCCCTGATTGCAATAGTTGGTGGATCTGTAGCTCCCTGAGGAAGAGGATACGTATCCCATGAAGGCAGTGTAGTCGGAGCCCTTGGAAGTACTTTGCCATTGCCAGCGGTAGACTCTTTGTAGCTGGTAATCTTCTGAGTCGCGGATTAATTTATTCCTTTTAGTATTCTCTAGGTATTTGCGGTGTTCTTTTAGGATTTTATCTGTCTTATTCTTGAGGTCTGACCATTCTTCATTGGAAATTGTAGAGACTAGTTGTGTTTCGATAGCCGTTAACTTCTCTTTTGATTCGTTGATTGATTGTTGCAAGAATTCAATGCTTAGGACAATAATATCCAGGGAGCACTTGTTGATAATGGACTCAAACTTGGTGCAGTAATCAGCGTTTGATGGGAAGAGGCTTGGGCGAAGATGGACTCGTAGACCCCTTGGGATCTTTTTTTGCTTGTGGTACTCTGCAAGTGTTGTGCAGTGTAATTCAGCGGAGAGAAGTTTCTTGGATTCCCGTTCCCAGTCACGTGCTCTAAGTTCACTGTGTGACACGTGTAGAAAATTGCTGGGTACATTAACTCGGGAGACGATCTCCTCTGCTATGGAGTTGTCATATGAGAAGGTGGTAGAAGACATCAGGAGGGTGCTCAATCACAAAGATAATTAAATCAGTGTTAAAAGTTTAATTGGACGGCACTCCTCTTTTTCTTCAGTACGGTGCTCAGTGGTAATTAGGGTCAACATAGTAAAGATAAACCACGGCACTCGTTATATAGAGTTGAATCAATTATGCTTTTTAATCATATATCCATCCAGGAATAAGTAAACTGGCCAACGTTTCGGTCCTATCTCCGGACCTTGCTCACGGCCTGGGGTAAAGTAGAAAATATAATACACATGGGTATTTGTGCATAATCAATTATAAATTCCTAGAAATATTTTTCACTTAATTCAATCAATGACATGTATCGGGATGTCAAGACAATCATACAGAATATATACATGTGAATTATATTGTAGTATATAATATAAAATACAATATTCAATGTACAGAGGAGCAGCTGCAGTTAGTATCACGGTCGGCGTGGCTATCACATACGTGACACAGAGGGAGGGAACGAGGAAGGCCCTGCCCAAGTGAGAGGGAAGATGGTGACCCCTGACTCACCTGGCGGCTGGCACCTGGCTGCCCTGACGTCCCTAGACGGGTTCCTCACCCGTACGCCGATCACGTGCCTAAAGCCCTGGCTTTCCCTGAGCTGAGCCCTAGGTAGTGAACAGGGCGATGGGAACACTAGTCCGCACCACTAACTCTAAGGGAAAACACCAAGGGGAGGACAGACAACACAGACTCAACATATATTCCCAGGTGGGCGACAACAGGAGACAACAATAAGCCAAACAGGGATCCGGAGGGTAGCACACAGGAACAACAACCAGGATTAACCACTCCAGTGGGTCAGTATAGATGTCCAGGCAGGAAGCTCTATAACTGGCAACTAGAGAAGTGTGAGGGGAGAATATAAGGAGGTAGGGAGTGGCAGACACGAAACAGCTGAGGAGGAGAAGCTACGGATCCCTGAGAGAGACAAAAAGGATAGCAAGGCAAACACAGAAAACAATAACTAAGAAACACCATGATCTTTAGATACAGAGCGCGCAGCCACCCGCTGCGACTTCTTGACCCCGGGTATAACGGAGTCAGACGTGGCTCTTGATACCCTCGTGACAGTACCCCCCCTTTCACGAGGGGCCTCCGGACACTCAGGACCAGGTCTCTCCGGATGAGAGGCATGGAAAGTCTGAATTAACCTGTTGGCGTTTACCTCTGACGCTGGAACCCACATTCTTTCCTCGGGACCGTAACCCCTCCAATGCACAAGATACTGAAGAGAGCGGCGGACCCGACGAGAATCAACAATTCTGGCTATTTGAAACTCCAGATTACCATCCACAATAACAGGAGGAGGTGGCAGCGGCGATGGTTCTAGAGGTGGAACATACTTCTTGAGTAACGATTTATGGAAGACGTTATGGATCTTAAAAGTCTGAGGTAGCTCCAGGCGAAAAGCCACAGGGTTAATGACGGCTACTATTTTATAGGGACCAATGAACCTAGGACCCAGTTTCCAAGAAGGAACCTTCAACTTAATATTCCTAGTAGACAACCACACATAGTCATTCACTCCTAGGTCCGGACCTGGCGACCGTTTCTTATCGGCCATGCATTTATATTTACCACTCATCTTTTTCAAGTTAACTTGCACCTTCTGCCATACCGATGAAAGAGATGAAGAAAACCTTTCCTCTTCGGGAACCCCAGAAGACCCCCCCTCTTTGAAAGTACAAAATTGGGGATGAAAACCGTATGCACCAAGGAATGGTGACTTGCCAGTGGACTCCTGATAATGATTATTTATGGCAAACTCAGCTAACGGTAAGTATGATGACCACAACTCTTGGTTTTCAGACACAAAACACCTTAAATATGTTTCTAGGTTTTGGTTGGTACGCTCAGTCTGTCCATTCGACTGAGGATGGAAAGCTGAGGAAAAGGACAAGTGAACCCCCAAACGGGAACAAAAAGCTTTCCAAAACTTAGAAATAAACTGGGTTCCCCGATCCGAAACCACATCGGAAGGGACCCCGTGAAGCTTCACGATTTCACTGATAAACACCTGAGCGAGAGTTTTAGCATTAGGAAGTGCGGGTAGCGCAATAAAGTGTACCATTTTGCTAAACCTGTCTACTACTACCAAGATAACTGTTTTACCCGCCGACAACGGTAAGTCAGTGATGAAATCCATAGACAGATGTGTCCATGGCCTATTGGGAATGAAAAGTGGCAATAAAGACCCTGCTGGACGTGTATGAGAGACTTTCGCGCGTGCACAAGTAGAACAAGTAGACACGAAATCCATTACATCCTGACGCAACCTTGGCCACCAAAAACGACGAGATAAAAGCTCCAAGGTTGCTTTACTACCCGGGTGTCCAGCAAGTGCCGAATTATGATGTTCTTTTAATAATTCAAGACGCAGGTTTAACGGTACAAACAATTTCTCTGAGGGGCAAGAGGCCGGGGCGTCCCCCTGAGCCTCTAACACCTTTCCCTCTAGAACAGAGTGTACAGCAGAGACAACCACTCCTCTTTGTAAAATAGGTACCGGATCACAAACATTACCCCCTCCAGGGAAACTACGAGATAATGCGTCTGCCTTGGTATTTTTTGCCCCAGGACGATAGGTGATTACAAAGTTAAATCTGGTAAAGAATAGCGACCACCTAGCTTGTCTAGGGGTGAGACGTTTAGCCGATTCTAGGTACAGAAGGTTCTTGTGATCCGTAATCACCGTGACGGGGTGGATTGCTCCCTCTAAGAAGTGACGCCACTCTTCAAGCGCCAGTTTAATCGCCAACAGTTCCCTATTTTCAATATCATAATTCTTCTCTGCAGAAGATAATTTTTTGGAAAAGAAAGCGCAAGGACGCCATTTGCCAGGAGACGGACCCTGAGACAATACAGCTCCCACTCCCACCTCTGACGCATCTACCTCGACAATAAAAGGCTGGGAGACATCAGGTTGAATTAGAACAGGTGCCGAGGTAAACCTCTCCTTTAGAGAGGAAAATGCATCTTTAGCGGCGTCAGACCATTTGGAAAAATCCGTCCCCTTCCTAGTCATGTCGGTAAGGGGTTTAACGATCACTGAATAATTTTTAATGAACTTTCTATAGAAATTAGCGAAACCCAAAAACCGTTGTAGGGCTTTAAGGTTCTCAGGAAGATCCCAATCTAAAATTGCCTGGACCTTCCCAGGATCCATGCGGAAACCTGAAGCAGATAATAGATATCCCAGGAACTGTAATTCCTGAACAGCGAAGACACATTTTTCAATTTTCGCATATAATTTATTCGTCCGTAGGACCTGCAGTACTTGCCTGACATGCACCTCATGTGTTTTCAGATCAGCCGAATAAATTAAGATATCATCTAGGTATATGACTACAAACCTGCCGATGAGATGACTAAAAATATCATTAACGAAATGTTGGAAGACAGCAGGGGCATTGGTCAGAGCGAAAGGCATAACAAGATTTTCATAATGCCCCTCAGGGGTGTTAAAAGCTGTCTTCCACTCATCCCCTTCCCTGATACGAATCAGATTGTAGGCCCCCCTAAGATCAAGTTTGGAGAACCACTTAGCACCCGCAATCTGATTAAAAAGGTCAGGAATGAGAGGAAGAGGGTATGGGTCACGGATGGTTATCTGGTTTAACTCACGGAAATCTAAGCAAGGACGCAGGCCCCCATCTTTCTTTTTAACAAAGAAAAACCCTGCAGCCACGGGTGAAGAAGAGGGTCTGATGTGTCCCTTAGCCAGACTCTCGGAGATATAATCTTTCATGGCTTGTCTCTCGGGACCCGAAAGATTATACAACCTGGACTTGGGTAATTTTGCCCCGGGAATCAGGTTAACCGGGCAATCATAAGGACGATGAGGTGGTAGTTTCTGACAACCCTTTTCAGAAAAAACGTCCTCAAAGTCCGAAATAAATGTAGGTAGGGAAGCTATGGAGGCGATTAAGCAATTGTTATTTAAGCAATTCTCTCTGCAATGCTCACTCCACTCCAATATCTCCCTGGCCTGCCAATCCACCACTGGATTGTGCGCTACCAACCAGGGAAGACCCAATACCACCGGAGAGGGAAGGCCCTCCAGAACGTAACATGAAAGACACTCATTATGGTGGTCCCCTACCCGAAGGTGTAAATTACGAACAATGTGGGTGAGGTTTCTCTGAGACAGAGGAGCAGAATCTATAGCGAATACGGGAATAGGTCTCTGCAGCGTACAGAGAGACAAACCCATAGTGCGGGCAAAATGGGCATCAATCAAGTTTACCCCTGCTCCACTGTCTAGAAAAACAGAAATAGACTCCGTCTTAACACCAAAAACAATGACCGCTGGTAACACAAATTGAGATGTTCGTATGGAGGAAACGTATACCCCCCGGCTGACATCCTCCGCACAGCCCGGGGTTAGTAGTTTTCCGACGGTCTTTTGTTTTTGAGAAAGGAGGGACAGACATTAATGAAATGACCCCTCCCCCCACAGAAAAAACAAGCCCTCCCCCTACGGCGAATCTCGGGAGGACGGACCTGACGAGAAGTTCCGCCTAGCTGCATAGGCTCATCTAAGTCAGTACAGGCTGACTGTTGCTTGGGAGAGGTAACCAATTGCTCCGGAATTTTCGATCTCTCCCTAAGACGTCTATCTATTCTGATAGAGAGGGACATAACAGCATCAAGGGAAAGGGGGGTCTCATACAGCGCCAGTGCATCCTTAACCCTTTCAGATAACCCAGAGCAGAACTGACTCCTGAGAGCCGGGTCGTTCCACTGAGTATCCGTAGCCCACCTACGGAACTCTGAGCAATATTCCTCTGCTGACCGATCTCCCTGTAGGAGTCTCCGTAACTTCGACTCAGCCAGGGCGACTCGGTCAGGGTCATCATATATGAGACCCAAAGCCCCAAAAAATCCCTCCACTGACCGAAGAGCCTGAGAACCAGGGGGTAACGAGAACGCCCAGGATTGCGGATCCCCCTGAAGCAGGGAAATGACAATCCCAACCCGCTGTTCTTCATGACCTGAGGAGTAAGGGCGCAACTTAAAATATAATTTGCAGGCCTCACGGAACGTTGCAAATTTGTCCCTTCCCCCAGAAAATCTGTCGGGAAGAGCAACCTTGGGTTCAGTGACAACGCTGGGGGTGCGGTCTGCTGCATTTGCTGCTGTTGTTGGAGAACAGACACCTTCAATCCTGCCACCTCCAAAGACAGGCTTTGAAGCTGTTCTGCCAAGGCATCAATAGGATCCATATTGGATTCTAAGTAGAGAGAGAAAAAAAAACAACAAACAAAAAATTATTTTTTATTTATTTTTATTTTCTCAAAAAGTAAGGGCCAGTTATAATATCACGGTCGGCGTGGCTATCACATACGTGACACAGAGGGAGGGAACGAGGAAGGCCCTGCCCAAGTGAGAGGGAAGATGGTGACCCCTGACTCACCTGGCGGCTGGCACCTGGCTGCCCTGACGTCCCTAGACGGGTTCCTCACCCGTACGCCGATCACGTGCCTAAAGCCCTGGCTTTCCCTAAGCTGAGCCCTAGGTAGTGAACAGGGCGATGGGAACACTAGTCCGCACCACTAACTCTAAGGGAAAACACCAAGGGGAGGACAGACAACACAGACTCAACATATATTCCCAGGTGGGCGACAACAGGAGACAACAATAAGCCAAACAGGGATCCGGAGGGTAGCACACAGGAACAACAACCAGGATTAACCACTCCAGTGGGTCAGTATAGATGTCCAGGCAGGAAGCTCAATAACTGGCAACTAGAGAAGTGTGAGGGGAGAATATAAGGAGGTAGGGAGTGGCAGACACGAAACAGCTGAGGAGGAGAAGCTACGGATCCCTGAGAGAGACAAAAAGGATAGCAAGGCAAACACAGAAAACAATAACTAAGAAACACCATGATCTTTAGATATAGAGCGCGCAGCCACCCGCTGCGACTTCCTGACCCCGGGTATAACGGAGTCAGACGTGGCTCTTGATACCCTCGTGACAGTTAGATGCCGGCTGTAGAAAAATCCAATTATATAGACAGTAGTGGATTGCAGAGTATCGCAAGCTATGAAGGATCCCTCCTGTGGGGCACAAGAAGTACTAATTTCAGTGTGGAAACCCATATAGTTATGAGTAGGGGATGTCTGTATATATATGAGAGCATGGATGCCTGTGCCTGTAATGGCTGAAGTGTAAGGCATCTGTTTGGTAAGGTACATAATAAGACATGGACCTAGGCACCTATACATACAAATATATAAACAAATAGATAAACAGATAGGCTCATTGTATAGAGTAAATGTCACAGATGTCGTTTGTACCTTAGTATCAGATGCATGGTGTCTGCTGGATGGCGTTCTGGGCGGTCGCTAAGTTACAGTTTAAATATTGTGGGTGCCGACGTGCGTCCTGTGTCAGCCCGCCGCGCGCGTAATGTCATCGCGCTGATGCGCGTGACGTCATTGCGCTAGCGCCGCCGCCGCGCATGCGCGGTCGGCAGGCAGCAGTAAAGTATTAAGTCTGGGCACTGGCAAACTATAGTAAGGGAGCCATAGATCATAGACATTCACTGAGTATAGGAATATGGGTGAAATGACATGATTAGTAAGTAAAACAACTATAAGACATGTATTAAATAAGGCCTATGACTATCTGACTATGTAATGCAGAGTGTTGTATCAAATCACTCATACTACCTGGCTGGGATGGACTTTATGAGTCATTTTGTCTGTTAGGGGTAGAAGAGAAAGAAACAAAATATTAGTAGTCATATCCTAGCATCAATATAGCTTAAGCATTCATATGTTGGTACAGATAAAGATCACATAGATGAAATGTCCACCCCTTTATGCAATTAAATATAGTTATGAGGTACAGAAGTCAAAGTCCCTGTTCATACCATGTGGTGACAGGTTATTCAATTCAAAAATCCAAAAGGATTTGCGTTGTTTCAAACGCGCAATCCGGTTTCCGCCTCTTCTCGCCGCAGGGATATGTTCCAAGATTTGAAATCTAAGTTGATTAACCTGATGTTTTGCTAAAATAAAGTGATGTGGAATTGGTTGTTCCATTTTCTGGCATCGAATGTCTGATTTGTGTTTTGAGATCCGAACGCGTACGTTTTGAGTGGTCTCGCCCACATACGCTAGTCCGCATACACATTTAATAAGATAAACCACAAAAGAAGAATTGCATGTATAAAAATCCTTGGAATAGTATATTTTCCCAGAACGGGGATCTCTAATTATATTCCCTTTAATCAAATTAGTGCATTGAGCACAGTCTAAGCAGGGATACGTTCCAGTTTTTTGGGGGGCTAAAGTGGTTTGTAGTACTTTAGGTTTGAGGGAGCCGATATCTGCATGTACAAGTTTATCCTTTAAATTGGTTGATCTTTTGTAGCACATACGGATGGGCTGTTGGAATTCAGTGACCTCTGGATAAGATTGTTGAAGGAAGGGCGAATGTTTTTTGACTATAGATTGAATTTTAGGGGCAATGGGATGGTAAGTCATCACCAGGGGAACACGTGGTGGAGATGTAGATTTTTGTATGATAGGTGTAGTGGATTTAGCCAACGAGAGTTCTCTTTTGAGTAATGTAGTGGGGTAACCCCTATCTTGAAATTTTTGGGCCATCTCCGTCAGACGTTGTTCTCTAAGGATTGGGTTTTCTACAACTCTAGTTACTCGTTTAAATTGTGAGCGGGGTAGAGATTGTTTAGTGGTTTTTGGATGGCAGCTAGAATAGTGTAATAGTGTGTTGCGGTCTGTGGGCTTTCTGTGTAAATCAGTGGTGAGGGTGCCTCCCTGTGTTTTACTGACTACCGTATCTAGAAAACTGATGGATTGTTTATCAGTATGAGAGGTGAATGTGAGATCTGGATCTTGTCTATTGATGTAGTTAGTGAATTCAGAAAATGAACTGGAGTCACCGTTCCAGATGCAAAATACATCGTCTATAAAAGGTACCAAGATTTGGCATGTGTCTGAAACAGGTGGTGTGAGTAGATAAGGTCTTCTTCAAATTTCGCCATAAACGCGTTAGCGTAGGGCGGTGCTACATTTGCCCTCATTGCTGTACCCCGTTTCTGGATGTAGAAGTCGTCTCCAAACATAAAATAATTATTTTCGAGTACAAATCTCAATGCTCTATACTGAAGGTTTGTGCATTTGGAGAATAATTGGGAGTAGCCAAAAGGGTTGAAACGACTTGTATGCCTTTCTTCATGGGAAATTAATGTGTAGAGACTATTAACATCAAGTGTAACTAGTAGATCTTCAGGAGAGATATTGTTGAAGTTTAGGATTATGGATAGAAAATGTGATGTATCCAATAGAAAAGACCGTGTCTGTTTGACTAGTGGTGTTAGGATTTTTTCTAGGAGGATTGAAAGTGGGGAGAGTATAGAGTCTGTGGAGGCTTCTATGGGTCTGCCTGGTGGATTAGTTAAGTTCTTGTGGATTTTTGGTAGTGTGTAAAATACTGGAGTGACCGGATTTTCATTAGTAAGGAAAGTATACGTGTCCTTATCGATAGTGCCTATCTGGAGATGGTGATCGAGGAAACAACAAATTTCTTTTTTGATACGAAAGAGAGGATTATATATCACCTTTTCGTATGTGGAATGGATATGTCTGTCAATTGGCGTTGGATTTCGTCTATATATGCCGAAGTATCCATAACCACAATTGCTCCACCTTTGTCTGCAGGTTTGATAGTAATGGATTTATCTTCCTGAAGTATATTAAGTGCAATACGTTCTTCACTAGGAAGGTTCTGTGGGGTATGTATAGTTCCGCTTTCAAGATCTTTTACGTTTTTATTTATCTCTAGTTGTACGAGATCAATTAAAGCTTCTGCTGCATGGTAGTATTTTGGTGGCATAAACTTACTTTTGTGACGTCACGCGCGTGGCGGCCTGGCGCGATGACGCAGGGCGCAAAACGCCACATGTGGTGCATGCTGGCACTAACATTATTTAAACTGTAACTTAGCGACCGCCCAGAACGCCATCCAGCAGACACCATGCATCTGATACTAAGGTACAAACGACATCTGTGACATTTACTCTATACAATGAGCCTATCTGTTTATCTATTTGTTTATCTATTTGTATGTATAGGTGCCTAGGTCCATGTTTGTTTATGTACCAAACAGATGCCTTAGACTTCAACTATTACAGGCGCAGGCATCCATGCTCTCATATATATACAGACATCCCCTACTCATAACTATATGGGTTTCCACACTGAAATTAGTACTTCTTGTGCCCCACAGGAGACATCCAATCTACCCTGGGATCCTTCATAGCTTGCGATACTCTGCAATTCACTACTGTCTATATAATTGGATTTTTCTACAGCTGGCATCTAACTGCAGCTGCTCCTCTGTATATTGTATTTTATTTTATATTATATTATACTACAATATTATTCACATGTATATATTCTGTATGATTGTCTTGACATTCCGATACATGTCATTGATTAAATTAAGTGAAAAATATATCTAGGAATTTATAATTGATTATGCACAAATACCCATGTGTATTATATTTTCTACTTTACCTCAGGCCGTGAGCAAGGTCCAGGGATAGGACCGAAAAGACAAGGTCACATTCCGTGTATAAAAAGTAGCAAATCCACAGGAAGACTGCACACCCCGACTCCTCTGGGGGTACAGCCTTCCCACTGGAGGGCTCGTATTTAAATGCATATACCACCAATCCGAGTGCAATGTTCAGACATGTGATGCCCGGGAGGCTGATTATTCTGGGGCACAGGTGAGCCGCGCAATGGCCAGTTGCGCAAGTGCAGCTGTGCCTTGATCAAGGACCTTTCATGACGTCAATTGCGTCATGATCCTGCGAGATGTTCAGAGACCGCGTAATGGCCAGTCACACAGACAACGAAGTCAGGGGGATAGATCACATGATCATGGGTCCCGATTACATGATCGCCAATAGTTCAGCCCCCGGACAGAAAGGAAGCATCACAGATCGTGAACAAGTGAGTGCAGTGATACGCAAATGCTGTTATATATTTAATGAAAGTGTAATATACAAATACATTATTACTAATAAATTGATAAATAAGCAAAAAAAGTGGTGAAGTGGAGTGAATCGCGGTCACAGGATGTCCCAATGATGCGGCAGCCAGTAATGGACACCCAACAGAGGGAGATCGCATGACAGGGAGTCATGATTTAATAAGTGAACAATGAAAATGAAAAATAATAAGGTAAAGTGAGTCACGGTCACGGGATCTCCCAATGATGCGGCAGCCAGGAATGGACACCCAACAGGGGGAGATCGCATGACAGAGAGTCACGAACCAAAAGAATAAAAAGACATGATTAATACAATTTATAAAATGATGCGTCAATTCATGATATATTTGATGAATAAATAGCACATAATAATTGAGTGTGTGAAAAAAGTGTTTTAGAGGAGAAAAAGAGCATGGAGTGACATTTCCATCTTCGAATTATATCTTCAATAATGCGGGTGATCCAATAAAATGTGTCCCAAATTTCTTATAGGGAAAGGGGAAGAATGTGTTAACCTATGTGTAAAAGAAACAGCATTAATAACGAGACTCTCCAATGGGAAGATACACACAACATAATATAGACATAAAAAATAAAACATATAGAAAGAATATTGTTAAAAAAATATAAGTCTATATATTCACTATAGAAAGGGGGCATAAGACAGGGCATCATTGAGGCCTTTTGGTTGTGTAGTGTCCAGGGTCCAGATCCACTTTGTTTCTAATTGGGCCAAGCGTTTCATCACATTACCGCCACGCATGCCTAGGTCAATGTGGTCTATCCCACAAACCTTTAAAAGTGAGGGATCACTATCATGAAAATTCTTAAAGTGTCTCGCAATAGGTTTTAGATCGTCCATATTAGTGGAATCTTTTGATTTCAAAATATCCCGGACGTGTTCGCGGACTCGTACCTTCAATTCCCTACTTCTCAGTCCCACGTAAATCTTTGGGCATGGACAGGTGGCATGGTAAATTACCCCTTTAGTTGTACATGAGATGTGGTGTGTGATCTTGTATGTTTTGGTACGCATAGAGTTCATAAACTCAGTGGTCCTCAGAATATTGTCACAGGCCACACACTTCCCACAGGGGAGACAGCCCCATTTGGGTCCCTTTGACCCAAAGATTGTGCCCTGTATTTGGGGGGCATAATAGGATCTCACCAAATGATCTCCTAAAGTTTTCGCCCTCCTAGATGGATGGAAAGGTAATATCTTTTCTAAAATTAGGTCAGCCCTCAAAATGGGCCAGAATCTCTCCAAAATTCCTCGCATTTGTTGCCATTGCGAATGGTAAGGAGTAATGTATCTTACCATGTCCGATGTCTCCTTTTTTGGTTTGGGATTGATGAGGTCTTGTCGTGCCGAGTGTTTAGCCCGATTATACGCTCTCTTTACTGATCTTTTGCTGTACCCTCTTTCCAGGAAACGTTGTCGTAAAATATCTGACTGGATCTCAAAATCTTCATTGGTGGAGCATACTCTTCTGATCCTGATAAACTGACCAGTTGGTATCGCTTCAATTGTCTGGGGAGAGTGAGAGGATGACGCATGTAAAAGTGCGTTTACAGCAGTTTCCTTTCTGTATATGTTGGTTTGCAAATAGCCTGATTATTCACGTTTGATTAAGATATCCAAAAACTCAATTTGTTCCATGTTATGTTTATAGGTCAAATGGATATTATACCTGTTATCATTGAGACTATCCATGAAAAGTCTCAAAGTCTCAGGGGTACCCCGCCATATAAGGAAAACATCGTCGATGTACCGGGCCCAAAATATGACCCGGTCCATCGACGTGTGCCCATCAGACATAAAGAGCTCCCTCTCCCACAGCCCCAGGAAGAGGTTGGCATATGAGGGCGCACAGGCCGCCCCCGTTGCCGTCCCCCGGAGCTGCAGGTAGAAGGAGCCATTAAAGGTGAAAAAGTTATGCATGAGGGCAAATTGTAGTAAATCAATCAGGCAGGCCAAAAAGTTTTTGTCACTATTCGTCATAGATAGAAAATAGGAAGCAGCACGTATCCCATCCCTATGATTGATGCTGGTGTAAAGCGATTCAACATCGCATGTCACCAGCATCATGTCGGGGTCAAGATGAATACCGTCAATTCTCTGGAGAAGGTCAGCGGTGTCTCGTATGTATGACGGTAAGCCTTCTACCATAGGTTTCAGGTTATGATCTAAAAATTTGCACACATTCTCCAGAAGACCCCCACATCCCGATATTATCGGCCTACCTGTTGGTTTTATAGGACTCTTGTGGATCTTAGGCAAGAGGTATAGGGTAGGTATTGAAGGATGTCGTACAGTCAGTGCTTCACATAATTGTCGGGATATAGTTCCATCGGTTACTGCTGCTTCCAAAAGTTCCAGCAATAGTTGGCTATAAGACGAGAGGGGATTGAAGGTTAATTTTTTGTAGCATGTCGTATCCCTCAATTGGCGGTAGGCTTCTGCTTCATACATTTTGCGAGGCCAGATGACGATATTCCCCCCCTTGTCTGCCGGTTTGAACACCACATCTTTCCAGGACCGTAAGTTCTTCAAACTATTACGTTGGTCGAATGTCAGATTATCAGAAGTCCTCCCAACAGAAAGTTGTGAGAGTTCTTTTGACACTGATCTCACAAAAAGGTCCACTGCTGAACATAGAGACAAGGGAGGGAATTTATCGGAACGCTTCCTAATAATCATGGGAACCTTACCTGAAATTTCACTCTGTTCCTCTAATAGACTCTCCAAAATATTCAAAGTTTCTTCCTCTGTCGGTACGCCTGAGGAGTTTTCTTCTACAGGTTTGAAGAACCACCTCTTAAAAATCAGCGATCGACCAAACAGGTGAAGGTCTTTTATTGCTGTGAAAATATCAAGAGAGGCAGAGGGTGAAAAGGTAAGTCCTTTCTGTAGGACAGAAATGTCCACATTAGAAAGGTTGTGATCAGACAGGTTGATTACCTTTAAATTTTTATCTTGATGTGGATCATTTCTCTGTCTCCTCTTATAGGGCTGGGTCCTATGTTCCCACTTCCTTTTATTTTGACCCCTCCATCTGGTCATCATCCCAGTGCTAGTTTGTCCACTTGCCTGACTACCTGTATTACTAGCGCCGGATAGTGCCGAGATCGATGAGGACCTGACCAATGTGTCGGGACGTTGAACACGTCGCCATCAGTACATCTTCGATGAGGTCCCTATTAAATTTCTTGGATTTTAGTTGTTGAATATCTCTCTCCCACAATTCAAATTGGGCTTACAATTGGGAATTGAAGGAGGTCCATTCCTCATTGGAGATCGCTGCCTGTAGTTGGTTCTGTGTGGTCTCAATCTCTTTGTCTAATGTTAAGAGGGTATTGGTATTTAAACCAACCAGCAACTTCATAAACTTAATGGAGCTCTTTGTACAAATCTCTTTCCATCTCTCTACAAATATCTCATCTTCTATTGGGAAGGAGGGAAATACTTGGATGCGTAGACCTCTAGGGACCAGACCCCTCTGTATGTAATTTTCTAGGGAGGCCTTATTCCACCAGGTTTTGAGTTTACGGTGGAGTTGAGACCTCAATGTGCCCTGCAATGCCCCCACATCTCTACGTGTGTTAAAATCAACAGATGAACTGTCATCTCTAAAAACCTCCACGAGACGAGACTGCCAGGTACGTTCTCTCGTTCTAAAATCCATGGGGCCTGTAACCAATACAAAGTCTGTGGAAACCACAGTAATTAAACTGATTAATACAAAAATAGGTTACAAAAGGATAACGTAAAGAAACAATAAAGCCCCTAACTAGAGCTTAACCCCTAACTAGAGCTTAACTCAGTGGGAAGGCTGTACCCCCAGAGGAAGGTTTCAAATCGAAACGCGCGTCGGGGTGTGCAGTCTTCCTGTGGATTTGCTACTTTTTATACACGGTATGTGACCTTGTCTTTTCAGACCGCATGGTTTATGTAACCTTTTGCCTCTTGATTTAACATTGGTTACGTCTCTTGTTCATTATTTTTTGCAGCTTGCACATGCACTTTACTGGTTGCTGCATTTGGCTAAATGAATATATATATATTTTAAAGACCCATATTGGAGAGTTGCTAGTCCTTCTTTTGCTTACAGTATATAGCATGCACTTGCACTTTATATGTGACACTATTACTTGCACTCTCATCAATAATGGATAGTCTTTTCAATATATGTTTTACACAGTGGGTTCTCTACCTATAGACGCCTACATTTAGGTCACTTACCTTACCATACTGTTGTACTTAATAGACTCTCCCAGGATTGTACTGTACTTTTTTCATTTGTCTGTCATCTCCATGTATATGTTTTTAATGACATACTTAATAAAATTATATTTTTAGCTTAGTAGTTTTTAGTGTCCTTTTATAGGTTTTCTAGGTATAGCAGTGGTACTATACACCCAAAAATTGGTGAATTTCACCCGAAAATGGTAAGGACAATTTTTTTTTTAAACGGCCTACTAGGTATAGCAGTGGTACTATACACCCAAAAATATGTGAATTTCACCAGAAAATGTAAATGACAAAGTAGTGAATGATATAAAATAAAACACATACAAAAAAAAAAAAATTGATTTGTGAGGTGGAGTTCCATATGGAGTAGGAGTTTGAGGAGGCGGTGGACGCAGTGGAGTAGGTGGAAGCGGCGGTGGAGGAGGACGAGATAGCCAACACAAGTTTTTGGTTTTAATTTAATTTAGTAAAATTAAGGTATACTCCAAAAGAGTGTGAAATATCCAAAATACAAACATGAGCAATTGTGCTGCAGTATAACAATGGCTGCTTAGTGCCGGTATACATGTCTATTCTGCACAAGGTACGGACAAGTCCTGAGGGATCCATGCCTGGTTCATTTTAATGAACGTGAGCTTGTCCACATTGGCTGTGGACAGGCGGCTGCTCTTGTCTGTGGTATAAAAAAAATAAAAAAATTTGATTTATGAGGTGGAGTTCCATATGGAGTAGGAGTTTGAGGAGGCGGTGGACGTAGCGGTGTAGGTGGAAGCGGCGTTGGAGGAGGACGAGGTAGCCAACACAGGTTTTTGGTTTTAATTTTATTTTTTTTAAATTAGGGTACACTCTAAAAGAGTGTGAAATATCCAAAATACAAGAATGAGCAATTGCGCTGCAGTATAACAATGGCTGGTTAGTGCCGGTATACATGTCTATTCTGCACAAGTCCTGAGTAATCCATGCCTGATTTATTTTAACGAACGTGAGCTTGTCCACATTGGCTGTGGACAGGCGGCTGCGCTTGTCTGTGATGACGCCCCCTGCCGTGCTAAACACATGTTCAGATAATACACTGGCTGCAGGCCAGCACCTCCAAGGCGTAAAGGGCAAGCTCAGGCCATGTGCCCAATTTGGAGACCCAGAAGTTGAAGGGGGCAGACCCGTCATTCAGTACATGTAGACGTGTGAACACATACTGCTCCACCATGTTGGTGAAATGCTGCCTCCTGCTAAGACGTTCCATATCAGCTGGTGGTGCTGGTTGTTGTGGCGTGCTGACAAAGCTTTTCCACATTTCGGACATGCTAACCCTGCCTTCTGAGGTGCTGGCGGTGCCCCAGCTGCATTGACGACCTCTTCCTCGTCCTCTGCCTTCGCCTTGTGCTTTCACTGTGCCCCCGCTGTCAGGTGGGAATGCCACCAGCAGCGCGTCTACCAGCGTGCGCTTGTACTCGCGCATCTTACGATCACGCTCCAGTGAGGGAATTAAGGATGGTACGTTGAGCTTGTAACGGGGATCCAGCAGCGTAGCCACCCAGTAATCAGCACAAGTTAGAATGTGGGCGACTCGGCGGTCGTTGCGGAGACACTGCAGCATGTAATTGCTCATGTGTGCCAGGCTGCCCAGAGGCAACGAAAAGCTGTCCTCTGTGGGAGGTGTATCGTCTGTGTCCTCTGTATCCCCCCATCCACGCACGAGTGATGGCCATGAGCTGGTCTGGGTGCCACCCTGCTGTGAACATGGTTCCTCCTCCTCCTCCATCTCCTCCTCCTCCTCCACCTCCTCCATCTCCTCCTCCTCCTCCACCTCCTCATTCTCCAGAACTGTGCCCTGGCTGGACAATTGTGTAACTTGGGTTTGTGGGTGCAGGAACCCACCCTCGGAGCCACTTGGGAATGACTGGCCGGAAACCCTACGAAATGATCCCTCTTCCTCCTCCTCCTCCTGTTCCACATCCTCTTCCATCATCGCCAGGAGCGTTTTTTCAAGGAGGCATAGAAGTGAGATAGTAACGCTGAGAACGGCGTTATCGGCACTGGCCATGTTGGTGGAGTATTCGAAACAGCGCAACAAGGAACACAGGTCTCGCATGGAGACCCCGTCATTGGTGGTGAAGTGGTGCTGTTCCGCCGAGCGACTAACCCGTGCGTGCTGCAGCTGAAACCTCACTATTGCCTGCTACTGATCGCACAGTCTGGTCAGCATGTGCAAGGTGGAGTTCCACCTTGTGGGCACGTCGCATATGAGACGGTGAGCGGGAAGGCCGAAGTTACACTGCAGCGCTGACAGGGGATCAGCAGCAGGATGAGAACGCCGAAAGCGCGCACCGACGGCCCGCACTTTATGCAGCAGCTCTGACATATCGGGGTCATTTTTAAGGAATCTCTGCACCACCAAATTCAGCACATGTGCCAGGCAAGGGATGTGCGTCAAACCGGCTAGTCCCAGAGCTGCTATGAGATTTTGCCCATTATCGCAAACCACCAGGCCGGGCTTGAGGCTGACTGGCACAAATCACTCATCGGTCTGTTGTTCAAAGCCCGTCCACAGCTCCTGCGCGGTGTGGGGTTTGTCCCCCAAACAGATACGTTTTAAAACTGCTTGCTGTCGTTTACCCCTGGCTGTGCTAAAGTTGGCGGTGAAGGTGTTAAGCTGACCGGATGAGGAGCTGGAAGAAGAGTAGGAGGAGGAAGCAAATGGAGGCAAACTGAATCGCCCTGCAATCCTCGGTGGTGGAAGGACATGCGCCAAACTGCTATCTGCCTCAGGCCCAGCCGCCACCGCATTTACCCATTGTGCTGTTATGGAGATATAACGTCCCTGACCGTGCTTACTGGTCCACGTATCCGTAGTCAGGTGCACCTTGCCACAGATGGCGCTGCGCAGTGCACACCTGATTTTGTCCCCTACTTGGTTGTGCAGGGAAGGGATGGCTCGCCTGGAAAATTAGTGGCGGCTGGGCACGACGTACTGTGGGACAGTGTCATGGGTGAAGTTTGCAGATAACTGGAACTTATTAATAAACGAGCGACTGGCTTGATCCCAAACTAAGGAGCTTATAGGTGAGCCCTATAAAACCCTAAGAGCTCTCCCTGACTGCTATGCACATGCAAGGGTCTTGATGGTAGACGATTGCATGCCCACGTACCTAAGTCTGTGTGACACCTGAAAACCCTATAATAGTGAGGGGACACGACCACCGGCTCCCTGCACTTAATACGGATGGAGTCAGGGTCACCTAGAATCAAGCCAGCAAGGAAACACAATAAAGTAAAGGACTTATCTGAGCAAACAGCAGAAGCAGCCTCCAGCAGTGAACACTTCATCCAGGAAGTAGTATAAACCGCAAAGTGAGGCAGTATGGGAGGGAATATAAAGGAAGACGATTAGTCTAAATAAGTGACACCTGGCAGAAGGAAAGGAGATGAGAAAGTGAAACCAAAACAAATAACATCATACAAGAGGTAGAGAAGAACGTCTGCCAGACCTTCTCACAGAACTGGCGGTGACAGTACCCCTCCCTCTACGGGTGGACTCCGGACACTCAGAGCCCACCTTCTCAGGATGAGACCTACGGAAAGCCCTGATGAGACGAGTGGCCTTAATGTCTACCACAGGGACCCACATCCTCTCTCAGGACCATAACCCTCCCAATGAACGAGGTACTGAAGAGAACCGCGGATAATACGAGAATCCACAATCCTAGAGACCTGAAATTCAAGATTACCATCAACAATAATCGGAGGAGGAGGCAAAGAGGAGGGTACAGTGGGTTGGACATAAGGTTTTAATAGGGACTTGTGAAAAACATTATGGATCTTCCAAGTCTGAGGAAGATCAAGACGGAAGGCAACGGGATTGATGACGGACAAGATCTTGTAAGGCCCAATAAACTGGACCCAACTTCCAAGAGGGAACCTTCAGTTTGATATTCTTTGTAGACAACCACACCAGATCACCCACATTCATGTCTTGACCAGGCACACATCTCTTATCCGCAACACGTTTATATCTCTCACTCATCCTCTTCAGATTGCCCTGAATCTTTTGCCAAATAAATGATACAGACGAGGAAAATCTCTCCTCATCAGGTAAACCAGAAGACCCCTCTCCAGAGAATGTCCCAAACTGCGGATGAAACCCATATGCACCAAAAAATTTGGACTTATCAGAGGACTCCTGGCGACGGTTATTTAAAGCAAACTCAGCAAGGGACAAAAAAGAATACCAATCCTCCTGATTCTCCGCCACAAAACAGCACAGATATGTCTCCAAATTCTGATTGACTCGTTCGGTCTAACCATTCGACTGCGGGTGAAAAGCAGAAGAGAACAAAAACCGAACCTCCAAGCGAGAACAGACGGCCTTCCAGAATCTGGAAACAAATTGCGTGCCCCTATCAGAAACAATGCAATTTAACAATATGATCAACACACGCTTGCACCAGCGTCTTAGCATTGGGTAACCCAGGAAAGGGAATGAAATGTGCCATTTTGCTAAAACGGTCCACTACCACCAGAATCACAGTCTTCCCCGAGGAATGAGGCAGGTCCGTAATGAAGTACATGGACAGATGCGTTCAAGGATGGGAAGGAATGGGTAACGGGAGGAGAGAACCCGATGGCCGTGAATGAGGGACCTTGGCACGAGCGCAGGTCTCGTAGGCTGCTACAGAACCCTCAACCGTCTTACGAAGAGCCGGCCACCAGAATCTCCGATCAATGAGATGCACTGTGGCTCTACTCCCCGGGTGCCCAGCAAGGACAGTATCGTGGTGCTCCTTAAAAACCTTGTGTCGTAAAGCGAGAGGCACAAACAACCTCCCAGGAGGACAAAGATCAGGAGCCTCTGCCTGGGCTGCTTAAACCTCTACCTCCAAATCAGGATAAAGAGCAGAGACGACCACCCCTTCAGCCAAAATGGGACCTGGGTCTTCAAAGTTCCCCCCTCCCGGAAAACAACGTGACAGGGCATCTGCCTTCACATTTTTAACCCCAGGGCGGAACGTAACAACAAAATTAAACCTAGAAAAGAACAAAGACCATCTGGCCTGTCTCGGGTTTAGACGCTTGGCCGATTCCAAGTAGGCCAGATTCCTATGGTCGGTAAACACAGTAATAGGGTGTCTGGCTCCCTCTAATCAATGGCGCCATTCCTCAAAAGCTAATTTGATGGCCAACAACTCCCTATCTCCCACATCGTAATTTCTCTCTGCAGAGGATAGTTTCCTTGAGAAAAAGGCACATGGTCGCCATTTGGCAGGAGAGGGACCCTGAGATAAGACCGCACCCACACCCACCTCAGAAGCATCCACCTCAACAATAAAAGGTAGAGAGACATCAGGTTGTACCAAAATGGGAGCGGAAGCAAAACTCTCTTTAATACTAGAAAAGGCTTTAAGCGCATCTACCGACCACGAGGAAAAATCCACCCCCTTTTTAGTCATATCAGTGAGTGGCTTAACAACAGAGGAATAATTCAAAATGAACTTTCTGTAATAATTGGCAAAACCTAAAAACCGCATCAGCGCCTTCTGATTCTCAGGAAGCTCCCAATCAAGCACAGCGCGGACCTTCTCAGGGTCCATCCGAAAACCAGAAGCGGAGAGATGAAAACCAAGAAATTGAATCTCCGGAACCGCAAACACACATTTTTCCAGTTTAGCGTACAATTTATTCTCCTGCAGAATCAGCAAGACTTGACATAGGTGGTCCCGATGAGTCTTGAAATCAGGAGAAAAAATCTAAATGTCATCTAGATACACCAGTACAAATTTCCCCATTAAATTATAAAAAATGCTGTTCACAAAATGTTGGAAGACGGCCGGAGCATTCATCAAACCAAAGGGCATAACCAATTCCTTGAAATGACCCTCAGGGGTATTGAAGGCCATCTTCCATTCGTCTCCTTCCCTTACTAGGTTGTATGCCCCTCTTAAATCCAACTTAGAAAAAACTTTAGCCCCAACAATCTGGTTAAACAGGTTCGGGATCAGAGGAAGCGGATATGGGTCACGAATCGTGATACGGTTCAGCTCCCTGAAATCCAGACAAGGTCTTAAAGAAGCATCTTTTTTCTTAACAAAAAAAACCCAGCGGCAACAGGTGACTTCGAGGGTCGGATGTGTCCCTTTCTCAGGCTCTCACAGATATAAGTACGTATAGCGACCCTTTCAGGTTGGGAGAGATTGTGAAAGTCGTGATTTTGGCAGCTTGGCGCCTGGGATGAGATTAATAGGGCAGTCGTACTCCCGGAGAGGGGGCAACTCCTGGACACCACTCTCGGAAAACACATCCGAAAATTCTGAGAGAAAAGATGGCACAGTCTTGGTAGAAACCTCTGAAAGAGATGCCGTGAAGCAATTCTCTCTACAAAACTCACTCCAACCATTTATTTGCCTTGCTTGCCAATCAATGGTGGGGTTATTTTTAGTGAGCCAGGGTAGCCCCAACACTAGAGGAATAGGTAATCCGCTTAAGACTAAACATGACATATCCTCAACATGAGCGTCACCCACAGTCAAACGGATATTGTGAACTATGCCCTTTAACGATCTTTGAGAAAGTGGAGCGGAATCGATAGTAAAAGCAGGTATATCCGTTTCCAAAGTGCATACCTAGAAACCATGCGTTGTTGCAAATTGATTATCAATAAGATTGACAGCTGCTCCACTATCTACAAAAATCTCACAAACAATGTTCTTGCTGTCTAGCGCCACCCTGGCAGGTAGGAGAAAATGGGAACTACAAGCAAACGACAAACCTTCAATTTCCGCATCAACCTTGCCAATAGTAGCAAATGGAAAGGTTTTAGAGGTTTTTTTTTTGTTTTGTTTTGTTTTTATTACCCTCAGAAAACTTCATGAATCTCCTAGAGGGGCAAACATTAGCTAAATGATTTATACCCCCACAACAGAAACAAACCCTCCTCTGAGAGCTGAATCCTCTACTATCAGAGGCAAGCAAACCCAGCTGCATGGCCTCCTCCTCAGAGGGGATTGAGACAGAATGAGACCCCTGCGCACTGAATGAGACAGCCCCACTATCCTTGGGCTGAATATGACAGGAAAGAGTAGTCTCCTCTCTCTCTCTAATACGCCTGTCAATACGAACAGCTAGAGACATGGCTGACTCTAACGACGCTGGTCTCTCATGAAAAGCGAATGCATCTTTCAATCTTTCCGAAAGACCATGGCAAAATTGACTTCGGAGTGCAGCATCATTCCAACCAGTATCAGCTACCCATCTCCGAAATTCAGAACAATATATCTCTGCGGAGTGTTTACCCTGGCATAAAAAACGCAGTTTATATTCAGCCAGAACAATACGATCCGGGTCATCATATATCTGCCCCAGGGCTACAAAAAATTCATCCACCGATCGGAGGGGCCGTGCCCCCACCGGCAGAGAAAAGGCCCAAGACTGAGCGTTATCCCTGAGCAGTGAGATGATGATCCCCACCCTATGCTCCTCATCACCAGAGGAATGGGTAAGTAGGCGAAAATGGAGTTTGCAAGCCTCTCTAAAGCGAACAAAGTTCTCACTACCCCCGGAGAACGTATCCGGAAGCGAGATCTTAGGCTCCATGAACGCCAGCAGAACCGGTCACCTGAAACTGAGACACAGTTTTACAGAGATCTTCTACCTCCAGCGAAAGACCTTGCATGCGGTCAATCAAGGCTGAAACCGGATCCATGCTTAAGACGGTTATGGCGGTTTATAATGTCATGGGTGAAGTTTGCAGATAGCTGGAACTTATGAATAAACGAGCAACTGGCTTGATCCCAAACTAAGGAGCTTATAGGTGAGCCCTATAAAACCCTAAGAGCTCTCCCTGACGCTATGCACATGCAAGGGTCTCGATGGTAGACGATTGCATGCCCACGTACCTAAGTCTGTGTGACACCTGAAAACCCTATAATAGTGAGGGGACACGACCACCGGCTCCCTGCACTTAATACGGACGGAGTCAGGGTCACCTAGAATCAAGCCAGCAAGGAAACACAATAAAGTAAATGACTTATCTGAGCAAACAGCAGAAGCAGCCTCCAGCAGTGAACACTTCATCCAAGAAGTAGTATAAACCGCAAAGTAAGGCAGCATGGGAGGGAATATAAAGGAAGACGATTAGTCTAAATAAGTGACACCTAGCAGAAGGAAAGGAGATGAGAAAGTGAAACCAAAACAAATAACATCATACAAGAGGTAGAGAAGAACGTCTGCCAGACCTTCTCACAGAACTGGCGGTGACAGACAGCCACCGCCATAAGGCCTTTAAAACTATCCGTCTCCACCAGACGGAATGACAGCATTTCAAAGGCCAGTCATTTAGAAATGCTGGCATTCAGGGCTAGGGATCGCGGGTGGGTAGGAGGGTACTTCCTCTTCCTCTCCAGCGTTTGGGAGATGGAGTGCTGAACGCTTCTGTGAGACAGTGTGGAGATGCTTGGTGACCCAGGTGTTGGTGTTGCTGGCAGATCCTCTGTTTGCGGGGTGGCAGGTGGCACTGTCACTCTAGAGGTGGATGAAGAGGCCGAGACTGCAGCAGAAGAGGAAGCAGGAGAAGTCAGAGACCTTTCTTGGTTCTTGAGGTGTCTACTCCACTGCAGCTCGTGCTTTGCACTTAAATGCCTGGTCATGCAGGTTGTGCTCAGGTTGAGAACGTTTATGCCTCGCTTCAGGCTCTGATTGCACAGCGTGCAAACCACTCGTGTCTTGTCGTTAGCACATTGTCTGAAGAACTGCCACACCAGGGAACTCCTTGGAGCTGGCTTTGGTGTGCTCAGTCCCTTGCTTCGGTGGGCAGTAGCAGGCGTATTGTCTAGAGGATGGCCACTCCGCTTTTGCACCCTGCTCCCTCTTCTGCTGTGCTGGTGTCTCTGTGCGACCACCGCCTTTTCCTCCGAACTACATAGATCACTCGCATGACCTTGATTCCATGTGGTGTCGAGGACCTCATCGTCCTCCACATCATCTTCCACCCAGTCTTCACCCCTGCCTTCCTTGTCGGTCTGCACACTTTCGAAAAGCCCCAGCAGTTGGCACCTCTGTTTTGTCATCCCCTGAGACGTGCTGCGATGGTCCTCCCATGTACTTATCTTGAAAAATAAGTGATTGGGCATCGGTGCACTCAATCTCTTCCACTTCTGGGGCAGGGCTAGGTGGATGGCCCTGGAAAACCCTGCTTACAGAGTCATCAAAAAGCAGAAGAGACTGCTGCATGACTTGGGGCTCAGACTGCTTGGCTGATTTGCAAGGGGGCGAGGTGAAAGACTGATGGACATCGGCTGCAGGTGCCAACTGTGGTCTTTCAGCAGGAGACTGGGTGGGAGACAATGTGAAGGAACTGGATCCACTGTAAGCAACCCAATCTACTATCGCCTGTACCTGTTCTGGCCTCACCATTCGTAGAGCCGCATTAGGCCCAACCAAATACCGCTGCAGGTTCTGTTGCCTACTCGCACCTGAGTAAGGGGTTTCACTTGTGTGTGCAGCTGGCACAGATCGACCACGTCCTCTCCCTGCAACAGGAGCTCCACGACCTGGGCCACGTCCCTTATTTGACGCTCTCCTCATATTTTTTGAATTCAGGATCTTGCCCTAAATGGGTGCTTAATTTATAGTAGAATAGAACGACAGTATGTAAAGGGTGTATCTCACAAGGCCTGAACCAGACTAGGCCTGAATTAAAGATTTCTTTTCCCAAAATGGCTGTATTTCAAATGCCTGAATCAAACCCCTGTATGTAAAGGGTGTATCTCACATGGCCTGAACCACTGTAAGCCTGAATTTAATATTGGTGCACCAAATGGTGGTATTTCAAATCTCTGAATCTAACCCAAATGTATTAAGGGTGTATCTTACAATGACATATGCAGCAAAGACTGCCAAATAAACTTTTTTTGCCCACACGGGTGTTTGTTTAATAACTCAATATGGCAGCAGTACATAACCCAGGAATTTCCAACGTGCTTATGCTGCAAGGCCTGAAATATTGTGTATTTTGACCACAAAAGGGTGTTTTATTAATGAAAGAATATAAGCCCTGTATATACAGGGTGCATCTCACACGGCCTGACCCACTGTAGGCCTGAATTAAAGCGGTATTAATAGCGGTATTTCAAATCTCTGAATCTAACCCAAATGTATTAAGGGTGTATCTCACAAGGACATCTGCATCAAAGGCTGCCAACTAACATTTTTTTGGCAAAACGAGTGTTTGTTTAACAACTGAATTTGACAGCAGTGTATAAGCCTGTAATTTCACACGTGCTGATGCTGCAAGGCCTGAAAATAGTGTTTTCTGGCAAAAAAGTGTGTTTTTAAAACCCCAGAAAATGATGGCTGTACTTCTAGCTTAAATTGCACACTGACTAATCCAGATGTTGTATATTGCCAAAAAAGTGTTTTTTTGGTAACAGAATATGAAAGCTGTATATATTAAACTTGAATTTAACACTTGCAGATCGGGAAAATACAGTTTTTTGACAAAAAAGTGTGTTTTTAAAACCCCAGAAAATGATGGCTGTATTTCTAGCTTAAATTGCACACTGACTAATCCAGATGTTGTATATTGCCCAAAAAAGTGTTTTTTTTGGTAACAGAATATGAAAGCTGTATATATTAAACTTGAATTTAACACTTGCAGATCGGGAAAATACAGTTTTTTGGCAAAAAAGTGTGTTTTTAAAACCCCAGAAAATGATGGCTGTATTTCTAGCTTAAATTGCACACTGACTAATCCAGATGTTGTACATTGCCCAAAAAATTTGGGATTTTCAATGTCCCAAAAGCTCCAATGCAGTGCTAGTGCACTGAGCTTGCATAAAATGGCCGCCACCGCCGTCCACCTAACTGACTTATTAAAGTTATTTTTTTTCGTTCACTGGGCTCAGGGCAGGATAAAAAAAATTGTGCCCTGCACCCACAAAACACAATGTATGTAGATCGCTGAGTTAGATTCAGATTTTGAGCAAAGAGTCTCTCCTATTCTCTCCCTGAAATCACCAGCAGTATCCTCTCCCTACACTAATCAGAGCAGAGTGATGTGCAGCGCTATGTGAATCCAGCTTATATAGAGCCTGGGTCACATGCTACACTATCCAATCACAGCCATGCCATTAGTAGGCATGGCTGTGATGGCTTCTAAGCTCAGACAGTTAACCGCTTGTTGATTGGCTGCTCTGCAGCCTTTCAAAAAGCGCCAAGAAAACACCGAACCCGAACCCAAACTTTTACTGAAATGTTCGGGTCCGGGGTCCAAAAATCCTAAAGTTCGGTACGAATCCAAAGTTTACGAGTCGGGTTCGCTCAACCCTACTCGCTACCATTTTCGGGGATTGCAGAGAGTATTCGAGAACAACTTATAAAGATGTATGCTCCACTATTTACAGGGGTAGATAAAGTAGTGACTGTTAATTACATCTGTAGCCAAAAACAGGAGGGTGGAAATGACTGTGGTTTATTTGCTATTGCAAATTGTTTGGCATAGGCAAATAAGCTGGACCCATGTACAATTTGCTTTGAACAAGACAAGATGAGGCAACATTTGTTTTTTTTGCCTAGATCAAAAAAGCTGGAACTCTTTCCATTCTTGCCATCGGAACAAAAAAACTAAAATGAACAAAGTTCGTTTGACAATGTTCTGCATGTGTCACCTGTATTCTAAGGAAGCAATGATGTGTGACAAATGCCAGATGTGGTACACTTTTCATGTGCAGGCATAGCAGTAACAGACAAACGAATTAACAGCAAAAAATTTTTTTTTTTACAACAAATGCAAGATGGACAAACAAAAATAATTTTTAAATTTAATTATTGAATTTAAGCTTCAGAATATTCAACACAACTACACTGTAACCAATATAAAATATGCGCAAGACCCAAAGAAATATTTCATGAAGTAGATTAATAAATTTTATTACATGATTCAAAAATATAATATGATGTAACAAAGAACATTGGAATAAAAAGTGCATATTTAGACATAATATATAACCATATCGATAGCAAAGTGCAATAATTTTTTTTTTTTATATATTATGTCCATAACCTAAATGAATTACATAAATCAGAAGTGAGAATAAAGTGCAACAAAGTCAATGGTCACCGTTAGTAGTCCCGAAAACAACGATGCGCTTATTGCTGTAGTGCTTCGTGGCTCCAGACGAAGCACTAGGGCAAAATGTGTGTCAGATATTTTGTTGGCTACTAACAGTGACTATTGACTTCGCTGCACTTTATTCTCACTTATGATTTATGTAATTCATTTTATTTTAAATGTAGGTTATGAGGTGATATCGCCGTGTGCTCCTTTGTCTCGTTCTCACAACTGAAAACGACCGCCAGAAGTACAATCGGGAAATCCTTGGTGTAGTGTGCATTGATGTGTGCGCAATTCCTCCAAAATAACATCACAGAGACGTTCTCAAGTAGGTTCCAATAATGTGCCTGCTTCCAACGACTAGGCGTAGTTTATTTATACCAGAAGATGGGAGGCGGTCTTACAATCATGACCAATGAGGAGACAGGTTATGGTATGAAGTGATTGGCTGGAAGGAGGTCTTACAATCATGACCAATGAGGAGACAGGTTATGGTATGAAGTGATTGGCTGGAAGGCGGTCTTACAATTATGACCAATGAGGAGACAGTTTATGGTATGAAGTGATTGGCTGGCGAACATGTGAATGATCGCCCAAAATTTTGTTCGCGCGTTCGCACACTTATTCGCACCCTTTCCGTTGCCGTGCTTATCCTCGTGGATGAAGAAACCCTCACTCGACGGTCCCCATTCCTCCTGCCTCAGCCGGCGCTATGACACTGGTATCCTGCAGTAATACCAGGCCGGGCACAAATCAGCTACAGGTCGGGACGACCAGACCATCGTGCGAAAGTCTCTGCGCAGATGCGAACGCGAGTGCGAACGAATCTGCGCATCTCCATAGGATAGATGGCGATCATACGGCGACCAATAATTTTTCCACAACAGTTCCCCCTTTTTCGCCATATGTCGTCATTTCAGAGGCTTCCTAACACTACAATCACTTAAACCAGACCTCTAAAGGGAATAAACATGTAAAGGGGAACATGCTACACTACAGATGAACTAAGAAGAAGAACCTGGCCTATCATTCTTGGGCCTCTTCGGTTGCTTGACCGCAACGTCCGGCAAGGGTGGTGACAGTAAAAAGTTTCTAAAGTGTCTCTAATAAAGAAATGCCTTCAAAAGGGAGGGTGATTCTCCATGACGGTTCCTTAAAATGCGGTGTTTATTCTTGGGTTGGTCCTCCTGGAGTAAGAATCCGGTTGCTCCAGGTGATGGTTCTCTGCGATCATAACGTGGTCCTCTGAACGGCTCCTCGCAACTCGATTCATCAAGCAGCAGGTCATTCTCACCGCCACATAGAAAAGAAATAGAAAGCACAGCAGTAACAGGACATACACTCCTATTTCCTTAAGCCACGATCCTATAGAGAACAACATATCACCGAAGCCCCCCCAGACCTTTAAAGGGGTTCCAACCTTCATCTTGAATGTATAGTTGAACTCTATGGATAGGTGACGCTCCATAGATTTACCTAAAGGGTTGATTTTTCTCATGCCCACCCTGATGTCATAAAGGGCATGAACTGCCGCCATGGCCGGGAGGCTCTGACCCGGAGGTGGTTTGGAGCACACCCAGCAGTTGGATCTATTTTCCGTCTTTGCTAACTGCAAATGCATTCTGAATAACAAATTTGGATGTGACTCCTCATAACACTTTCCAAAGTGCATTAGACAGAAAGAATAAAGGAATACGAGGTACCTGATTATTGCGCTTTGTGGTCCAGTAGTTTCTTGCATTGGCTGGCATGGATCCATCCGTCACGTTCCTCGACCTTGAGGGAGGTTGGTGTTGTAAGTAGAACCTGGTACGGCCCGGTATATCTCGCCTCCAGTCCCTGGCGTTGATGTTTTTTAACGACCACCGAATCGCCTGGTTGTATGGGATGCAAACCAGTTATAGATTCTGGATCAGGAATAGATTCATAAACGCTCTGGTGTATCTTTTGGAGTTCCCGTTGAAGAGACTGCATATACCCAGTCAGCTGAGAATGTAAAGATGACAGCTGCTGGGGAAAGTACAACCCCATCTTTGGTCTACTCCCGAACAGAATCTCATATGGGGACAGCCTATGAGGCCGTCTTGGTGCATTGCGCACAGAGTAGAGAGCAATGGACAAACACTCGGGCCACGGTTTACCCGTTTCGGCAGAGATCTTAGAGATCTTGTTCTTGATAGAGTCTCTCCACCTTGCCACTGCTTTGGGGATGATAAGGAGTATGGAGACCCTGATTGATGTGGAGAGCCTCACATATCTCCCTGAACGTCAGTGGCAATCCATTCGTTCCCCCTCTCTTCTTCCGAGTCTGATTGGGTCGGGAGAAGAGATGCAGGATTGCGGATGGTACATCATCTTAGTGTAAGGTTAGTAAGGGTGAGGAGAGCCACTTCATATTTGGTCAAACGGGCGGCCGAAAGATGTTTGGTTTGGACCTGGTTAAGGATCTCTTGGACAGAGTATGGGGTGAAAAGGGTCAAAGGGGAATCTAAAACGATATCACCTACTTTGTGCAATAGTACAGCGTAGGCGGCTACAGCTCGGGCGCACCCAGGTGAGCCTTTGATGACCGGATCCAGTTCAGTTGAAATGTACATGATGGGTCTATACCTGGATCCGTGTAATTGGGTCAGTACCCCAGTGGCATGCCCTTTACTTTCATGACAGAAAAGGGAAAAGGGTAGGTTGTAGTTGGGAATACCTAGTGCCGGGGCTCTAGAAAATTCCTGGATCAGATCCTGGAGGGTTTTCATCAGTTTATTGAAATGGTGTTTGTGACGGAAAAGTATAGAGAGGATCCAGTTTGGATGAGAGGTTAGGGATCCAATCTCTGATATAATTGATTAGACCTAGAAGGGCTCTCAACTGTCGGGCATTACGAGGTCGAGTAAAGTATCTGAGAGTCTGTATCCGTTGCATTGTCAAATGTCGGGTTCCTTTTGAGATACAGTGGCCTAGAAAAGTAACCTTCTCCATACAAAACTGCAATTTCTCCTTGCTAGCCTTATTCCCAGTGGATGCCAGGTGGTTAAGCAACGAGATGGTATGCCTATAGCATGACTCCTTATGCGGGCAACAAACCAACAAATCGTCCACATATTGCAATAGGGCGACCTCCGGATCCTCTGGCACCCACTGATCTAATACCACCTTTAGCTTACAACTGTATTCCGACGGGCTAGTCATGGACCCTTGTGGTAACCGGGTCCATGTAAGTTGTTTACCCTGGAATGAAAAAGCAAAGCGATATTGACACTGGGGATCCAGTGGTACAGAGAAAAAGGCATTGGACAAGTCGATGACACTAAAGTACAAAGCCTTAGAAGGGATGGAAGCAAGTAATGTGTGAGGATTAGGCACTAACGGGGCATCACTGACAATGATTTTGTTAATGGCTCTGAGATCGTGGACCAGTCGGTAAGTGACTTCCTGGCCCTTGGCTGATTTCTTTGCCACTGGAAATAGAGGAGTGTTACATGGGGATTGGGTTGGGTTCAAGACCCCGATTTGGAGATACCTGTTGATCTGGATTTTGAGGCTGTCCATCTGCGCTACACTCAGCGGGTACTGCGGTAATGCGCAACCGAGGGCAATCCGTATAGTGGCTGGAGGTACCGGCAGCAGGCCGACGTCATACTTGTCAACCGCCCAAAGTTTAGGATCTACCTCGGCCAGTACGTCCAGGGGCACAAAGCTGCCAGGTTCTCCAGTATACGGAACTGCCACCACTGCACACAGCAGCTCGTCTGTGAGTGCACTAGTAACCACAACACCCTCCGAGGTATAGGAGATTTTGGCCTGAATTTCCGACAGAATGTCTGCCCCCAAAAGGTTAATAGGGACATCATTAGAGATGTCCCGAACTATTCGCCGGCGAACAGTTCCCAGCGAACATAGCTTGTTCGCGTTCGCCGCGGCGTGCGAACATATGCGATGTTCGGTCCGCCCCCTATTCGTCATCATTGAGCAAACTTTGACCCTGTACCTCACAGTCAGCAGACACATTCCAGCCAATCATCAGCATACCCTCCCTCCCAGACCCTCCCACCTCCTGGACAGCATCCATTTTAGATTCATTCGGAAGCTGCAGTCTTAGTGAGAGGAGGGACAGTGTAGCTGCTGATGATTTATTAGGGAAATCGATAGCTAGGCCAGTGTATTCAGTGTCCACTCCAGTCCTGAAAGACTCATCTTATCTCTGCTGTAAGGACAGCATCCTGACAGCACCCCAAAAAGCCCTTTTTAGGGCTAGTACATCAGTCTGCTTTTTTTCCCCCCCCTCTGTAATCTAATTGCAGTTGCCTGCAGGCGTGTGTGTCAGGCCCTGCCAGTGCACAGTGTCACCAGTGCAACTCATATCTGGTGTCACAGTAGATTACATTAAAAAAAACAACAACAATTTTGACTGTAATATAATAGCAGTCAGTTGCCTGCAAGCGTGTGTGCTTCAGGCCCTGCAAGTGCACAGTGTCACCAGTGCAACTCATATCTGGTGTCACAGTAGATTACATTAAAAAACAAACAAACAATTTTGACTGTAATATAATAGCAGTCAGTTGCCTGCAAGCGTGTGTGTTTCAGGCCCTGCAAGTGCACAGTGTCACCAGTGCAGTTGATTATATAAAAAAAAACAAAAAACAAAAAAAAACAATTTTGACTGTAATATAATAGCAGTTAGTTGCCTGCAAGCGTGTGTTTCAGGCCTACAGCGTGTACTGTGCCAACTACTGCCAGTGCACAGTGCCACTCATATCTGGTGTCACAGTAGCTTGCACGCATAGTACAACTAATCTAAAAAAAATTACAGGCAGAGGCAGGCCACCCCGCAGGGGCCGTTGTGGTCGTGGTGCTGTGATTCCATTTGGCCCTAGAATAATGCCCAGTGTTCAGAGGCCACGTACCCTGAACTCGAAAAGTTCTGAGGACATAGTTGACTGGCTAACACAGGACACCCAATCTGCTACAGCTTCCGCTCGGAACCTTGACGCACCATCCTCCTCCAGCTCAGCTTCGGGCACCTCTCAAGTTACAACTCGCCCGCCTGCCGCGACCACCAACACTAGCACCACAGCTGCTTCACTTGATCTGTCAGAGGAGTTATTTACACATCAGTTGGAAGAAAGGAGTGATGCGCAACCATTATTGCCAGAGGATGTAGATAACAGGGATATGTCTCAGTCTGGCAGCATTACACACATGGATGTACGGTATGATGATGATGTTGTACTCGCTGCTGCTTCCTTTGCTGAGTTGTCAGATACAAGTGAAGCGGTTGATCATGACGATGTGTCCGTGGATGTCACGTGGGTGCCAGCTCGAAGAGAAGAAGAACAGGGGGAAAGTTCAGATGGGGAGACAGAGGAGGAGGAGACGATTTGGAAGCAGGAGGAGGTCGTCGCAAGGAGCTAGTGGCACAGTCAGACAGCATGTATCGGCACCCGGGGTCAGCCAGACAGCACGCCAATCAATGCATGCTGTTGCCACCACCAGAATGCCGTCATTGCAAAGCTCAGCAGTGTGGCTTTTTTTTTGTGTGTCTGCCTCTGATAACAGCGATGCCATTTGCAACCTGTGCCAAAAGAAACTGAGTCGTGGGAAATCCAACACCCATAGGTACAACTGCTTTGCGAAGGCACATGATCTCACATCACAAACGCCTATGGGATCAACACATGATGATGAGTACAAGCAGCACACAAACTCAAAGCCACCATCTTCCTCCTGGTCCAGCATCTTCAGCCACGTCAACCACTGCTGTCCTCCTTGCCCCCTCTCAACCATCCGCCACTCCCTCTCTCACCTTGAGCAGTTCCTGCTCATCTGCCCACAGTCAGGTGTCTGTCAAGGAAATGTTTGAGCGTAAGAAACCAATGTCACAGAGTCACCCCCTTGCCCGGCATCTGACAGCTGGCTTGTCGGAACTCTTAGCCCGCCAGCTTTTACCATACAAGCTGGTGGACTCTGAGGCCTTCAAAAAATTTGTAGCTATTGGGACACCGCAGTGAAAGGTACCCGGCCGAATTTTTTTTCCGCAAAAGGCAATCCCCAACCTGTACTCTATTGTGCAAAAGGAAGTCATGGCATGTCTGGCACACAGTGTTGGGTCAAGGGTCCATCTGACCACTGATACCTGGTCTGCAAAGCATGGTCAGGGCAGGTATATCACCTACACTGCGCATTGGGTAAACCTGCTGACGGCTGCCAAGCATGGAATGCGTGGCTCTGCAGAGGAGTTGGTGACACCGCCACGACTTGCAGGCAGGCCTGCTGCCACCTCCTCTACTCCTCCTACTCCATCCTCTTCGATAACCTCCTCGGCTGAGTCCTCTTCTGCTGCTGCGTCTTGCTCCACATCAACTGCACCCCCCCAGCTCCCCAGGGGCTATTCCACATCCCGGATACGACAGTGTCACGCTGTCTTGGCGTTGACTTGCCTGAAAGCAGAGAGTCACACCGGACCAGCACTCCTGTCCGCCCTGAACGCACAGGTGGATCAGTGGCTGACTCCGCACCAACTGGAGATCGGCAAAGTGGTGTGTGACAACGGAAGCAATTTGTTGGCGGCATTGAATTTGAGCAAGTTGACACATGTGCCGTGCATGGCACATGTGTTGAATCTGATTGTACAACGCTTTGTGCATAAGTACCCAGGCTTACAGGACGTCCTCAAGCAGGCCAGGGAGGTGTGTGGCCATTTCAGGCGTTCCTACACGGCCATGGCGCACTTTTCAGATATTCAGCAGTGAAACAACATGCCAGTGAGGCGCTTGATTTGCGACAGCCCGACACGTTGGAAATTAACACTCCTAATGTTCGACCGCCTGCTCCAACCAGAAAAAGACGTCAACGAGTATTTGTATGACCGGGGTGCTAGGACGCTCATGCGCAATGCCTGTATGCTCTTGCATCCTTTTGAGGAGGTGACAAACCTAGTCAGTCGCACTGAAGGCAACAATAAGCGACATCATCCCATTTGTTTTCTTCCTGGAGCGTGCCCTGCGAAGTGTGCTGGATCAGGCCGTAGATGAGCATGAAGAGGAAGAGTTGTGGTCACAATCACCACCAGAAGCAGCCTTGTCGTCGTCGATTGCTGGACCTGCAGCAACGCAGAGAGAGGAGTCTGAAGAAGAGGAGTCAGAGGAGGAAGGTGGCTTTGAGGAGGTGGAAGACCAACCACAGCAGGCGTCCCAGGGGGCTTGTTGTCACCTTTCAGGGACCCTTGGTGTTGTACGTGGCTGGGTGGGGGAAGAGACCTTCAATGACGTCAGTGAGGACAAGGAACGGGACATGGCTAGCTTGGTATCCAACCTTGCGCAAATGGGGAGTTGGCGGTTGTGCAAATGGACTGTTTGTGGTTGTTTGCGGTGCGTTAAACGGGGAGTTTGGTCTGTCACTGTGAAGCGGGCGTAACCCTTGCACTTCCTGATCGATACAACATCATACCTGAACGTATACACACACTGGATGTTTTAAAGCACGTTATTCCAAACAATTTAGGAATGTGAGGTGATTTATGCCCTTTATGGATTAAAACCCGACTTCAACTACGTAATTTTCCATGGGAGTTTTGCCATGGATCCCCCTCCGTCATGCCATGTCCAGGTGTTAGTCCCCTTGAAACAACTTTTCCATCACTATTGTGGCCAGAAAGAGTCCCTGTGGGTTTCACCTGCCTATTAAATTCTATGGCAGTTCGTCCGGTTCGCGAACGGAAAATTTTATGTTCGCAACATCTCTAGACATCATCTGAGATCAACAAAGATCTAACTGCTTCTGTGTGTTGGCCTACCTTAGAGTGCAATGGTTTAGTCTCTCTGAGAGTCACTGATTGACCTGTAAGTCCAACAGTTGGGGTAGTCTTGCCAGAAAGTGGAATCCTGCCTCTGAGGTCTTGGGTTTTTAGGACCGTTCTGGCTGCGCCGGTGTCAATGAGGCAGGATAGAGGGTATGGCAATTCCTCAAGAAACAGATTGACATGAGCTGACACTGGTTTTCCGTTTCCCTAGCAGGCTGAGCTGTTGGACTGTGTAACAGCTCCTATGTTCTGGGTATGTACGGGATCGGTGATGAAATGGTAGGTTCCCGGAGGGCCATCCATATTGCGGTACGATTTCCCTGGGTTTGTTTTATGTGCATAGGGCCTGTCAGGGGTGGTCTTACTAGGTTTGGGAGAATCCTGGTCCTCCTCATACTCTGGACAGTGGCGTGCTACATGACCTCTCTGACGGCAAAGGAAACAGACAAGACTAGGATATTTATTCCCTTTGTTTCTCCTTTGCCTAGGATGGTTACTCTGGGCAATTAACTCAAATGCTGTCATGATTTTGGCCGACTTGACCTCCTTCCTTGCATGCAAGTCCAGTTCTATGGCCTGGATTGTTGCCATGAACTGGAAGGGGGACACAACACTGTACATGGTAGGCATTTTGTCTGTCAAGTGTTTGCAAAACTCCTTACCCCACGTTGTGAGTTGCTCATGTGTGGTTATACCACACCTGGAAATGATGTCATCTGCAACATTTTCACCTACAGCGGCTCTGAGAATGCGTGCACAATCTGCTCCACTCATCCCATAGCTCAGCTGATTGACATTCATTTTCTTGGCAAACCCACGCGGATTAGTCCTGTGATCCGGGAGGTCATTCAAGATCTCCCTGATCTCCCCTGCGGTAAAAGGTACGTGCCAGGTGATACGGCTCGTAGTGTTTTGTCTGGGGGGGTCCCTAACATTCTTGTACCCGGACTGGAAACACCCCGGGAGGTGGACCAGCCTCAGCGGGAGGCCTCTTAGAAGGTGGTAGGTCGCTGGAAGGGGTTGGAGAGGCTCTGCCACAGTCACTGTTTCCCCCAGATTGGCCAAAGACGGATACAAAGGCTCTATTTTTCGAGGACTAGCTGTTGGCTCAGAGTCCGGGGCTCTAGGAGTCGGTTCAACCGGAGGTGTTTGCCTGTTCAGGCTTGCATCTAATTGCCACAATTTGGTAATGAGTAGTCTCCGACTACCATCAAACATGACTCCATAAACCTCCCTGAGTCTGGCCCTCAACTGTTGGAAATCATCCCTTTCTAAGGCCGCTATGCACTCTGGTTTGGGTTTATTGATTATGGAGATGCCTCTGGCTTCACATAGTGTGACTAAATTGGATTTCCCAAGGTGTCGGTAATCCGTTTTATCAGAGACATCGGTTGCCGGTCCCTGAGTTGGTGGTGGAGATGGAGACAGAGTGGCTGAGGCTGCTGGTATGGCCTGTGTAGCCAGTAGGTTTAAGCCTGCCTGCAGATCGGTCTCATCCCTGCTTTTATTGGACTCTGTAGTTTTAGTTGAACGGGGGTACATGACAGTGTTAGTTCGCACTGTCTGGGACTTTTGAATACCCTGTTGCTGGAGCTCGATGGATTCGTGCAGCCACAGTTCTGCCTTCTGAAGGGAACCATGGCTTTGGAGTCTAGTGGGGAAATCACAGACAAACTTTTCCCAAATCCAGACCTCAAATGTCCCTTCTTTGGGGATGGTCCACTCTGAACCTACAGTCCATTGGTGCCAATCTTTGAGGGGCTTAACAACTCCTCCTCCATAGCTGGATTTCATGTGCTGCTTTGCTGTCCTATAGTCAGAAGTGGTACCCTTCTGGTCCCTAGATTTCCCTACACCCATGCTCGAGCCTTCTAAAAGTAGGTGCGTCCACCTACAGTGTCCTGTGACACATGCCTGGACTGCTGCTACTCCCCTTCGTTCGCCTCTGAGTTGCCCTAGGGTTTCTGGCACCGACACACGGACTCCGTTCACCCTAGTTAGACCTCAGGAAAAGGAGTAGCAGCGTGAGGAAAAGGGCTCTTGCCGACACACAGCGACCCTCAGAAACTCCTAATGAGATATACCAGCCTCGGTTTTGGCTCTGAATAGTGACCTGACCACGGGATAGGGCTTCCAATTGACCTGGAGTGGAAACTCACACAGCTATTGGTATGCCCAGGTGATATATAAATCACCTTGTCTCCTTAAAAAAAAGCTCATCAACTCACTTTCCTTTGCCTATATTATTCTATATAGTCAAGCTGAACAGCACACAAAGCCCTTTTTGCAGTGACTGATCAAAAACCTCTCGCTCAGCGGCAACCCTTGAATTCAGACAGTAGTTCCCACACAATATCACGAGACCCCCAGTAACTAAAGAAAGGTCTCCCAAACAGAGAGATATATACAGTCAGGTCCATAAATATTGGGACATCGACACAATTCTAACATTTCTGGCTCTGTACACCACCACAATGGATTTGAAATGAAATGATGTGCTTTAACTGCAGACTGTCAGCTTTAATTTGAGGGTATTTACATCCAAATCAGGTGAACGGTGTAGGAATTACAACAGCTTGCATATGTGCCTCCCACTTGTTAAGGGACCAAAAGTAATGGGACAATTGGCTTCCCAGCTGTTCCATGGCCAGGTGTGTGTTATTCCCTCATTATCCCAATTGCAATGAGCAGATAAAAGGTCCAGAGTTCATTTCAAGTGTGCTATTTGCATTTGGAATCTGTTACTGTCAACTCTCAAGATGAGATCCAAAGAGCTGTCACTATCAGTGAAGCAAGCAATCATTAGGCTGAAAAAACATAACAAACCCATCAGAGAGATAGCAAAAACATTAGGCGTGGCCAAAACAACTGTTTGGAACATTCTTAAAAAGAAGGAATGCACCGGTGAGCTCAGCAACACCAAAAGGCCCGGAAGACCGCGGAAAACAACTGTGGTGGATGGCCGAAGAATTCTTTCCCTGGTGAAGAAAACACCATTCACAGCAGTTGGCCAGATCAAGAATCTTCCAGGAGGTAGGTGTATGTGTGTGAAAGTCAACAATCAAGAGAAGACTTCACCAGAGTGAATACAGAGGGTTCTCCACAAGATGTAAACCATTGGTGAGCCTCAAAAACAGGAAGGCCAGATTAGAGTTTGCCAAATGACATCTAAAAAAGCCTTCACAGTTCTGGAACAACATCCTATGGACAGGTGAGACCAAGATCAACTTGTACCAGAGTGATGGGAAGATAAGAGTATGGAGAAGGAAAGGAACTGCTCATGATCCTAAGTATACCACCTCATCAGTGAAGCATGGTGGTGGTGGTGGTGTCATGGCGTGGGCATGTATGGCTGCCAATGGAACTGGTTCTCTTGTATTTATTGATGATGTGACTGCTGATAAAAGCAGCAGGATGAATTCTGAAGTGTTTCGGCCAATATTATCTGCTCATATTAAGCCAAATGCTTCAGAACTCATTGGACGGCGCTTCACAGTGCAGATGGACAATGACCCAAAGCATACTGCAAAAGCAATCAAAGAGTTTTTTAAGGGAAAGAAGTGGAATGTTATGCAATGGCCAAGTCAATCACCTGACCTGAATCTGATTGAGCATGCATTTCACTTGCTGAAGGGAAAATGCCCCAAGAACAAGCAGGAACTGAAGACAGTTGCAGTAGAGGCCTGGCAGAGCATCAACAGGGATGAAACCCAGCGTCTGGTGATGTCTATGCATTCCAGACTTAAGGCTGTAATTGACTGCAAAGGATTTGCAACCAAGTATTAAAAATTGAAAGTTTGGGGCGTGGTTTGCCTGCCGAGTGAGATGGCTGCCTGAGCTGTGAGCTCCCGAGCCCTATCTAGCGACTGCATAGCTACAGCGAGTTGGCACCTACATCAGACCGCTGACTTTACCGCACTAACCTCCCTCCTGGCTCCCATGATGACGAGGGGCAAAAAATCGATAAAGAAGCAAGGGAAACTGGACTTCTTTGTGGAGAGACTGAGGGACTAAGATGGCGCGGGCTCGCCGGCCTCCACGCGCTCCTCAGGCTCTGCGGATCCGGCTTCACCAACTGTTTCCCCACCTCAGCGAAAGAGTCTGCTTACCTCCCAATCCTCCCCGACACGCTTACCTCCTCCAACCGAGTCCTCCTTGACTCCACCGGAGACGAGCTCGCCTGTCCGGCACAGCTTCTTCAGTCCTCGCGACAGAGATGGCTCCCCCTGCCAGAGCCCACCGAAGCAAAAGCCGCGGCTCCACGGAGACGCATTACCACCAGCGGGGGTGAGTGAACGGGATACCCCGTCTCTAATAGATTATCCTACAACTGACGATGTAGCCACTGGTAGCATGATAAAAGACATGCTAGTTGTCTTCAGCCGCTCCATGCACAGCGAACTTGCGGCCCTGTTGTCGCCCCTGCAGGCCTCCATAGCTGAGGCTGATAAGCGTCTCTCACATGTAGAGTCAAAAATGGGAGATTTCGCGGCATCACACAACCAGTTGGTAGATGCACATGAAGAACTCTCCTCTGAAGTTGAGAGACTTAAAAACAAGGTGGTGGACCTAGAAGACAGGTCCCGCCGTAACAATATTAAACTTAGGGGTATCCCAGAAGACATACCGCCAAAAGAGCTGGAGACCTATATACTAGACCTAATGAGATCTCTCCTACCAAACATGGATCACAAAGATCTGACACTAGACAGAGCTCACAGAGTGGCCCGGCCGAAACACCTGCCAGATTCTGTCCCTAAAGATGTCCTGGCTCGGGTCCATTTTTTCCAGGTTAAAGAGCTCCTCATGAGCGCCGCCAGGAAGAAAAGCTCCCTACCAGCCCCATACGAAGGGGTTAAAATTTTTGCCGACTTATCTGCCCCCACCCTCCAGCAAAGAAGAGCCTTGGCCCCCTTCACCGCTGCTTTACGGGACCATAACATACCTTACCGTTGGGGCTTCCCCACTAAGGTTCTGATCCAAAACCAAGGTACGCTGCATGCGGTGCATTCTCTAGACCTAGGACGGAAGCTCCTAGCGGATTGAAACATTTCCATGCCAGAACCTCCCGACCTTCAAGCAAAAGGCCTAAGACCAATTGCCACGGATTGGCAGACAGCATTACCCAGGCGCAAGCCACATCGCTGAAAATGACCTGCCAATTTGCTGTATGATTGTCTCTCATTGTTTGGGCTCGGTGCGGTTAAATGGGTAAAAACCGCCTCACAAGCCCTCACCACAGTGCCTGATGAATATCAGGTGTTTTCTCAGGACGTTTGTTTTTCCCCTTTTCTTGTTTTTATTCCCTATCCCATGTTTTTATTATCTTAATGTTTCCTCTTCTCACCCTCCTCAAGTGCCAGTGAACAGGGTTCTGTCAGGTCCAGAACTGATATTCTGTATGTTGGGGCCAGTCCTAATTGTCCTCTCTATATGTAAGTTCAAACGTAAAAATCTTTCTTTTCCTCCCTTATCATGGTTCTCAAAATTGCTGCTTTGAATGTTAAAGGGCTGAACAGCCCTTTCAAGAGATCTATGTTATGGAAGGAAATAAATGAACAAAAATGTGATGTCTTTTGTGCCACTGAAACGCACCTGCTTAAGTCAGATGGTCACAGGATCCATCATCCTAAATTCCCATATATCTACCAGTCCCACTACATTAAAAAGCAGAGAGGAGTTACGGTGGTCATAAGAAATTCAGAGGCTTTCTCATTGAAATCCTCGGTCATAGACCCCAACGTTAGATTTATTCCTGATATGCTCTATTAACAATGTGGACTACACGTTAGTATTTGTATATGCACCAAATAGGCACCAGGTATCATTTCTTCGCCGCCTAGCATCAAAGGTTCGTCGGCTGCGGTCTGACCATGTGATCTGGGGTGGGGATTTTAACTCTATTTTAGATCCAGAAGTTGATTCCACGACTATTTCCAGAGATATCCCTAAAGCTTTAAATTCCCTTTTTCTACAAGAAGACCTATATGATGTCTGGAGACTTCAGCATGGGTCTGAAAGGGATTATTCTTTCTTTTCAGCAGCTAGTCAATCATATTCTAGAATTGATATGTTTCTGACGGGTAGATCTGTGATCGCTAATGTGATATCATCATCCATCCGCTCGATCACATGGTCAGACCATGCCCCGGTCGCTATTACGCTTAAAGAATCCCATGTAGCCAAACCCTACTCCCCCTGGCGGAATAACACCTATGTAATTGATCACCCTGTTCTCTCTAAAGAACTTGATTCCGCAATGACTGAGTTCTTTAACATAAATGATGGCTCTGTTTCTAATCCCTCCATCCTATGGTGCGCCCATAAGGCGTATATTAGAGGCGTCTTCATCAAAATTGGTAGCAGACTGCAGAAAGAGCGTAGGGAGAAAATAGATAAAATACTTAGAGAGATCAAGTCAGTGGAAACACTCAATAAGTCCTCTATTTCTCCTACACACTCAGAGACTCTGAAGTCACTTAGAGCTCAGCTATCAGCCTGCCTCCTTTACAGGCATGAGTTACGCTTGAAAAGGACCCAGGCCACCTTCTATTCACAGGATAATAAGGCAGGTCGTCTGTTAGCTAGCCGGTTAAAACATAGAGCTGCTAAGTCCAAGATCCCATTCCTATTAGACCCCTCCTCAGGGAAAAAAATAGCATCCCCAACGGAAATAGCTGACGCTTTTGGAGATTTTTACGCTTCCCTTTATAACTTGTCTTCCCAAAAATTAGTCACGCCTCCACAGACAGACCTTATTGAGGGCTTTCTAGATAAACTAGGCCTCACGAAATTGACGCCTGCACAATTAGACGCTCTTAATGCCCCCTTGACGGTGGAAGAACTCCAAGCCATAGTCAGGAAACTACGTGCACATAAAGCCCCAGGCCCAGATGGATTATCCAATGCCTACTATAAGGTGTTTTTCAACCAACTCTCTAAATACATACTTCAGTCATTCCAATCAGCCAGGGATTTAGGATCCTTCCCTAAAGAAATGTTAGAAGCATTAATAGTGACCATTCCCAAACCCAATAAATCAACTGATGATCCAAAAAATTTCCGCCCCATATCCCTCCTAAACACGGATATTAAAATATTCGCCAGGATCCTGTCAACCAGACTTGCCCCCCTTATCCCTTTACTAGTCCACTCTGACCAGGTTGGATTTGTCAAAGGCCGTCAAATACATGAAAACTCTAGGAGAGTCCTAAACATTCTCGCTCATTTACATAAAAAAAAGACCCCTGCATTGTTTGTAACGCTAGACGCTGAAAAAGCGTTTGACCGCATATGTTGGTCCTTCTCTTTCGCGGTATTGGCTAAAATGGGCATAGCAGGTCCTATACTCGCCTCAATACAGGCCCTATATAAAGACCCCTCGGCTAGGGTGTGGGTAAATGGGTCCCTCTCCAGACCATTCACTAGTTCCAATGGGACCAGGCAAGGGTGCCCCTTCTCCCCTCTCATGTTTATACTATCGATTGAACCCCTTGCTCAGGCTTTAAGGATGGGAAGGGAGGTGTCGGGCGTCAAGATCGCAGATCGTAATCATATATTGAGCCTCTACGCAGATGATGTGATACTCACGCTTACCGACCCTTCCTCTTCCCTACCCTCAGCCCTAGACACGATCTCATACTTTGGCCAACTTTCTTATTATAAATTAAACTCCTCTAAATCCCAAGCCCTATCTCTTAACTTAGACCCCCAAACAGTGGCATCCCTGAAAGAGAAATATGATCTGGACTGGCAACCAACTCAAATTCAATACTTGGGTATCCACCTTACCTGCTCAACTCAGAGTCTGTACTTGGCCAACTATCCACCTCTTCTATCTAGCCTCAAGAAAGATCCAGAGCACTATGACAAGTTTGAAATCTCCTGGCTAGGTAGACTAGCTACATTCCAAATGTTTGCCTTACCTAAACTCCTTTACCTTTTCCGGGTCCTCCCCATAAAATTGCCTCTATCCTATTTTTCCCAATGCAATAAACTGCTGAATAATTTTCTATGGCACGGTAGAAAACCCAGAATAGCATCCAAAATTCTGCAGATCAGGAAACAACTAGGAGGTATTAGCCTTCCTAACATACAGGATTATTATCTAGCGACACAAATTGCCCAATTAGAGAGCTTGTGGAAATTAGACCTCGCTAAACAGTGGGTTCATATTGACTCCACGGAAGTCCCAAGAGGAGACCTAAAAGCTTTATTGATAGCCTCACTAAACAACTCATTTATAAAACCCAACCTAGGCTTTCTTGCTACCAATGCTCTAGACAGTTGGATCCGTTATCATACCCTCACATCCAAAAGTTCCTGTCCTGCCTCAAGCCCTCTTCCTCTAGTGGTATTGGATTACCTTGTCCCAGATTTAGGAGTGAGTTCCTGGTACAAATATGGTATAACTGAGACCCTGCAGCTATTTCAGGATGATAGCCTTTCTTCCTTTGAAAGCCTACACAACACCTTTCAGGTTCCTAATGTTGAGTTCTACAAATTCCTCAGAATTAGACATTTTTTAGCAGACAATCCTTCTTTGCTGATGGCAAATGTGAGGATCTTGGAAATATGGTCTCTACCTAACCCGAAATAAAAAAAAACCTTCGCCCCTTATACTCACAACTTAGTTGCAAAGACACTTTTAGTAAGTCAACACCTCTCCTATCCTGGGAACGGGATTTAGAATCTAAGTTCACGCCTACACAATCACAATCAGCTTTTAAGTATGTTTCGAGCAATATTACCTGTGTGACCCAATATGAATCATTCGTGAAGACCTCCCTGAGATGGTACTTTACCCCTGAAAGGCTACATCTGATTTATCCGTCTGTCTCTTCCTTGTGCTGGAGGAGCTGTGGTAATAAGGGTTCGCTATACCACATACTGTGGACCTGTCCGGTTATTCAGACATTCTGGAAAGAAGTCTTCTCCTTAATCTCCCAAATCACTGACTCGAGTTATTCCTTAAATACCCCCCCCCCCCCCCCGCTGATTGGTATTGCAGAGGTGCCCATTGCCTTTAGAGGCTTAATCTGCCATATCCTCCTTTCTGCCAAATTGGATATTACCTCAAAATGGAAATCCATACATCCCCCAAGAATACAGGATGTAATTCAAAGGGTTAACAAAACATGCCTTTATGAACAAATAATGGCCTTTGCAATCTCGAACGGCAATTGTAACATTGCAAAATATGAGAAGACTTGGCGAGTCTGGAAGGCGTCACCTTTCATCTCCCCCCCCCCTTAACCCCAATACCTGACTGACCAGAAGCCTCTACACTATGTTTCCCCCCCCCCCCCACCATACTGGTACGTTTGAGGAACTGTTGGTTGTTCTGTAATACATACTTGACGGCTATAACTGTCTGTGATGTTTTTATGTGTTATCTCCCTTGCATGGGAGTTTTGTTATACATGTATGCCTTTATGTGAGCTTCTCACCTGCGTGTGAGGATTAACTTTGCTTGTTTGGAAATTCTCAATAAAAAACTTATTGATTCTAAAAATTGAAAGTTTGATCTATGATTATTATTATTATTATGTCCCATTACTTTTGTCCCTTAACAAGTGGGAGGCACATATGCAAACTGTTGTAATTCCTACACCGTTCACCTGATTTGGATGTAAATACCCTCCAACTAAAGCTGACAGTCTGCAGTTAAAGAAAATCTTGTTAATTTCATTTCAAATCCATTGTGGTGGTGTATAGAGCCAAAAATTTTAGAATTGTGTCGATGTCCAAATATTTATGGACCTGACTGTATGTATGTATATATATATATATATATATATATATATATATATATATATAGATATATAGAGAGAGAGAGATATACAGTACAGACCAAAAGTTTGGACACACTTTCTCATTCAAAGAGTTTTCTTTATTTTCATGACTATGAAGGCATCAAAACTATGAATTAACACATGTGGAATTATATACATAACAAACAAGTGTGAAACAACTTAAAATATGTCATATTCTAGGTTCTTCAAAGTAGCCACCTTTTGCTTTGATTACTGCTTTGCACACTCTTGGCATTCTCTTGATGAGCTTCAAGAGGTAGTCCCCTGAAATGGTCTTCCAACAGTCTTGAAGGAGTTCCCAGAGATGCTTAGCACTTGTTGGCCCTTTTGCCTTCACTCTGCGGTCCAGCTCACCCCAAACCATCTTGATTGGGTTCAGGTCCGGGGACTGTTGAGGCCAGGTCATCTGGCGCAGCACCCCATCACTCTCCTTCATGGTCAAGTAGCCCTTACTTTCAAAGTTTTCCCAATTTTTCGGCTGACTGACTGACCTTCATTTCTTAAAGTAATGATGGCCACTCGTTTTTCTTTACTTAGCTGCTTTTTTCTTGCCATAATACAAATTCTAACAGTCTATTCAGTAGGACTATCAGCTGTGTATCCACCTGACTTCTCCTCAACGCCACTGATGGTCCCAACCCCATTTATAAGGCAAGAAATCCCACTTATTAAACCTGACAGGGCACACCTGTGAAGTGAAAACCATTTCAGGGGACTACGTCTTGAAGCTCATCAAGAGAATGCCAAGAGTGTGCAAAGCAGTAATCAAAGCAAAAGGTGGCTACTTTAAAGAACCTAGAATATGACATATTTTCAGTTGTTTCACACTTGTTTGTTATGTATATAATTCCACATGTGTTAATTCATAGTTTTGATGCCTTCAGTGTGAATCTACAATTTTCATAGTCATAAAAAAAATAAGAAAACTCTTTGAATGAGAAGGTGTGTCCAAACTTTTGGTCTGTACTGTATATATATGTGTATACGATTCTACTCTTAATGTATTTCCTTTTTACATGGTCTTTTTTATTATAGGTTAGGAATAAACATGTAATTTTTAACTTTTTGCGAGCCGACCATTAGTGCAAACCGGATTCCAAAAAAGTTGGGACACTAAACAAATTGTGAATAAAAACTGAATGCAATGATGTGGAGATGGCAAATGTCAATATTTTATTTGTAATAGAACGTAGATGACAGATCAAACGTTTAATCCGAGTAAATGTATCATTTTAAAGGAAAAATACGTTGATTCCAATTTTCACGGTGTCAACAAATCCCAAAAAAGTTGGGACAAGTAGCAATAAGAGGCTGGAAAAAGTAAATTTGAGCATAACGAAGAGCTGGAAGACCAATTAACACTAATTATGTCAATTGGCAACATGATTGGGTATATATAAAAAGAGCTTCTCAGAGTGGCAGTGTCTCTCAGAAGCCAAGATGGGTAGAGGATCACCAATTCCCACAATGTTGCGCAGAAAGATAGTGGAGCAATATCAGAAAGGTGTTACCCAGCGAAAAATTGCAAAGACTTTGCATCTATCATCATCAACTGTGCATAACATCATCCGAAGATTCAGAGAATCTGGAACAATCTCTGTGCGTAAGGGTCAAGGCCGTAAAACCCTACTGGATGCCCGGGCCCTTAAACGACACTGCACCACAAACAGGAATGCTACTGTAAAGGAAATCACAGAATGGGCTCAGGAATACTTCCAGAAACCATTGTCAGTGAACACAATCCAACGTGCCATCCGCCGTTGCCAGCTGAAACTCTACAGTGCAAAGAAGAAGCCATTTCTAAGCAAGATCCACAAGCTCAGACTTTTTCACTGGGCCAGGGATCATTTAAAATGGAGTGTGGCAAAATGGAAGACTGTTCTGTGGTCAGACGAGTCACGATTCGAAGTTCTTTTTGGAAATCTGGGACGGCATGTCATCCGGACCAAAGAGGACAAGGACAACCCAAATTGTTATCAACGCTCAGTTCAGAAGCCTGCATCTCTGATGGTATGGGGTTGCATGAGTGCGTGTGGCATGGGCAGCTTGCATGTCTGGAAAGGCACCATCAATGCAGAAAAATATATTCAGGTTCTAGAACAAAATATGCTCCCATCCAGACGTCATCTCTTTCAGGGAAGACCCTGCATTTTTTAACAAGATAATGCCAGACCACATTCTGCATCAATCACAACATCACGGCTGCGTAGGAGAAGGATCCGGGTACTGAAATGGCCAGTCTGCAGTCTTTCACCTATAGAGAACATTTGGCGCATCATAAAGAGGAAGGTGCAACAAAGAAGGCCCAAGACAATTGAACAGTTATAGAGGCCTGTATTAGACAAGAATGGGAGAGCATTCCTATTTCTAAACTTGAGAAACTGGTCTCCTCGGTCCCCAGACGTCTGTTGAGTGTTGTAAGAAGAAGGGGAGATGCCACACAGTGGTGAAAATGGCCTTGTCCCAACTTTTTGGGGATTTGTTGACACCATGAAATTCTGATTCAACATATTTTTCCCTTAAAATGGAACATTTTCTCAGTTTAAACTTTTGTTCCGTGATTTATGTTCTATTCTGAATAAAATATTAGAAGTTGGCACCTCCACAAAAATAAAGGGAACACAAAAATAGCACATCCTAGATCTGAATTAATTAAATATTCTTCTGAAATACTTTGTTCTTTACATAGTTGGATGTGCTGACAACAAAATCACACAAAAAAAAATAAATGGAAATCTAATTTTGGATTTGGAGTCCCACTCAAAATTAAAGTGGAAAAACACACTACAGGCTGATCCAACTTTGATGTAATGTCCTTAAAACAAGTCAAAATAAAGCTCAGTAGTGTGTGTGGCCTCCACGTGCCTGTATGACCTCCCTACAATGCCTGTGCATGCTCCTGATGAGGTGGTGGACGGTCTCCTAAGGGATCTCCTCCCAGACCTGGACTAAAGCATCTGCCAACTCCTGGACAGTCTGTGGTGCAACGTGACATTGGTGGATAGAGCGAGACATGATGTCCCAGATGTGCTCAATTGGATTCAGGTCTGGGGAACGGGCGGGCTAGTCCATAGCATCAATGCCTTTGTCTTGCAGGAACTGCTGACACACTCCAGCCACATGAGGTCTAGCATTGTCTTGCATTAGGAGGAACCAAGGGCCAACCGCACCAGCATATGGTCTCACAAGGGGTCTGAGGATCTCATCTCGGTACCTAATGGCAGTCAGGCTACCTCTGGCGAGCACATGGAGGGCTGTGCGGCCCTCCAAAGAAATGCCACCCCATTACTGACCCAATGCCAAACCGGTCATGCTGGAGGATGTTGCAGGCAGCAGAACGTTCTCCACGGCATCTCAAGACTCTGTCACGTCTGTCACATGTGCTCAGTGTGAACCTGCTTTCATCTGTGAAGAGCACAGGGCGCCAGTGGCGAATTTGCCAATCTTGGTGTTCTCTGGCAAATGCCAAACGTCCTGCACGGTGTTGGGCTGTAAGCACAACCCCCACCTGTGGACGTCGGGCCCTCATATCACCCTCATGGAGTCTGTTTTTGACCGTTTGAGCAGACACATGCACATTTGGGGAATGCTGGAGGTCATTTTGCAGGGCTCTGGCAGTGCTCCTCCGTGCACAAAGGCGGAGGTAGCGGTCCTGCTGCTGGGTTGTTGCCCTCCTACGGCCTCCTCCACGTCTCTTGATGTACTGGCCTGTCTCCTGGTAGCGCCTCCATGCTCTGGACACTACGCTGACAGACACAGCAAACCTTCTTGCCACAGCTCGCATTGATGTGCCATCCTGGATAAGCTGCACTACCTGAGCCACTTGTGTGGGTTGTAGACTCAGTCTCATGCTACCACTAGAGTGAAAGCACCGCCAGCATTCAAAAGTGACCAAAACATCAGCCAGGAAGCATAGGAACTGAGAAGTGGTCTGTGGTTACCACCTGCAGAACCACTCCTTTATTGGGGGTGTCTTGCTAATTGCCTATCATTTCCACCTGTTGTCTATCCCATTTGCACAACAGCATATGAAATTGATTGTCACTCAGTGTTGCTTCCTAAGTGGACAGTTTGATTTCACAGAAGTGTAATTGACTTGGAGTTACATTGTGTTGTTTAAGTGTTCCCTTTATTCTTTTGAGCAGTGTATATATTTCCTGAATATTGAGTTACCCTTTTGATGGTAGTATCTCTTTAAATATTGCCTGTTGTGAAACAAATATTGTTTAGCTCCTGAGCTTTGTTTCCTGACCAGTTTCACAGACAGCCAACTGACTTTTAAGTGCGTTTATTTAAGGCCTAGACAAATCTTAACCAGAGTTATAGGCCACCGACTACACAACACTAGCTTTTACAAATCCATTGGCAGGCACCCAGCTCTATTCCTTTGGCAGCAGGGGGATAGAACATAGGCTCTCTTGACATAATGCTGAAAGTAAAGCATAGACTCGCCAATGCGCATAAAATATATTATGAATAAGTACTGTAATTTTTATTTCTGCTGTACCTTTTGGTCAGATTGGTACCTATATGTGCAGCCACCCTTCATTCTCCACTATGGGATTTCCAAAAATAGCCGAGAGCTTGCTGTCCCATAGCAATGAATGGAGAGGTTTCCCCCCTCCAGCTATAAGACTTCCGAAAATAGCTGAGCGCACTCAATTTGCTTTCCAAAATTCTCACAACATCCAACCATCACAAGAGGGCAGTAACCATATATGAATTTATATAGCTAAAACTTAACAAGAACTGTTTAAATATCTATGGTGGTTGTAAGTAAACACAACAATATCTTCACGACAAGCAGCAGCAGATTTCATGCTCTCATTCAACTGGCAAGGGAAAAGTGGAAGAGTTGCTCATAACAATACATTAGATTTCATTTCTCAAGATTCTTTGAAAACTAAAGCAATCACCTGGATGGTTAGTATTGACGACTGCGCCACTTATTTATTGGGCTAATTTTGATAAATATTCTCCGGTGTTTTTATAAAAGGGCCTACTATAACAGGAGAGAGCAATTCTTCAACAGCTTTCCTTTTTCATTTCCTTGTTAGCGCTGCATGACCCATGCTTAACCAAGCAAAAGTAGACATGAGACTATTCTTCCATAAGGTCTGGGTCCTCAGACATTTATGGCATGTCAGAGTAATAAAGGAGTTTTCCATGATTTTTATATAGGTGGCTTAATCTCGGGATAGGCTATTTATATCAGATTGTCTTGAAAAAACACGCACCCCAGCTGAACAGCTGTTCAGGAGTACAGTAGCTCTTACACAGTTCTGTCTATTGTGTACTGTAGCACTGCTACAATTCACCTCAATGGCAGCAGCACTGCAGTAACCAGCTCCATCCACTACACAATGTATTGAGATGTATAGTTCTAGCACCTGTTTCTACTGCTGAACCTTTGATACTGATGTTCTATCAATATAATCCCAGAAAACCTCTTTAAGGGCCCTAGGTTCCTACCTAAAGTGGTTCTCTTTAAGGATATATGGAGATTGTAAAGGTCTGTAAGAGTGCCTACCAGTGTTGGACCCTGGCCATCACGGCATTACATGGACGGCCATTGACTTGAAGGGCCACCATGTAGTACCATATTTCCCCTGCAGCTAATTACTGGGGCTTAGGAAAGCTTCTGAAGTGTCTAGCAGCTGCTTATCTTACTTTTACTGTAGCTATTGAAATAACTTATCAAGCATTTTAAGGGGAATCAGGACAAAGGATCATTTGGTGGACAGTTATCCAATGTCTAGAGACAGAACATGATAAAACAATTTGATAAAACGATTTTACGACGATTGTTTAGTAAATACATACCTAAGATTGTATCATACCTATCAAACTTATCTTGGCATTATACCACATGTGTACGTGCAAGTGTAGTGGTACCATGCTTGATATGGTAGCTGAAATATATTCAAGACCATGAAAAAAATGTCAGCTATGTATTTGTACTGTTGCATGGCTAATTCCTTCCACCTCTCATTGAGATGTGCAGTGACCGATAACATTCCTGATATTTAGAGTAATAACTTCAGCCAGCAGAGGTCATGTTGAGCTAGCCAATAATGTAATTTATTCCCCTTTTCATTTCACAAAAGATACTTTGATCTGCATTTCCCTCCTTAAGTACAAACCATAGAAAAAAAAAATTGTAAGTGAATTTTACAGTAATCAGTTCATGCATGTAATATCACTATATTAATTGAAAAGCTGCAATTTATATAAACGAGATTAGAGCAATTCAAATAACTGCTTTGCAATTTTAGAATAAGGTAATACCACAATTTAATGTAAGCTATCCGCAATTGCTCAAATCACTTTAAAAGGAAGGAGTCTGGACAAGCCTTGTACTACAAAGCAGTCAAGTCAGTGAAATTGCAGTGATATAACCAATTCCTCTGTGTTTTAAATTGGATCAAATTAACCATTTAGCCGAAGAGCAAAGGACTCTATGTTAAATATAATACATTTGAACCTGGCTGTAAATTACCTAGTAGTTAAAGTGAAATTTTCGACTTTTGTATTGCAATATGAAACTGGCTATCAGTTTCAATTTTATGGCATAAATCCATTTTATTTACATTTTCGGTCTTAAGATTATCTAGAATCTTAAAGTCCCTACATACTGATTTGGGCTTTTTGGCCCATAAATACTCCAAAAAAACTTCATGCGTTTTTTTGACCACGTGTTTTTTGCCACTTTTTTGTGGGGTATTTTCAAGCATTTTTTAGAAACAGTGGATCTGTCTAAAACTGGTGCAATTTGGTGTTTGACATAAATATCAGATAGATGCACACTGTAATGCTTGCTAAAGACACAAGCTGAATTACTGTTGCATAGTTGCTAATGCTGCATTTATATGTTTTTCTGTAATGATTGACAAGAGGCAGAGCTTTGCTGGAATGGATGCATAATATGCACAATTTTCCACTAAAATTGCCGGACTATTCTAGCGTAAAGATCTGTAATAGAGTCTTAGAAAAGTGTCTATTCCTACACTAGATTTCTCATTCAACCTGAGCCTCTGTGAGAAACCTGGTGCAGATATAGATGGCCTGTCTAAGCTTAAAGGGGTTGTCTCATCTCGCCGTTACTAAGGCTTGATGAAACACAGCCCCGACCACCTCCCGGCCAGGAAAGAGCAGTGCGCTCTGGCGCTCTCTGTTTCAATATCTTCTATTCCAGTGCATGAGATCAACGGAAACAGAGTAGCACAGCAAGCTATCCTGTTTGCCTAACTCAAACAGCGTAGCTGCATTTGTATAGCAAATTTGTATTTGTATAGCAAAAAAAACCACACCAAAAAACACAAATGCAAAAAAGCCACCAAACTACAGAAGTGCAGAAAAATACCAGCAAAATCACATGTGTGAAGTCACCCATTGTAGAAATCAGTAGACATCCTCAATAACAAAAAGCAGGAAAAACACCATGTCAAATTATCCTAGCAAAGTGTGGTGTTTTATTCACTGGGTCATCTACAACAAACTTACTGTCATGTTACAGAGGACCGGGCAGACCTCCGAAACGTCATGCAAACAGGATACAGGCAGTTAGCAGACCAGGGACCAACAGAATACTTTATTACACATCTAATAAATGAACATGACAGTAACAGATATGCAGGTTAGGCAACACTGGTAGAACTACCACAGAACCAAGTGCATCGGTAGACCAGAGGCAAACCCCAAAGGGCGAAGAGCCAGTGAGCCCCGTTCTTCACAGAGCTCCTGTGGTGGGGATGAACTTGGCCGAGGGCTCACTGGTCGCACCTCCAGGAACGTCCCGATACACTTGGCCGCTACCTGCAGAGAACCACAGACAAGATTTGGATCAGATGACAAACGGGAACCAGAACACAAGCAGATGCCTGGACTCCATGCAGAATGGAAGCATGGCGGTCACAGGCAGATCTGCACACAGACAAGATATTCTCCCTCCGGAGAACCCAGGAGCCCTCTTACGAAGGCAAGACATACACAGTACATGAATAGAAGCAGTAGGCAGTGCAGGCAAGACATGGAACAAAAAAAAGCATTTTGTGGTAAGATAATACATTTGCGGCTTTTGCTGCATTTCTGACAGTCCAATACAAGTGTTAGATACTGCTGTTATATTCTGATATTAAAAAAAACACCCATTTTGGGCAAGATAATACATTTACGGCATTTGTTGCCTTTGTGACAGCCAAATACAAACTTTAAATACTGCAATTATATTCTGGGTTTTAAAAAAACACCCATTTTGTGCAAGACCCTACATCTGGGGCCTTTGCTGCATTTGTCACAGTCAAATACAAGCGTTAGATACTGCTGTTATATTCTGGTATTAAAAAAACACCCATAAATTTCCGGCCTTTGTTGCATTTATGACAGTCAAATACAAACTTTAAATGCTGCAGTTATATTCTAGGCTTAAAAATAACACCCATTTTGTGCAAGACCCTACATCTGCTGATTGTTGATTTGCTGCATTTGTCACAGTCAAATACAAGCGTTAGATACTGCAGTTATATTCTGGTATAAAAAAAACACCCATTTTGGGCAAGATAATACATTTGCAGCCTTTGTTGCATTTGTGACAGTCAAATACAAACTTTAAATACTGCTGTTATATTCTGGGTTTTAAAAAAATACCCATTTTGTGCAAGACCCTACATCTGGGGCATTTGCTGCTTTTGTTACAGTCAAATACAAGCGTTAGATACTGCTGTTATATTCTGGTATTAAAAAAACACCCATTTTGTGCAAGACCCTACATCTGGGGCCTTTGCTGCATTTGTCAAAGTGAAATACAAGCGTTAGATACTGCTGTTAAATTCTGGTTTTAAAAAACACCCATTTTGGGCAAGATAATACATTTGCGGCCTTTGCTGCATTTCTGACAGTCCAATACAAGCGTTAGATACTGCTGTTATATTCTGATATAAAAAAAACACCATTTTGGGCAAGTAATAAATAAAAAAATAATGGCTGCACACACATATAAGCAGTAAAGCTGAGAAATAAGGATCATTCTAAATTCAAGTGGTACTATACCTACTATTTGGATCAATGGAAGCTCTTAGCGCACATTTTGATCAAACTTGTGTCGGGCCCATCCACCAAGTGTCAAGGTGGCTTCCGCGGACGGGTCCCTATCACTAATATACCGCCTCTCTTGGACTTATCCAAGTCCACATTATCAGGGCAGTGAAGGAACCAGCTACATTTGTACTTTGCTCAGAAGCCCCAGGCAGATGGGCGTGTGCTCAGTCTAAAAGAGATAATACATTTGCGCCCTTTGTTGCATTTGTGACAGACAAATACAAACTTTAAATACTGCTGTTATATTCAGGGTTTAAAAAAACACCCATTTTGTGCAAGACCCTACATCTGGGGCCTTTGCTGCATTTGTCACAGTCAAATACAAGTGTTAGATACTAGAAGGAAATGATAGGGTGGCTCACCCCCTATGACTATGAATAGGTGCTTGAACCTGAAATTGAATCACCCTATTCAATACATACACACTAGACAAATTAATCTTGTTAGGTAAGCACTAGGGATGAGCGAACCCGAACTGTATAGTTCGGGTTCGTACCGAATTTTGGGGTGTCCGTGACACGGACCCGAACCCGAACATTTTCGTAAAAGTCCGGGTTCGGTGTTCGGCGCTTTCTTGGCGCTTTTTGAAAGGCTGCAAAGCAGCCAATCAACAAGCGTCATACTACTTGCCCCAAGAGGCCATCACAGCCATGCCTACTATTGGCATGGCTGTGATTGGCCAGTGCAGCATGTGACCCAGCCTCTATATAAGCTTGGGTCACGTAGCGCTGCACGTCACTCTGCTGTTACAAGTGTAGGGAGAGGTTGCAGCTGCGACGTTAGGGCGAGATTACGCAGTGATTAACTCCTCCAAAAGACTTCATTCAGTGATCGATCTACAGCTGTGGATCATTGAACTGCTGCTATTCAATTGCTCACTGTTTTTAGGCTGCCCAGAGCGTTTTTCAGTCACTTTTTTCTGGGTTGATCGGCGGCCATTTTGTGTCTTGTGGTGCGCCAGCACAAGCTGCCACCAAGTACATTTAACCATCAATAGTGTGGTTAGTTTTTGGCTATATCCTACATCAGGGTCAAGCTGTCATCAAGTGCATTTAACCATCAATAGTGTGGTTATTTTTTGGCCATATACTACATCAGGGGCAAGCTGAGCCTGTCACCAAGTGCATTTAACCATCAATAGTGTGGTTATTTTTTGGCCATATACTACATCAGGGGCAAGCTGAGCCTGTCACAAAGTGTATTTAACCATCAATAGTGTGGTTATTTTTTGGCTATATCCTACATCAGGGTCAAACTGTCATCAAGTGCATTTAACCATCAATAGTGTGGTTATTTTTTGGCCATATACTACATCAGGGGCAAGCTGAGCCTGTCAACAAGTGCATTTAACCATCAATAGTGTGGTTGTTTTTTGGCTATATCCTACATATGGGGCAAGCTGTTACACCAAGTGCATTTAACCATCAATAGTGTGGTTATTTTTTGGGTATATCCTACATATGGGGCTTGGCTGTGCTTGCTATTTTATTGAGGGGGTGAAATACAATTGCCAAAATAGCAGTACCCTAAATCTGGTGTTTCAGCTGTGGCCAGCCAATTGTAATACTGTCTGCTGTCTGGCAAAGGATATATTTTTGTTCAGGGTTGAAATACAATTCCCAATTTTGCAATTCTCTAAATTAGTGGTTTCTGCTGTATCAGGCCTACTTTAAATCTATCCCTAAAAGGGTATATTAGATTCAAGGTGCTGATAGGGTTATTCTCAATAACTTCACACACACGCTACTGTGCAATTCCAAGTCTAATTCTGTGTGTAAACGTATACCTGTCACCCAGCGCCTAAAAAATAGGCCTCCAATTTATATTCATCCAAATCTGTCATTATTGCTTTAGCTGGTCAAGTTATTCAGTGTCCGTCAAAGCACAGTTTTTGTTCTGGGTTGAAATACAATTCCCAATTTTGCAATTCTCAAAATTAGTGGTTTCTGCTGTATCAGGCCTACTTTAAATCTATCCCTAAAAGGGTATATTAGATTCAAGGTACTGATAGGGTAATTCTCAATAACTTCACACACACGCTACTGTGCAGATCCAAGTCTTATTCTGTGTGTAAACGTACACCTGTCACCCAGCGCCTAAATAATAGGCCTCAAATTTATATTCATCCAAATCTGTCATTATTGCTTTAGCTGGTCAAGTTATTTAGTGTCCGTCAAAGCACAGTTTTTGTTCTGGGTTGAAATACAATTCCCAATTTTGGCTTTCGGCCTGGCTGACATCATCATTTATTTGACCTTTCTTCTGATCTGTCAGAAGGAAGGAAAAATGAGATGCACAACGGATCCTGTCTGTGTAGCAGCTGTAAGGCCTGTATGGTTCCATCAGAATTGGCTTAAGATTTGGTAGCCAAAAGCAGGAGTGGGTACAAAACACAGAAGACATGCAAATATTCCATTCACGTGTCATCTCTGTTTAACATCCACTCCTGTTTTTTTTTTTGGCTTAAGCAATACTGATGGATTATTAAGCAAATGCTGACCGAGTGAAGGTGTATGCTCCACAGACAGGATCCGTTTTTAGTCTGTTATTGGTCTGACGGATCAGAGGAAGGGCAAAATAATCAGTGACATCAACACAAACTTACTACTCACACCGTCTCCACTATGTCAGGAGGGCTCTACTTGTATACGTGTTTAATAGAATAGGTTCTGTTGACATCGATGTGGAATCAGCTGGTGACGGTGTAAAAGGAGTGTGCTTCTTCTTGGCGCTAACATCGACCTGTAAGGCTAAGTTCATACTTGAGTTATTTGGTCAGTTTTGGCACCGTGACTGCCCAAATAAGTGAAGTGTGCAGTGATTCTAAGAGCAATGCCTGTCATCTGCATGTCATATGGACTCACAATATTATTTCACTACCAAAGCAGACTCCCTATGCGTGTTACTACAAGGCACAGTGTTCTACACCCCTATAAAGGCTCTCAGCAGCCAGGAAACAGACGTTTTTTTAACATATTTTGCCGCAAATTTACTCGGATCGAACTGAATTTTTTACTGAAAAATTTGGCAAACCGGTGAATCAAATTTTTTAAAAATTCGCTCATCTCTAATAGTAAGGGGTAGGCAACTTTCCTATTGGTTGCTAGGGATGTTGCTAAGCTCAGACTAAGACATTGCAGCCTTCTCATTGGCCAAAAAGCAAGAAGCAGGGAGGGATCATGGGTTCAGATGAAAATAAAATTTAGAATATTCTAAATCTTCGCAAATTCGTAGTAACGATATTCGCAATTAAAATTCGCAATTCGAATATTCACGCCCAACACTATTCAGCGGTTCAGTTATATGTTCTAAAGCCCTTTTTGGCATGTATTAGTGGCAAAAAAATATATATCATTTGCCGTTCAGCGGTGCAGTTGTATGTTCTAAAGCCTTTTTTGGTGTGTATAAGTGGAAAAAAGTAAGGGCCTATTTGCCCTTCAGCGGTGCAGTTATATGTTCTAAAGCCCTATTTGGAGTGTATTAATGGAAAAATATATATATATTATTTGCCATTCAGCGGTGCAATTATATGTTCTAAAGCCTTTTGTGGCATGTATAAGTGGAAAAAAGTAAGGGCCTATTTGCCATTCAGCAGTGCAGTTATATGTTCTAAAGCATTCTTTGGCGTGTATTAGTGGGAAAAAAAAGGGGCTTATTAGCCATTGTGTGAGAATATTACAGACTTATTTGGGGTGTTTTAATTTACTTTTTATTTATTTATTTGATCTAACAGTATGTCAAACAGAGAAGTGCCAGGCCCTGCACAGGGGAGTGGCAGATGCCTAAATGTTTCTGGCGCAGGCACAGGTCGCAGCAGAGTAAGGGTGCGTGGCAGCAGGAGTCGCAGCGAGAGGCCTGAGCTCCCGCTGTCATCTAGCGGTCTTTTCTTGAACAGCAACGCAGCGGTTCTTGAGTGGATGACTCGGTCATCCACTTCGTCCCAAGTGGCATCAGACACCCCCAGCCAAGAGTCGGATGGTTCGTTAGACACAACCTTTAGTTGGCATGGCCCGGGAGCAGGCCCTGTGCCCTCACCTGTCCTCAACCTGCCTCTGTCCTTTTCTATTCCCTTAGCCAGAGAAGTATTATATGCTGTGGGCTCAGCTCCACTATACAGTGAGGATGAGCTACTAGAGGACAGTCAGCAGCTACTGCCCAGCCAAGATGTGGAGGAGACATCCGCCGCTTCCTCTGGTAGATGGGCAAGTAGTGGTGAAGAGAGTGGCGCGTGAGCTGGTGTTGTGAGCGGTCAGGCTTCTGACCCAGAGACGTCTTGAGGAGGACATCAGTGATGTGCAGACAGTACTCGATGATGATGATGTAGCTGATTGCACTTGTGCACCGGGTGAATTAGGGGCTTCAGCATCATCGGGAGAAGAGGGTGGCAGCTTGCCTGTGAGGCAGCGGCGGAGCCAGCAAGTCGCTAGTGTGGCGGGGAGCCAAGTAGGGTGGCAGCAGTGGGAGGTCGGGAGCCAAACGTGCCCGGGCTAGACCACCCGCTTCGCAGGAGCCTACCTGCCTGTAAAGTAGTGGTGCAGAGGTTCATAGAAGCAGCGGCGGTAGAAGTTAGTCAGTGCAGAGTGTTGGGGGTAAAATCACCTACTCAGCGGTGTGGCAGTTTTTTGTTAAGCCGTTAAAGGAGGTCAACATGACCATTTGTAGAATCGGGGTGCGGAAGGTGAAGCGTGTGCAGGGTGCCAATTGTCGGGGGGTAATAATTCAATTAAGAATTATTAATTATGGTCATAAAAATAATTAACCATAAAAAAATTTAATTTATAAAATTTGTCATAAATTCTTAAAATCATGACCTGGTGAATTGTAGACAACCTAATTGATACAATTCACATCTGAGTCCGACTATTTCCTCAGATAAAGAAGTTATTTTTGACGTGAGATGATGTTAATGATAAAATGTAGTTCTGCATTATACAATAATACACAGGTATTATAAAAATATGCAGATTTATTGGTTACAAGATTATAAACATATATATAAGTAAATAAACACAATGATACATGCAAATGAATATATATAGCGTTAATATAAAGCATTACAAGCTTAACAATACATGTGAGTGGAAATAACTTGTCACATTATAACCAAGCTATTATTAGGTTTGGATATCAAAATAGGAACATAAGTTATATACATTACTTCTGTTCAGAGAAAACCTCATGATATCAAGATGGGCATGTCTAATCCTAGACATCATCATAGAATGCTAAATACATTCCACCCCCCTCTAACCAACTACACATCACATGACTTCAAGATGGGCAAATCCATTCAAGGATATAACTTAGAAGAGACAGCTGTATCCTTCCGCCCCATCCTGGACTATTTTCACATATATAACTTTGGTAAGACTATTAAGACAAATAACAGGGATCTAGGATCTTAAATGGGAAGGATTTGAAATACGTCTTTCCTGTGGGAATCCATCACTTAGCTTGGCGAAAAATGTTCTATCAATATATATATATATATATATATATATATATATATAAAAGCAATTATATAATTTATATAATGTTTTGCTAGATTATGAGTCTAGATTCTTCTGCAGGTAGAATGAAGCCTCACAATATCCTAAGACTACATCTCAATATGGAGATGATCAATTAATTTAATTATTTATTTGTTCGCCAATCTAGATGGTATAATTTCACCCACACTATCAAATTAGTCTTAATAAAATGAAATATCATTTTCTGTGTCTCTTACCAAGTCCTAGTAGGAATCTCACTTCTGCTCCTAGGAAAGCTGGGTGGTCCATCATAGCGCATCTCACCATGGCTTTCATTTTGATAAACCCCTCTAGAGAGCTCCACTTGTCTCCTCTCTCCTTTTCTCTCTTTTTCTCCTCTCCTCCCTTCTACCTTCCGTGTATGGCTTATGATCACAAACTTATCAGTTAGACACGCCTTCCTAGTTTGGAACTTTCCAATCATTGTCGGATGGGCGTGACCATTGATAAAATGTGACATCATAACCTTACCCAGAATGCATTTTTGCTACTGTTGTAATGTCACCTACTCATACCTAGGTGGCACTGCTGTATAAGCGATCTGCATCATAGTATAAAGGGTTAACTTATGTAAATCTGAATATACATTTTGACCTTAGAAGCTTTAATTCAAAGCCATAGGGATTAATTCTGACACTTGTAGCAATTAGAGACAGACCTCTAGGCGTCTCTCTAAATGTTTCTCACACTGTTGATTTATGGACTCATAAATAGTTTGAATGCCCTTGTTTTCTCACAGAGATATCAGTACCTCCTCTGTCATACCAAAGATGTGATTAATTGTTACAAAACACACATCTTCACAGACAAAGATTCTCCTAATGAGAAAGATATATACAATATACTGAATACATGTTGTCTTCGTAACATATAACAATATAATATAAAGTAATATATATATGTCCTACTGATTGTCTTATGCTAAGGACTAACTAAGGCTCATTAAATGAATACATACATATTATATATTTTGCTTCATTAATAAATGCCTAATTGTATAGGTAATTATCACCAGCTGCATAGAGCTTATCTTTATCTCCCGTCATAAATTTAAAAGTAGACAAGGAGGCCTCTTCTCAGACTGGTACACTTATGAGAAGAATAACACTAAGGCTTTGTGTGACCTTAATTTGGCCTACTCAAGACATACAAAATTGCAACTATAGTCGAGCATGGCTCTTAAAGGCAATGAACATCCATCTTGACAATAATGAATTGGATATGAATGTATTTACCTATGAAAAGGCACAACACAATGTTAGCACCACGGCCCTGCATCAACATATGCAGCGTTATCATAAAGTTGCTTGGGATAACCGTGGCTCTGATGTGGTGGTCCAGCCTGCTGCAGCAACCGTTGCATCACCCAGTAGCACGCACCTGATTTCAGGCAGTCAAGGCTCCATCAGCTAAGCCAAAGGGAGCTGTCTGTCCTTCCTATCATCTGCTGGTCGTGATGCTCCTGCTCCTCCTCCTACTCCTCGTCAGTCATTGCATCAGCAATTGCCAAGAGATAACAGTATATGTGCACTCATCTAATGCCGCAGAAGCTGACTGTGCTCCTGGCCAGGTTGCTGGTGCTGCAATCTTTCCCTTTCCAAGTGGTGGACTCTGCACCTTTCAGAGAACTGATGGCTTGTGCTGAGCCGAGATTTCTTTGCCAAAAAGGCAGTACCAGCTCTGCACACACATGTAGAACAGAAGGTGGGACAGTCCTTGAGCCTGTCGGTGTCTTCCAAAGTGCACGGCAGCGCCGATGTGTGGAGCTGTAACTACGGTCAGGGACAATACATGTCCTTTATGGGCAACTGAGTGAATGTGGTTCCTGCACAGCCACAGCAGCAACTTGGCCAGGTGATGCTGCTCCCATGTTGTCACGCCGTTGGTCCTACGACAATGTCCGCCTCTGCCTCCTCATCCATCACCGTGTCCTCAGCCTCCACTGCAGGGACTTTCACAGGGCCCCTCCAGCATACCACATGTGCATGGCACGGTGGTGTCACGCTGTTCTGCACCTCGTTTGCCTGGGCGAACGGAGTTACACAGGGGAGGAACTGCTCCGTGTCCTTCATCAAGAAATCGAATTTTGGCTTTCTCTGTGACAACTCAAAATCGGAACCATGGTGACCAACAACGGGAAGAACATAATGTCGGCACTGCGTCAAGGAGGACTGAGCCATGCGCCCTGCATGGCACACATGTTCAATCTGGTTGTCAAGCAGTTCCTGAAGTCTTCCACCCATCTATAAACCATCCTAAAAATGGCCAGGAAACTTTGCATCCACTTCAGCCACTCGTACACCGCAAAGCACACCCTCCTTGAGCTGCAGCGGCAGAACGGAATGCCCCAACATAGGCTGATATGTGACATTTCCACCCATTAGAATTCCACCCTTCATATGTTGGACCAACTATATGAACAGAGAAAGGCCATTGTGGCGAAACCAACCTCGCCACTGGGCTTTGGAGAGGACTGGCTGCTGGCCTCTTGCCCCAGGATTATGGGCCCTATCATCAGCCCATGCAAAACTTAAGCTCCATGGCAATTGAACTGTATGTGTGTGGTCTGAGCGCCATTCAATAATATGCGCTCAGACCTAAGCTATCTGGGGATATGTTGCATGTCTTTATTTTATGTAGTAAATGTAACCTTGTGTATTTTATTGTATTTTATGTCTTTTTGCAACCATGTGCTCAATGGAGTCTGCCTCTATCCCTGGATATAATTTGATTATTTTCCCATTGTCTCCAGGAAAGAGGGCTCTGTAAAACTGGTTTGAGCCAGATAGCCATATGCCAGCCAGGGCCCAAAAGATATTTTACTAACTTTTGAACCCCTGGTCTGATTCATGCCATTTTTTAATATGTTGTTCCCCTGAATGGATTGATTGCGAATATGTAATTTTTATGTGAATGTGATGTATGGTTTTAGAGTTATGAAAGTTGGGTAGAAAGTATGTTTAACTGTATGTATAATTGAGTCTCCTCTCAGGATAAGGGGAGGGAATATGCGGGTGTGTTTCTATTGTGCCATTGTCCCATTGTGTGTTTAAATGGTGATGTCTGTTCTGTTGTCCTCACATGTGTATTGGCGATCTCCCTTTGTCCTCAGAGATAATTGGATTGCTCTTCAGGTTGTCTGCACAGAGAGGAGGAAACCATGATGCATTGTGGGGATATGTTGTCCTATGTTATATTCTTCATTCTGGTCCTCTGGGGGCGTGAACGATTGGTTGCTGTAGTTACATTGTATGTCTTGTAATATACTGATTGGGAAACGGTCCGTTACATTGGTGGCAAGCAGCGGGATCGTTCCTACAGCCAGAAGGACAGCTACAAAGAAACATCATTCCCTGGAATTACAATTTGAGGGCAACGCATGTCCCAGTACAGCGACCCTGACAGCACCAGAATGGAAACAGCAGTGGAGTACGATGAGGGTGTCATGGATGACCGAGATGCAGTCCGCAAAGGCATCTGGTACCAGGTAATGGGTATTGTGGAGTATATGCAGGACGAGAGACTCCCCACGGAAGACCAGCGGTTGCAGAAGCGAGTAGCCCTGCGGATGCCCTTCCTGGGAGAGCAGCCCCGGGAGGAATGGGTAAAGGAATTGGAACTCCTAGCATGGCGGGAGCTGTGGCTGGAAGATGCCTACCAGGCGCTCTGGTGGTATGGGGCACAGTACCTACCCAGGACAGCTGAGCATGACAAGCCGGAGGGAGAGGAGTTTGATGGTCCTGGCTTGTTATGGGAGACCTTTTCAGAGCTGGAGTTTGGGAGCCCTACACAAGCCCGGTTCCATGATCTCTTGGAATGGAGGGAGAGCAGGTATGACTGGGACGACACTCATGTGATTGAGCAGGACCTGGTCCACCTGGTGACCCGGGAGATGGAGCTGGAACAGGGCTACCAGCAGCTGTTCCACGCCAGTGAGAAGGCTCAGCAGGACAGTAAGGTGACAGACCCAGTCTCCATTCCCCAGCGGCAGTGTGAATTGCAGGGAATTGGGAGCCCAGTCTCCATTCCCCAGCGGCAGTGTGAAGTGCAGGGAGAGGAGAGCAGCGTCCTCCCTCCTCAGCGGCAGGCGGAGATACAGGGGGCAGAGGTAGTTGTTCCTGCCCCCCAGCAGCAGCATGATTTTTTGGGAATTGGGAGCCCAGTCTCCAGTCCCCAGCGGCAGGCGGAGTTACAGGGGGGCAGAGACAGTCGGTCCTGTCCCCCAGCGGCAGAGTGTCCAGCAGGGAATAGAGAGCCCAGTCTCCTTTCCCCAGCAACAGGACACTGTATTGGGAGCGGAGACGGTCGGTCGCCCTCCCCAGCGGCTGGAAGTATGTATGGGAGAGGAGCTCATTACCCCCTCTCCCCAGCGGCAGCTTAACGCACCAGGGGGAGACAGTAAGCCCCACAACAGTGCAGATGGGACCGTGGTCTCTGCACTTACAGCACAGGGGGTAGAGACAGTCGGTCTCCCCCTCCAACAACCAGACTCTAAGCCAGGGAGCAACACAGAGACCGGGAGTACCAGCTTCCAACATAACCTTGGTGGACTCACTAGACAGAGACAGGCTACCAAATGCAACAGGTCCAGTATTGGGTTGAGGGTGGGCTGCCAGACTAACTCAGGTACCGACCGGCGTGAGGTCAGGTACCTGGTTAGTCTTCCATGGGGGGGGGAGATGTGTGGCGAAACCAACCTCGCCACTGGGCTTTGGAGAGGACTGGCTGCTGGCCTCTTGCCCCAGGATTATGGGCCCTATCATCAGCCCATGCAAAACTTAAGCTCCATGGCAATTGAACTGTATGTGTGTGGTCTGAGCGCCATTCAATAATATGCGCTCAGACCTAAGCTATCTGGGGATATGTTGCATGTCTTTATTTTATGTAGTAAATGTAACCTTGTGTATTTTATTGTATTTTATGTCTTTTTGCAACCATGTGCTCAATGGAGTCTGCCTCTATCCCTGGATATAATTTGATTATTTTCCCATTGTCTCCAGGAAAGAGGGCTCTGTAAAACTGGTTTGAGCCAGATAGCCATATGCCAGCCAGGGCCCAAAAGATATTTTACTAACTTTTGAACCCCTGGTCTGATTCATGCCATTTTTTAATATGTTGTTCCCCTGAATGGATTGATTGCGAATATGTAATTTTTATGTGAATGTGATGTATGGTTTTAGAGTTATGAAAGTTGGGTAGAAAGTATGTTTAACTATGTATAATTGAGTCTCCTCTCAGGATAAGGGGAGGTAATATGCGGGTGTGTTTCTATTGTGCCATTGTCCCATTGTGTGTTTAAATGGTGATGTCTGTTCTGTTGTCCTCACATGTGTATTGGCGATCTCCCTTTGTCCTCAGAGATAATTGGATTGCTCTTCAGGTTGTCTGGACAGAGAGGAGGAAACCATGATGCATTGTGGGGATATGTTGTCCTATGTTACAGTCTTCATTCTGGTCCTCTGGGGGCGTGAACGATTGGTTGCTGTAGTTACATTGTATGTCTTGTAATATACTGATTGGGAAACGGTCCGTTACAGCCATAAACAATTTCTTGATGATCCAAGCAGACAGGAGTACCTTCGATGTCAGCCAGTGGCAGCTCATGCGTGACACCTGCCCTTTGCTCAGGCCCTTTGAGGAAGCCACCTTATTTGTCAGCCACCAGGACTACGGGATGAACAATGTCATTCCACTGCTTCATGTCCTGGAACAGATGCTGGTAAATCTGGCTAGTCAGGGGACTGAAGACATGGCACCTACATCTCATGGCCGCATGAGCCCTGTGGGGGGTGAACTGGAGGGTGAGGAGGAGGACATTGGAGCACAAGCAATGTGTAGCAAAATTGGTGGTTTTTATACACAGGAGAGGAGGAGTAGGAGCAGCCAGAAGGGCTACAGGGTGATGAGGAAGATGAAGCAGAGGAACCAGACACACCGTGGTAGTATGCAGTGGAGATGGAGGCAGGGAGTCCCTCCGATTCACTTGCACAAATGGCCCACTGCATGCTCACTTGCTTGCATAGAGACTGCCGAATTGTCACCATTTGGCAGAGTGATGACTTCTGGTTCTCCACCTTGTTGGACACTCACTACCGGTCCACAATGGGGGCCTTTTTTACACCCGCTGAGATGGAGGACAAATTGAACAACTAAAGAGACATCCTATGTAGTCAGTTGGCCGCTGCCTATCTGCGCCATCATCCATCCTCTCGCAGGTCTGACCGGGGGGTCCCTCTGTGCTCACATTCCTCTGCCATTGCTGCTGTGGCAGGGTAGCGGGGGTAGGAGCAGTTTCAGCTCCTTTAGTGGCAACTTGAGTCTACAGTCGTGGCCAAAAGTTTTGAGAATGACACAAATATTAGTTTTCACAAAGTTTGCTGCTAAACTGATTTTAGATTTTTGTTTCAGTTGTTTCTGTGATGTAGTGAAATATAATTACACGCACTTCATACGTTTCAAAGGCTTTTATCGACCATTACATGACATTTATGCAAAGAGTCAGTATTTGCAGTGTTCGCCCTTCTTTTTCAGGACCTCTGCAATTCGACTGGGCATGCTCTCAATCAACTTCTGGGCCAATTCCTGACTGATAGCAACCCATTCTTTCATAATAACTTCTTGGAGTTTGTCAGAATTAGTGGGTTTTTGTTTGTCCACCCGCCTCTTGAGGATTGACCACAAGTTCTCAATGGGATTAAGATCTGGGGAGTTTCCAGGCCATGGACCCAAAATGTCAACGTTTTGGTCCCCGAGCCACTTAGTTATCACTTTTGCCTTATGGCACGGTGCTCCATCGTGCTAGAAAATGCATTGTTCTTCACCAAACTGTTGTTGGATTGTTGGAAGAAGTTGCTGTTGGAGGGTGTTTTGGTACCATTCTTTATTCATGGCTGTGTTTTTGGGCAAAATTGTGAGTGAGCCCACTCCCTTGGATGAGAAGCAACCCCACACATGAATGGTTTCAGGATGCTTTACTGTTGGCATGACACAGGACTGATGGTAGTGCTCACCTTTTCTTCTCCGGACAAGCCTTTTTCCAGATGCCCCAAACAATCGGAAAGAGGCTTCATCGGAGAATATGACTTTGCCCCAGTCCTCAGCAGTCCATTCACCATACTTTCTGCAGAAGGTCAATCTGTCCCTGATGTTTTTTTTGGAGAGAAGTGGCTTCTTTGCTGCCCTTCTTGACACCAGGCCATCTTCCAAAAGTCTTCGCCTCACTGTGCGTGCAGATGCGCTCACACCTGCCTGCTGCCATTCCTGAGCAAGCTCTGCACATGTGGCACTCCCATCCCGCAGCTGAATCCTCTTTAGGAGACGATCCTGGCGCTTGCTGGACTTTCTTGGACGCCCTGAAGCCTTCTTAACAAGAATTGAACCTTTTTCCTTGAAGTTCTTGATGATCCTATAAATTGTTGATTGATGTGCAATCTTAATAGCCACAATATCCTTGCCTGTGAAGCCATTTTTATGCAACGCAATGATGGCTGCACGCGTTTCTTTGCAGGTCACCATGGTTAACAATGGAAGAACAATGATTTCAAGCATCACCCTCCTTTTAACATGTCAAGTCTACCATTTTAACCCAATCAGCCTGACATAATGATCTTCAACATTCTCACCTGAGTTAACAAGACGATTACTGAAATGATCTCAGCAGGTCCTTTAATGACAGCAATGAAATGCAGTGGAAAGTTTTTTTTGGGATTAAGTTAATTTTCATGGCAAAGAAGGACTATGCAATTCATCTGATCACTCTTCATAACATTCTGGAGTATATGCAAATTGCTATTATAAAAACTTAAGCAGCAACTTTTCCAATTTCCAATATTTATGTAATTCTCAAAACTTTTGGCCACGACTGTAGAGTCGCTGAGGAGCAGCTTTCTTCACCTGCCTAGTGAAGAAACTACTCACTAGCAGCAGCAGCAGCTAGACCTGGAGCAGGACCTGATCTAGCAGGTAGTGGCATACTTGGACAGCACCCTGCCACTCCACATTGAAGATCTGCTGGACTACTGGGGAGCCAAACTGGATTTGTGGCCGCAACTGGAAGAGTTTGCCCTAGAAAAGCTGACCTGCCCGGCCAGTAGTGTGGCATCAGAGCGGGTGCTTAGTGCGGCGAAGGCCATAGTTACCCCAAGAAGAACTCGCCTGTCCACCCAAAATGTGGAGAGACTGACCTTTTGTCAAGATGAATCAGGCGTGGATCAACCAGGATTTCCACCCACCAATGCCTGATGCATCAGACTAGATCATTAATGTTGCCACACCAACACTTTGACAAAAGAGACCGGTTTCTTCTGGCTACCTGCCTCAGCTACTATTCTGATGCTGCCACCTGCCCGATCCCACGCATCTGATGCCAAGTGCTCCTTCTTTCACCCACCATCTTCATCTGGTACTGGTATTGCCACCCACCTCCCCACTCTGTCACTGGGTCACTCTTTGGACTCCTGATGCTGCTTCCACCTCACCACTCAGGTCTCCTGATGCTGCTGCTGCCACCTCCACACTCTGTCATTGTGCCACTCTGTGGCCTCCTCCTGATGCTGCTTCCACCTCTAGACTATGTCAGAGGGCCACTCTGTGGACTTCTCATGCTGTTCCCACCCTCCCCACTTCATGACTGGGCCACTATTTAGCCTTTCGGGCTGTCTGACATAATTTATTTGACCATTCTTCTGATCTGTCAGAAGGAAGGAAAAATGAGACGCACAACAGATCCTGTCTATGTAACAGCTTTAAGGCCTGCATTACATGGTCCCTATTTTGCATCAGAATTGGCTTATGATTTGGTAGCTAAAAGCAGGAGTGGGTACAAAACACAGAAGACATGCAAATATTCCATTCACGTGTCATCTATGTTTTGGATCCACTCCTGTTTTTTTTTGGCTTTAGCAATACTGATGGATTACTGACCAAATGCTGATTGAGTGAAGGTGGATGCTCCATAGACAGGATCCATTTTTTGTGGGTTATTGTTCCGACGGATCAGAGGAAGGGCAAAATAATCAGTGACGTCAACACAAACTTACTGCTGACACCCACTCCACTCTGTCGGGGAGCTCTACTTGTATAAGTGTTTAATTGAACAGGTTCTGTAGAAATCTATGTGGAATCAGTGAATTGGTGTAAAAGGAGTGTGCTCTTTCCCGCTATAGTAGGATCTTGGGCCTCTCCACGGTTCTTTATACCTGGCGCTAACATTGACCTGTAAGGCTGAGTTCACACTTGAGTTATTTGGTTAGTTTTGGCCCCGTAACTGCCCAAATAAATGAAGTGTGCAGTGATTCTAAGAGTGACGCCTGTCATCTACAGTGCCTTGCAAAAGTATTCGCCCCCTTGACTTTTTTCGTGTTTTGGTGCCTCACAACCGGGAATTAACATGAATTGTTTGAAGGTTTGCATCATTTCACTTACAGAACATGCCCACAACTTTAAAGATGTTTTTATTTTTTATTTTATTGTGAATCAAACAACAAATAGGACAAAATAACAGAAAAATTTAATGTGCATAACTATTCACCCCCCTAAAGTCAATACTTTGTAGAGCCACCTTTTGCGGCAATCACAGCTCCTAGTCACTTTGGATAAGTCTCTATGAGCTTGCCACATCTTACCACTGGGATTTTTGCCCATTCCTCCTTGCAAAACTGCTCCAGCTCCTTCAAGTTGGATGGTTTGCGCTTGTGAACTGCAATCTTTAAGTCAGACCAGAGATTTTCTATTGGATTGAGATCTGGGCTTTGACTAGGCTATTCCAACACATTTTCATGTTTCCCCTTAAACCACTCAAGTGTTGCTTTAGCAGTGTGTTTGGGGTCATTGTCTTGGCTGGAAGGTGAACCTCCGTCCTAGCCTCAAATCACGCACAGAGTGGTAGAGGTTTTGCTCAAGAATATCCCTGTGTTTAGCAGCATCCATCTTCCCCTAAACTCTGACCAGTTTCACAGTCCTGACTGCTGAAAAACATCCCCACAGCATGATGCTGCCACCACCATATTTCACTGTGGGGATGTTGTTCTTTGGGTGATGTGATGTGTTGGGTTTGTGTCAGACATAGCGTTTTCTTTGATAGCCGAAAAGTTCAATTTTAGTCTCATCAGTAGGGATGAGTTAACCCGAACTGTATAGTTCGGGTTCGTACCGAATTTTGGGGTGTCCGTGACACGGACCCGAACCTGAACATTTTCGTAAAAGTCCGGGTTCGGTGTTCGGCGCTCTCTTGGCGCTTTTTGAAAGGCTGCAAAGCAGCCAATCAACAAGCGTCATATACTTGCCCCAAGAGGCCATAACAGCCATGCCTACTATTGGCATGGCTGTGATTGGCCAGTGCAGCATGTGACCCAGCCTCTATTTAAGCAGGAGTCACGTAGCGCCGCACGTCACTCTGCTCTGATCAGTGTAGGGATAGGATGCAGCTGTTGCTGTTAGGGCGAGATTAGGCAGTGATTTATTTACTGAAGTGATCGATATACAGCTGTGTATCATACAACCTCTGCTATTCAATTGCTCACTGTTTTAAGGCTGCCCAGAGCGTTTTTCAGTCACTTTTTTCTGGGGTGATGGGCGGGCATTTTGTGTCTTGTGGTGCGCCAGCACAAGCTGCCACCAAGTCCATTTTTAACCATCAATAGTGTGTTTTTTTTTTGCTATATCCTACATCAGGGGCTTGGCTGTGCTTGCTATTTTATTGAGGGGGAAAATACAATTGCCAAAATAGCAGTACCCTAAATCTGGTGTTTCAGCTGTGGCTAGCCAATTGTAATACTGTCTGCTGTCTGCCGAAGCACAGTTTTTGTTCTGGGTTGAATACAATTCCCAACTTAGTAATTCCCTAAATAATTGTTTTCTGCTGTATCAAACCAAGTTTAAATCTATCCATAAAAGGGTATATTAGATTGAAGGTGCTAATAGGGTCATCCTCAATAACTTCACACGCTACCGTGCATTTCCAAGTCTAATTCTGTCCGTAAAAGGGATACCTGTCATCCAGGGCCTAAATACTAGGCCTACAATTTATATTCAGCTAAATCTGTTGTTACTGCTGTGGCTGGTCAATCTATTTAGTGTCCGCCAAAGCACAGTTTTTGTTCTGAGTTGAAATACAATTCCCAACTTAGCAATTTCCTAAATCAGTGGTTTCTGCTGTATCAGGCCAAGGTTAAATCTATCCATAAAAGGGTATATTAGATTGAAGGTGCGGATAGGGTCATCCTCAATAACGTTACACGCTACCATGCATTTCCAAGTCTAATTCTGTCCGTATAAGGGATTACGTGTCATCCAGGGCCTAAATACTAGGCCTACAATTTATATTCAGCTAAATCTGTCGTTACTGCTGTGCCTGTATTAGTGTAATACGGTACCTAAATAGATAGTTTGATAGTGTTAGGTGCCTGTAAAAAAAGGCCTGAATTTCAATTCAATACATTGGGCCAAAAAATGTTTTTCTTATTGTGGTGAACGGTAACAATGAGGAAAACATCTAGTAAGGGACGCGGACGCAGACATGGTCGTGGTGGTGTTAGTGGACCCTCTGGTGCTGGGAGAGGACGTGGCCGTTCTGCCACAGCCACACGTCCTAGTGAACCAACTACCTCAGGTCCCAGTAGCCACCTTAATTTACAGCGATATTTGGTGGGGCCCAATGCCGTTCTAAGGATGGTAAGGCCTGAGCAGGTACAGGCATTAGTCAATTGGGTGGCCGACAGTGGATCCAGCACGTTCACATTATCTCCCACCCAGTCTTTTGCAGAAAACGCATGAAAACCAAGCCCATCAGTCTGTCACATCACCCCTATGCATATCAGGGAAACTGTCTGAGCCTCAAGTTATGCAGCAGTCTCTTATGCTGTTTGAAGACTCTGCTGGCAGGGTTTCCCAAGGGTATCCACCTAGCCCTTCCCCAGCGGTGGAAGACATAGAATGCACTGACGCACAACCACTTATGTTTCCTGATGATGAGGACATGGGAATACCACCTCAGCACGTCTCTGATGATGACGAAACACAGGTGCCAACTGCTGCGTCTTTCTGCAGTGTGCAGACTGAACAGGATGTCAGGGAGGAAGACTGGGTGGAAGACGATGCAGGGGACGATGAGGTCCTCGACCCCACATGGAATGAAGGTCGTGCCACTGACTTTCAGAATTCGGAGGAAGAGGCAGTGGTGAGACTGAGCCAACAGCGTAGCAAAAGAGGGAGTAGTGGGCAAAAGCAGAACACCCGCCGCCAAGAGAGTCCGCCTGCTACTGGCCGCTGCCATCTGGGACCGAGCACCCCAAAGGCAGCTTCAAGGAGTTCCCTGGCATGGCAGTTCTTCAAACAATGTGCTGACGACAAGACCCGAGCGGTTTGCACGCTGTGCCATCAGAGCCTGAAGCGAGGCATTAACGTTCTGAACCTTAGCACAACCTGCATGACCAGGCACCTGCATGCAAAGCATGAACTGCAGTGGAGTAAACACCTTAAAAACAAGGAAGTCACTCAGGCTCCCCCTGCTACCTCTTCTGCTGCTGCCGCCTCGGCCTCTTCCTACGCCTCTGGAGGAACATTGGCACCTGCCGCCCAGCAAACAGAGGATGTACCACCAACACCACCGCCTCCGTCACCAAGCATCTCAACCATGTCACACGGCAGCGTTCAGCTCTCCATCTCACAAACATTTGAGAGAAAGCGTAAATTCCCACCTAGCCACCCTCGATCCCTGGCCCTGAATGCCAGCATTTCTAAACTACTGGCCTATGAAATGCTGTCATTCAGGCTGGTGGACACAGACAGCTTCAAACAGCTCATGTCGCTTGCTGTCCCACAGTATGTTGTTCCCAGCCGCGACTACTTCTCCAAGAGAGCCGTGCCTTCCCTGCACAACCAAGTATCCGATAAAATCAAGTGTGCACTGAGCAACGCCATCTGTGGCAAGGTCCACCTAACCACAGACACGTGGACCAGTAAGCACGGCCAGGGACGCTATATCTCCCTAACTGCACACTGGGTAAATGTAGTGGAGGCTGGGCCCCAGGCGAAGAGCTGTTTGGCGCACGTCCTTTCGCCGCCAAGGATCGCAGGGCAACATTCTTTGCCTCCTGTTGCCTCCTCCTCCTACTCGGCTTCCTCCTCCTCTTCTTCCACCTGCTCATCCACACACCTTCACCACCAACTTCAGCACTGCCCGGGGTAAACGTCAGCAGGTCATTCTGAAACTCATATGTTTGGGGGACAGGCCCCACACCGCACAGGAGTTGTGGCGGGGTATAGAACAACAGACCGACGAGTGGTTGCTGCCGGTGAGCCTCAAGCCCGGCCTGGTGGTGTGCGATAATGGGCGAAATCTCGTTGCAGCTCTGGGACTAGCCGGTTTGACGCACATCCCTTGCCTGGCGCATGTGCTGAATTTGGTGGTGCAGAAGTTCATTCACAACTACACCGACATGTCAGAGCTGCTGCTTAAAGTGCGGGCCGTCTGTGCGCGCTTCCGGCGTTCACATCCTGCCGCTGCTCGCCTGTCTGCGCTACAGCGTAACTTTGGCCTTCCCGCTCACCGCCTCATATGCGACGTGCCCACCAGGTGGAACTCCACCTTGCACATGCTGGACAGACTGTGCGAGCAGCAGCAGGCCATAGTGGAGTTTCAGCTGCTGCACGCACGGGTCAGTCGCACTGCGGAACAGCACCACTTCACCACCAATGACTGGGCCTCCATGCGAGACCTGTGTGCCCTGTTGTGCTGTTTCGAGTACTCCACCAACATGGCCAGTGGCGATGACGCCGTTATCAGCGTTACAATACCACTTCTATGTCTCCTTGAGAAAACACTTAGGGCGATGATGGAAGAGGAGGTGGCCCAGGAGGAGGAGGAAGAGGGGTCATTTTTAGCACTTTCAGGCCAGTCTCTTAGAAGTGACTCAGAGGGAGTTTTTTTTGCAACAGCAGAGGCCAGGTACAAATGTGGCCAGACAGGGCCCACTACTGGAGGACGAGGAGGATGAGGAGGAGGTGGAGGAGGATGAGGATGAAGCATGTTCACAGCGGGGTGGCATCCAACGCAGCTCGGGCCCATCACTGGTGCGTGGCTGGGGGGAAACACAGGACGATGACGATACGCCTCCCACAGAGGACAGCTTGTCCTTACCTCTGGGCAGCCTGGCACACATGAGTGACTACATGCTGCAGTGCCTGCGCAATGACAGCAGAGTTGCCCACATTTTAACGTGTGCGGACTACTGGGTTGCCACCCTGCTGGATCCCCGGTTCAAAGACAATGTGCCCACCTTACTTCCTGCACTGGAGCGTGATAGGAAGATGCGCGAGTACAAGGGCACGTTGGTAGACGCGCTACTGAGAGCATTCCCAAATGTCACAGGGGAACAAGTGGAAGCCCAAGGCGAAGGCAGAGGAGGAGCAAGAGGTCGCCAACGCAGCTGTGTCACGGCCAGCTCCTCTGAGGGCAGGGTTAGCATGGCAGAGATGTGGAAAAGTTTTGTCACCACGCCACAGCTAACTGCACCACCACCTGATACGGAACGTGTTAGCAGGAGGCTACATTTCACTAACATGGTGGAACAGTACGTGTGCACACCCCTCCACGTACTGACTGATGGTTCGGCCCCATTCAACTTCTGGGTCTCCAAATTGTCCACGTGGCCAGAGCTAGCCTTTTATGCCTTGGAGGTGCTGGCCTGCCCGGCGGCCAGCGTTTTGTCTGAACGTGTATTCAGCACGGCAGGGGGCGTCATTACAGACAAACGCAGGCGCCTGTCTTCAGCCAATGTGGACAAGCTGACGTTCATAAAAATGAACCAAGCATGGATCCCACAGGACCTGTCCATCCCTTGTGCAGATTAGACATTTATAACTACCTCCCCTTAACCATATATTATTGTACTCCAGGGCATTTCCTCATTCAATCCTTTTTTTATTTTCATTTTACCATTATATTGCGGGGCAACCCAAAGTTGAATGAACCTCTCCTCTGTCTGGGTGCCGGGGCCTAAAAATATCTGACAGTGGCCTGTTCCAGTGTAGGGTGACATGAAGCCTGATTCTCTGCTATGACATGAAGCCTGAATCTCTGCTATGGGACCTCTCTCCTCTGTCTGGGTGCCGGGGCCTAAAAATATCTGACAATGGCCTGTTCCAGTGGTGGGTGACATGAAGCCTGATTCTCTGCTATGACATGAAGCCTGATTCTCTGCTATGACTTGAAGCCTGATTCTCTGCTATGACATGAAGCCTGATTCTCCGCTATGGGACCTCTCTCCTCTGTCTGGGTGCTGGGGCCTAAAAATATCTGACAGTGGCCTGTTCCAGTGTTGGGTGACATGAAGCCTGATTCTCTGCTATGGGACCTCTCTCCTCTGTCTGGGTGCCGGGGCCTAAAAATATCTGACAATGGCCTGTTCCAGTGGTGGGTGACATGAAGCCTGATTCTCTGCTATGGGACATCTCTCCTCTGTCTGGGTGCCGGGGCCTAAATATCTGACAATGGCCTGTTCCAGTGGTGGGTGACGTGAAGCCTGATTCTCTGCTATGCCATGAAGCCTGATTCTCTGCTATGACTTGAAGCCTGATTCTCTGCTATGACATGAAGCCTGATTCTCTGCTATGGGACCTCTCTCCTCTGTCTGGGTGCTGGGGCCTAAAAATATCTGACAGTGGCCTGTTCCAGTGTTGGGTGACATGAAGCATGATTCTCTGCTATGACATAAAGCCTGATTCTCTGCTATGGGACCTCTCTCCTCTGTCTGGGTGCCGGGGCCTAAAAATATCTGACAATGGCCTGTTCCAGTGGTGGGTGACATGAAGCCTGATTCTCTGCTATGACATGAAGCCTGATTCTCTGCTATGGGACATCTCTCCTCTGTCTGGGTGCCGGGGCCTAAATATCTGACAATGGCCTGTTCCAGTGTTGGCTGACGTGAAGCCTGATTCTCTGCTATGACATGAAGCCTGATTCTCTGCTATGACTTGAAGCCTGATTCTCTGCTATGGGACCTCTCTCCTCTGTCTGGGTGCCGGGGCCTAAAAATTTCTGACAGTGGCCTGTTCCAGTGTTGGGTGACATGAAGCCTGATTCTCTGCTATGACATGAAGCCTGAATCTCTGCTATGGGACCTCTCTCCTCTGTCTGGGTGCCGGGGCCTAAAAATATCTGACAATGGCCTGTTCCAGTGGTGGGTGACATGAAGCCTGATTCTCTGCTATGACATGAAGCCTGATTCTCTGCTATGGGACCTCTCTCCTCTGTCTGGGTGCTGGGGCCTAAATATCTGACAATGGCCTGTTCCAGTGGTGGGTGACGTGAAGCCTGATTCTCTGCTATGACATGAAGCCTGATTCTCTGCTATGACTTGAAGCCTGATTCTCTGCTATGACATGAAGCCTGATTCTCTGCTATGGGACCTCTCTCCTCTGTCTGGGTGCCGGGGCCTAAATATCTGACAATGGCCTCTTCCAGTGGTGGGTGACGTGAAGCCTGATTCTCTGCTATGCCATGAAGCCTGATTCTCTGCTATGACTTGAAGCCTGATTCTCTGCTATGACATGAAGCCTGATTCTCTGCTATGGGACCTCTCTCCTCTGTCTGGGTGCCGGGGCCTAAATATCTGACAATGGCCTGTTCCAGTGGTGGGTGACGTGAAGCCTGATTCTCTGCTATGACATGAAGCCTGATTCTCTGCCATGAGACCTCTCTCCAATTGATATTGGTTAATTTTAATTTATTTTATTTTTATTTTAATTCATTTCCCTATCCACATTTGTTTGCAGGGGATTTACCTACATTTTGCTGCCTTTTGCAGCCCTCTAGCCCTTTCCTGGGCTATTTTACAGCCTTTTTAGTGCCGAAAAGTTTGGGTCCCCATTGACTTCAATGGGGTTCGGGTTCGGGGCGAAGTTCGGGTCGAGTTCGGATCCCGAACCCGAACATTTCCGGGAAGTTCGGCCGAACTTCTCGAACCCGAACATCCAGGTGTTCGCTCAACTCTACTCATCAGACCAGAGCACCTTCCTCCATACATTTTAGGAGTTTCCCACATGCCTGATCACAAACTCATGACGTGCCTTTTTGTTTTTAGCTGAAAGTAATGGATTTCTTCTGGCCACTCTGCCATAAAGCCCAACTCTATGGAACTTATGGCTTATTGTCATCCTATGTACAGATACTCCAGTCTCTTCTGTGGAACTCTGCAGCTCCTCCAGGGTTACCTTAGGTCTCTGTACTTCTGAAGGTAATTGGTGGCTACCAGAGCTTTTTATGGGCTTCCAAACAAAGGAGGGGGGGGGGATACATATGCACATGCCAATTTTCTGTTTTGTATTTCTAAACAATAGTTTTATTTATAGATTTTTCTAATTTCACTTCACCAACTTAGATTATTGTGTTCTGATCCACCACATAAAATTCAGATTAACAAAACTTTGAACTAAAGGCTGTAATGTATCAAAACACAAAAAAAGTCAAGGGGGTGAATAATTTGCAAGGCACTTGTACATGTCATACTGACTCACAGTATTGTTTCACTACCACAGCAGACTCCCTCTGCATGTTACTGCAAGGCACAGTGTTCTACACCACTATAAAGGCTCTCTGCAGCCAGGAAATAGCTGTTTTTTAACACGATTTGCCACAAATAAAATCGGATCGAACACAATTTTTTCGGAAAATTCGGCAAAGCGGCCGAATCGAATTTTTGAGAAATTCGCTCATCTCTAATTATGATCCTGAATACAGATGATAAGAACTTTAGCTGAATCTCTGCAAGGATTGAGTTCACGAGGCAACATGAAGTACAGAGAGGACAGACAGGACAGGCTGTGGTAATAGAGACTGCATACAAATGCTGCTGCTTATTAGCCACATAATCCTCTCATCATCTCCATTCTTCCAGAAATTCACCTGTATTCAGGATCATAATCCCTGACAAGTAGAGCAGAGAGGAGGATGAGGCAGATGTTTTCCTCAGTGTTGTGAAGTAACTTCTCTTCCTGTATGATTAGGACAGATTTTGTGTGTACTAATAGGACGGCGGACATTTTATTTCTCCTAATGATTGCTCCCTAGACAAAACGAGCCAGTCTAACTAAGGCCTCATGCACACGACAGTATTTTTTCACGGTCCGCAAAACAGGGTTCCGTTGTTCCGTGATCCGCTTCCGTTTTTGGTTCCATTGTGTTTCCGTGTGTCTTCTGTTTTTTTTGCGGACCGCAAAAAGGAAGGAATGTTCCAAAACAGACAAATTAAAAAAATAAATTATATCCACACCCAGGATACAGGTATAAATGCTGTTCACCTGAGTTTGGTTAGGTGTCCATTTTCTGTAGTCTTTATAGGGTAGAGAGGTGCGTTTGGTTGCTTTGCTGTTCTTTGCTTTTTCCTTGTGGCGTCTTGGTTTCACCATGGCGGATGACTCTGAGGAAGAAGTTGTACTGCACTGGCTAGTTTCTCGTCGATGGGGACAGCGCTCCCTTTTGTTGGATGAGGAACCGATTAGAAGGCGGCGATTTTGGGTTCATCCGATTGTTTCCCAACGCTACCGGAAAGGACACTTTCATACACTCTACAAAGATCTATGGCAGCATCCTGAGAAGTTTGGGGCGTTCTGTCGGATGACAGTGTCTACATTTGATAGCTTGCTGTCGTCTCTACGTACTGTCCTTACCTTCATGGACACCAATATGAGGCACAGCATTTCTCCAGAGGAAAGGCTCATTGTCACGTTGAGGTAAGCTATATCTTTTATTCCTAGTTCAAACAGTAATGTGCATGGCTTATGTCTTCTGTTCCTTTTTTCTTGAAAAGGCTGGTGTTAGACATATGTTTATTTTTTACCTAAATTACCTTTCTTGGGCCCAAATATGTTTATTCAATTGTATAATATATTTTTGATGCTAAATCAGTCACACATAACATGGCCTAGTTAAAGGTAGACGCGTATTTTAAACAGGTAAACTATTTGTGTTTGTTTGCCTAATGTTATCATCATGCAGAGTGTTCACATCATCCTTTCATTCGCCTATATATTCTGCATGTAAATGTCGTAAACACAGTTGCTGTAGCATAGCTGGTGTGAGTAGTGCCCACACCGCAATTTCGGAAAGTGTTTTGGTGATTTGTAGCCATATGTCTCATATCAAACATTTGCCAAAATGAATGTATTATTTATGCACTTATTTCAGCTGGTTAGTGATTTTTTTTCTTTCTCTATTTTTCAACAGATTCCTTGAAACTGGGAACTCATTTGCATCCCTGCATTTTGAGTTTCTTTTGGGAACCTCAACCATTTCTCGGATCGTGCGTCACACTTGCCATGTCATCTGGCAACAACTCCGAGAGACGGTGATGCCACAGCCCAAGGCGGACGATTGGATTTGGATCGATGAGGGCTTCAATTGATCAGCGCAGTTCCCCAACTGCCTTGGGGCAATGGATGGCAAGCACATCCGTGTGAAGAAGCCTCCTCACTCAGGGTCCCGATTCTTCAATTATAAGCAATATTTTTTGGTAGTGCTTATGGCTGTTGCTAACAGTAACTACCGGTTTATAATGGTTGATTTCGGGGCCTATGGAAGCACAGCAAGATGCACGCATCTTTTCTGCTTCTAGAATGGGTGTGCGGCTTCGTGCCAACCAGCTTGCCCTGCTCGAGTCCAGAGGACTGCCCGGATCTGATGGTCCGCCGCCTCCATTTGTCATCGTGGCGGATGAAGGCTTTGCATTGACTCACCATGTTATGCGGCCCTTTCCAAAGCGTGGTTTGGATGTCAGGAGGCGTATTTTCAACTACCGGTTGACTTGTGCCCGTCGGTATGTTGAGTGCGCTTTCGGGATACTCTCTAGCAAGTGGAGGGTGTTTTTGTCATCCATACAGATGGATCCGGAGAATGCTACCCTGGTGATTCAAGCTTGTGTTGTTCTACACAACTTCACCAGGATTCACGAGGATTCCTCTTCTGTTGACATGGAAGATTTTCCTCCGTCAACAGGTTTGGGTTTGGATAGGACCTTGCATAGAGGACCTGGAACTGCAGGCATTGCAGTTCGGGAACTCTATGCAGACTACTTTTTAAGCCCAGAGGGGTCCTTGCCATGGCAGAGGGACGCGATTCGTGACAGTGTTTAATTTCTTCTGTGCTCGATAGTTTTCTTTTTTTGTTTTCTAGATAGCTTGTGTAATTTTTGTCATAGTTGAGTGTAGGGACTCGCAAGAGAATAAGGACCCTTGACGTGGGCTTGCGGGCTGAGGTTTTTGGATCCCACATTTAAAAATCCATAATCAAAATAATAAAGATTCTTATGTTGGTCTACTTTTTTAAACTTAATGTTTGATTTTTAAATATGCTTCCAAAAACCTTCTAATACCTCATTAAAATATTAATTATTAACCAATTATGTTGCCTAATAAAGTGTGCGAACTTGAAGTATTGTGTGTGTATCTGTTGTGACAAAAATGGTAGAAGTGTTCTAATGTGTTGTAGAATAAAGAACATAAGCCACTTGACATTTTGCTACAAAAATTTACTGTAACCCAAGAAATCATCCATTCAAAAATAACCTTATTTTGTTCTAAATTCAAAATGCAGATAAATGCTTCTGACAAAATAAAAAAAAAATAATAATAATTCACATTTCAAATAAGTCTCGAGTGAAGGAACCAGGGGCATAGGAAGATCCTGGGCGTACCTGTGCCGGATCTGGTGCCCCAGCAGAATACATGCCCACATTCATGGACTGGGCAAGGGGAGGGTTGCGGTCTTGGGACCCATGGAAAGTTGTTCCCGGCAAAGGTGGACCATGGGGTGTATATGTAGCCTGGTGGAAGCTGGTAGGCTGCTGAGTGGAAGACATCATTACTTTTTGGAGCAACTTGTTTATATAAAGATGTATGTCTCCCTGGTATGGGATAGAATACATTTGTAAAACAAGTGCAATGGAGGCAACACAATGATGATGGCTTTCTTTTGGCACATGCCTCATAAGTGGCGCAAGCCCCCTCAACATTGCTTCTTCTTCTCCATCAGTCCTCCTCTGAGCTAGGAACTCGATAACTCGGGCATCTATCATTTCCCGAGTTACTACCTCAGAGGAAGACTGGCGGACATTCCTCCTTCTCCTGGGCTGCTGTGATGTTTGGGGCCTTTCTTGTTCCCCGCCGCTCGTTGCCATGGGCGGTTCTGTGGCCTCCACTGCTGGTGTTGCTTGTGGGCTGGATTCTGGAGAAAAAATGGCTGGGGTTTCTTCACCCCCCAAATCCGAATCGTCTGTGTCTTCCAAATTGTCCACAGTTCTGTAGTTGGAAGAAAAATTGTAATATAGCTTAATGTATTATAATATCACAGAACCAACATACAGAATACTATGAAATTTACAAACAATATACACTCACCTAAAGAATTATTAGGAACACCTGTTCTATTTCTCATTAATGCAATTATCTAGTCAACCAATCACATGGCAGTTGCTTCAATGCATTTAGGGGTGTGGTCCTGGTCAAGACAATCTCCTGAACTCCAAACTGAATGTCAGAATGGGAAAGAAAGGTGATTTAAGCAATTTTGAGCGTGGCATGGTTGTTGGTGCCAGACGGGCCGGTCTGAGTATTTCACAATCTGCTCAGTTACTGGGATTTTCACGCACAACCATTTCTAGGGTTTACAAAGAATGGTGTGAAAAGGGAAAAACATCCAGTATGCGGCAGTCCTGTGGGCAAAAATGCCTTGTGGATGCTAGAGGTCAGAGGAGAATGGGCCGACTGATTCAAGCTGATAGAAGAGCAACGTTGACTGAAATAACCACTCGTTACAACCGAGGTATGCAGCAAAGCATTTGTGAAGCCACAACACACACAACCTTGAGGCGGATGGGCTACAACAGCAGAAGACCCCACCGGGTACCACTCATCTCCACTACAAATAGGAAAAAGAAGCTACAATTTGCACGAGCTCACCAAAATTGGACTGTTGAAGACTGGAAGAATGTTGCCTGGTCTGATGAGTCTCGATTTCTGTTGAGACATTCAAATGGTAGAGTCCAAATTTGGCGTAAACAGAATGAGAACATGTATCCATCCTCTGATGGCTACTTCCAGCAGGATAATGCACCATGTCACAAAGCTCGAATCATTTCAAATTGGTTTCTTGAACATGACAATGAGTTCACTGTACTAAAATGGCCCCCACAGTCACCAGATCTCAACCCAATAGAGCATCTTTGGGATGTGGTGGAACGGGAGCTTCGTGCCCTGGATGTGCATCCCTCAAATCTCCATCAACTGCAAGATGCTATCCTATCAATATGGGCCAACATTTCTAAAGAATGCTATCAGCACCTTGTTGAATCAATGCCACGTAGAATTAAGGCAGTTCTGAAGGCAAAAGGGGGTCCAACACCGTATTAGTATGGTGTTCCTAATAATTCTTTAGGTGAGTGTATATGCCTACTATATATAAGGCGAGGCAACATATATCCAAAAAGGGGTCCGAAATTAAAAATATGATAAATTTTAAAAAAGGGCACATAGCATAAACTAACCATTGAATAACTGTTGCTTTGTACTGTGTGCCAATAGCATAAGTTATGGCAAAAATTGCTGGGGTGTTGGTTGGTAGCCTGATCAGAAACTTGTAGGTCAGGAGCTAACCAAGTGCTGATATTCTGTCCTTCTATATCTGGCCTGCTCAACCAATGTGCCTCCATATGTTTTTAAAATGTAACTCCCAGCATGTCCTAATAGCTGTAAGCTCTCTAGACATGCTGGGAGTTGTAGTTTAACAGCAGCTTGAGTGTCGCATTATGGATATGCCTGGCGTAAAAGAATCAGCCTACACAAGGGCCTGGTGGGACTTGTATTGTACAAAAAACTGGAGCAACGCAGGGAGAGCAACCCTGGTTTAGTTAAAAATGGGCGAATGAGATTGACATTATTTGAGAATACCTTGAAAACATTTTTTTTTTTTTAAGAAATAACTTTGAATAGTGTGCAAAAAACATTGACCATATTTTAAAGTGTTAAACAGTACTGGAATGAATCCAAAACTCATAAATTTACTAAAAAACAAAAAAACATCTCCGGTGCATCTCCAATTGAACTATAGAAATATGAAAGGTGTATTTCAAAAATATTACATAATGTCGCCATATTGCTCTGATATGGGCACATTGTCTGATTGGTGTGTGTCCCAACGCTCGAACGTGCAACTATTTATGGCGAACAGAGCACAGAGTGCTGTTGCAGGAGGACCACATATTTTCCAGGGTCCGTCCACCACCATGCGCTAATCCCCGCCTCTACCATAGAAGTGAATGGGAGGGTGCCGCACATGCACGGCCCATGCTCCCATTTATTTATATGGGGCAGACGCTATTAGCGGAACAAGCACACAGCTATTTTATGCGTCCCCATAGAAATGAATAGAGGGATGTTGCGCATGTGCAATGTGGCCTCCTTCTCTTTCATGGCTATGGTTGCAATATAGGTGCAAGTCCCAGCAGAGAGACGTGGACCTGAAAGACAATGGGTGCATATCCTATCAATATGCCTCCATTGGATGAGATGAGTAAGCACCTTTTGAACACCTTTTGAAATTAACTACCAACAATGTCTCAGCATCATTTTGGGCCTAACCTCAAAAAAGGAGTAACAACAAAGGTGAAGTGAGAATTTAGACATAATTTTTTGAAACATTGGTGAAACAGGGCATCCTGTCTAAAAGCACAAGTCTGAAATACACCACCAACATCATATATAGCAGACCAAACTTGGAAGAAAGGTCTGCTAGATATATTCGTCCTGGTGTTTTTAACTGAAAACAACCAAAAAATGTCAAAAATTATTTTCTTGAAAAAACAATAAACATCCAAAATTCATAAAAGTTCCAAAAAAGTTTACAATAATGCCAAAAGGGGATACTGGACAGGACATCGTACAGTCGGGCAGTTGTGGGTGTTATATAATGTTTGTTAATTACTGGAAGGACGAAATTTTTTGAAGACTGATTTAAACAAAGTCTACTTTCTGATATTGGAAGTAGACAGATGTTTAATGATCAATTCCAACAGGGCACATGTGTCCAAAATTCTGATAAAACACATCCTGGGTATACATTACGACAGTGGCCAGAAGGTAAGGTCCGAACAGACATTAAAACATTGTGGTGTGGTAAAAAGTTCATGGAAATTGAACAAAACATGGACACAGTGGCGTACAGAGAAATGACTGGGCCCAACCACAAATTTGCAAAGGAGGCCCCCCCCTACCACAGTAATTTGTTTGATACACCTTCCTATCAAGCTGCTCCCAGTCCTGTGGCTAGTAAAGAGCACTCTCTTATACCAGGCCGCAGTTTCTACAGTTTTACACACTGTCTATACTGTTACTGTATATATAAATGTGCTAAAACTGTTGAGGGGGCCCTGACAAAGTATTTTACTCCTCCTCCTCCAGGATGGGCCACTTCAGGGTCAGGGTCCAAAAGCAGCTGCTTCACCTGCTTCCCCTATAGCTAGGCCCCTACATGTACATACCACTAGAGCAGGGATGCTCAACGTGCGTCCCTCAGTCTAGATGTTGCAAACTGACAACTCCCAGCAGGCCTACAGCTACAGCAGGGCATGGTGGGAGTTGTTGTTTAACAACAGCTGGAGGCCCGCAGGTTGAGCATCCCTGCACTACACAATTAAGCCTGGCCACAAAAGGAACATGATTCGGAAGTCACTGAAGTACTTTTCTATATCATTAGGGACAACACAAGGACCGAACACCAAAACGACATTGCTTGCACGTACCTAATTCTGCACAACCTCGGTGATCCGCTTTATCCCATTCGCTCGGCTTTAAGCGACTGGCCACTTTCTCCCACGAAACTTCCTTGCGCACACGGTCCTGATATACAGGGGACCATGTGTCCCACAGCTCGGGCCTTTCATGGACAAGAGTGATAAGTTTGTCCACATCTACTTTGGCATTTTTAGTTGGTACAGTAAAATAGCCAAATTATGACAGGCAAAAAAAAAGTGTCTGCCAAATCACCACACAAGGCTCGCCAATCTGGTAGTTTAAACTTCCTGTCTTTTTTTTTTTTTTTATTGCCAAAAGGACTTGGAGACAGGTTGCCAGGCAACTGATCCGCAAAAAAAAAAACGGATGCGGATGACATACGGAAGGCTTCTAATGTGCATCCACGATTTTTGCGGACTCATTGTGCAGCGTACTCAAGTTAGGGTTAACAGTGTTCCTGGGTATTGTAGTGCAATTGTGACCACTAACCTGAGACAGCTGACTCTCTGCAAGGCAGGTAATGATAAGTAATGTTCGTGACGCCAGTGCCAATTAAACGGTGGCACGCCGTTTGCTGATAGCAGGAATAACTGAGGAATCACGTGATGTTAAAACAGAACTCAAACTTTAGTAGTCATCATACATGGACACAGATGGAAGCGCAGTTCCTTTGAAGACAGTTGGTTTCAATACATTTGATGCAGGCAATATATAGCAAGGTGACTTCAGAGTGTTAAACACAGGACTTGCAGTACAGGCGGCTTGCACTCTATTCCTGACTGATCCTGGAACTTAGAAACTCTTCTCCAAGGCCCGATGCCCTAGCTCTGGCTTATATCCTTGGTTTTATAATGATCAAGTACCTCCTCTGTTATCTTTAGTACCTCTTGCTTTTCTGGACTTGCCTCTGTCTCTCTCAGTTTCCTCAGGCTGGTTAACTGTGGTGTTCCTGCTTCTGCATATATGAACTCAGGAGGGGAACCTTCTCCTTGGATCTGGAACCCGATTACAGGGACTGCAATACCCTCTCCTGGTCTGCAAGCTCCAGGCCTGGACTTAACTCAGACATAGTCTGATCTCTAACACAGTCTAAATCTCCTATTCCTCTCCCTGACTGGGCCTTATATAACCTAGGGCTCCTTAGCTCCCTCTAGTGACTCAGAGCTGGAATGACACCCTTAGCAGGCCTGTACATGCACATTTTACAGTAACAGGGCAGTACATAGCATTACATTATATTTTATGAAGATGACTTATACCAACCTCCCCATAAATAAGGGGAAACGACAGCACACAAGTGACCCTTCTGTAGTGACGGGCATTACAGCCCCCGTACACTACAATTGACTTGAATGGGTCCGCGAACCGTTGTCTGCGAAAAAAATAGGACAGGTCATATTTTTTGGACGGACTGGAAACACGGATCACGGACGCGGATGACAAAGGGTGCATTATCCGAGTTTTCAACGGACCCATTGAAAGTCAATGGGTCCGCAGAAAATCACGGAAAACGGAACAACGGACACGGAACACAACACAACAATGGTCGTGTGCATGAGGTCTAAGGAAAGGTATTTGGGAATATATTAATCATAAAGTAATATTTAAATATTTTCATTTTCTTCATTCCCAGAGAACCCCTTTAAGCATTTCATAAATTGACTTCTTTAAAATCTGTACGTCGTAGCGAGTTATATGCGGGCTTCAGTGAGGACACTCTGTACAGCTTGTGGATGCCATTTTTTAATTCTCATGCCCTCTGGTACTTTTATAAATGGTTCAGATTTTCTGTACACAATTCCGCTGTGGGGAATCAGCAGCATTTACGCTATTTGTGGCTATATTCTTAAACTGCTCACAGTTTTAACATTTTATTCTATTGTCTTACTACTGGGCAAGGATGATATCCTACAGAGCAAGCAGGAGTTAAAAAAAAAAAAAATGGCTCTGCATGGTGTAAAATAGAAGTCATACTCATGTTACTTATCAGGCTCGGACTGGCCCACAGGGGTACAGGGGAATCCCCCGGTGGGCCCCTGAGCAAGGTGGGCCCCTATTCTCCCACCCCCTGCACAAGTGGCACATAACACATTAGATTTACTGCACCTACATACATACATTCAATCTACAGCACCTCAACCAGCCTATGTTCATACACTGCTCAAAAAAATAAAGGGAACACTTAAACAACACAATGTAACTCCAAGTCAATCACACTTCTGTAAAATCAAACTGTCCACTTAGGAAGCAACACTGAGTGACAATCAATTTCACATGCTGTTGTGCAAATGGGATAGACAACAGGTGGAAATTATAGGCAATTAGCAAGACACCCCCAATAAAGGAGTGGTTCTGCAGGTGGGGACGACAGACCACTTCGCAGTTCCTATGCTTCCTGGCTGATGTTTTGGTCACTTTTTAATGCTGGCGGTGCTTTCACTCTAGTGGTAGCATGAGATGGAGTCTACAACCCACACAAGTGGCTCAGGTAGTGCAGCTTATCCAGGATGGCACATCAATGCGAGCTGTGGCAAGAAGGTTTGCTGTGTCTGTCAGCATAGTGTCCAGAGCATGGAGGCGCTACCAGGAGACAGACCAGTACATCAGGAGATGTGGAGGAGGCCGTAGGAGGGCAACAACCCAGCAGCAGGACCGCTACCTCTGCCTTTGTGCAAGGAGGAACAGGAGGAGCACTGCCAGAGCCCTGCAAAATGACCTCCAGCAGGCCACAAATGTGCATGTGTCTGCTCAAACGGTCAGAAACAGACTCCATGAGGGTTATATGAGGGCCCGACGTCCACAGGTGGGGGTTGTGCTTACAGCCCAACACCGTGCAGGACGTTTGGCATTTGCCAGAGAACACCAAGATTGGCAAATTCGCCACTGGCGCCCTGTGCTCTTCACAGATGAAAGCAGGTTCACACTGAGCACATGTGACAGACGTGACAGAGTCTGGAGACGCTGTGGAGAACGTTCTGCTGCCTGCAACATCCTCCAGCATGACCGGTTTGGCATTGGGTCAGTAATGGTGTGGGGTGGCATTTCTTTGGAGGGCCGCACAGCCCTCCATGTGCTCGCCAGAGGTAGCCTGACTGCCATTAGGTACCGAGATGAGATCCTCAGACCCCTTGTGAGACCATATGCTGGTGTGGTTGGCCCTGGGTTCCTCCTAATGCAAGACAATGCTAGACCTCATGTGGCTGGAGTGTGTCAGCAGTTCCTGCAAGACGAAGGCATTGATGCTATGGACTGGCCCGCCCGTTCCCCAGACCTGAATCCAATTGAGCACATCTGGGACATCATGTCTCGCTCTTTCCACCAACGTCACGTTGCACCACAGACTGTCCAGGAGTTGGCAGATGCTTTAGTCCAGGTCTGGGAGGAGATCCCTCAGGAGACTGTCCGCCACCTCATCAGGAGCATGCACAGGCGTTGTAGGGAGGTCATACAGGCACGTGGAGGCCACACACACTACTGAGCCTCATTTTGACTTGTTTTAAGGACATTACATCAAAGTTGGATCAGCCTGTAGTGTGTTTTTCCACTTTAATTTTGAGTGACTCCAAATCCAGACCTCCATGGGTTGAAAAATTTGATTTCCATTTTTTTATTTTTGTGTGATTTTGTTGTCAGCACATTCAACTATGTAAAGAACAAAGTATTTCAGAAGAATATGTAATTAATTCAGATCTAGGATGTGTTATTTTTGTGTTCCCTTTATTTTTTTGAGCAGTGTATAAAAAACTTGTTCAATTATTTATTATATTCGAATGTATCCATACTGTGGGACCCCAAAATAAATTTTACTGGTGGGCCCTAGGTACCCCAGTCCGACACTGTTACTAATCCCCAATGCTCCACTGGTTTCTGCTACCTGGTCCCTCTTGACACACAGGGAATGGCAATTTAGAAAATCAATGGTTGAGGCGGGTCACTGTTGCAGCCATTGATTGGCTAAGCAGTCATTTGCAGTGTGTTTAGAGTTTTACAGGAGCGCGAGGCATAATTTCGAATGAAAGACGGGAAGGTATAATTTATTTTAATATTTTACACCATGTGGCCAGAAAGCACCTGTAATCTCCTCCCTCTGTTTCATTTCAACTGGGGAAAATATGAGTGGTTGGGTCTTAGCTAAGTGGGTCTAGCCCAGTGCTTCTCAATTATTTTCTGTCATGTGCAGTATCCCAGGGGGTCAGTAGCTGCTTTGGGTATGCGGGGAGTCGTAGTGCAGGGCAACCCACTAACCTGGGATTCACTGTCGTCTTCAATCTGGGTAAATACTGGAACAGGCAGTTCATAAATGTCGTGACGCCAGTGCCAATTGAACGGTGACACCCCGTGTAGTGATAGGTGGAATAATAGAGTAGTCCGGATATTCATATAACAGGTCAACTTTACTGCATGGATTTGTAGTAGGATGAACAGCCAGAGAATACAGTTCCAGAGTTATTCCACACTTTACCATACAGTTAACAGTAGTGGTTCAGGCTTCTACTTACAACAAGGTTAACTTCGAGACAGGCCTTCTAGGTTCAGGGATTCCCTCTTATGCTACTTGCAGCAATACCCTCAAGATCCGGACACCTAAATCCTGGTGATAACCCTTGAGCAAATACTTGGTAGAGGTCTTCTTCCCTCCTGATGGCAGGCTCTATCTTTTGAGTTCTTCAGGTATAACTAACCTGGAAAGCTGGGTGGGTATGACCCTCCACACCAGTAGTGCAATCTCTGCACTCTTGACTGAGCCCTGATCCTCTCAGCACTCACTCCAGAAACATCTAACCACCTCCTAGGCTAGGCCCTAGCCTATTTATACTGAACTGGGGGCTCCCTCTGCTGGCTGGAATAATGATTGCCTGCAACAGGCCTAACTGGCTTAAAGGGAAATACACCTCACAATCTAGCAGTGTCGGGTAACCTACCCGTATGCTGCACACCCCCAGACTTTAACGTGAGTAAGGCCTCGTACTCACACACCTTCCTGAACCGGCATAACATGGTACATAACTTAAGCATTACATTATAAATATAATAGATAATTATTTCACACAGAAAAACATAACATTAGTAACTTCATGACCAAATGACGCAAGGGAAAGGGGCGTCTTCTTACTTCTTAGTCACGGCCGCCGACCTGGCACAGCGGACTTAAGGTGAACCAGATTAGTCCATTTTTCTTTGGTTGCAGTATAATAACGGAACTACCCAGGGGTTTCCTGTGGGTGTATCACAGGCAAGGGCTAACGTGGAGGAGTCCATTCTTGCGCACAAATGTCAAGCAAGGTATTACCAGTAGCAACTGCTCGGGAAGAGACACCACCAGCATAGTCAAAGTCTCCCAACCGGACTGGCGGACGTCCCCTGATCATCCGGGTAGACCTTCTCAACACAGGGGTCTCCTCTTCCCTTAGCAACGAGGTAGAAGAGAGAGGAGCAACAGGAGGGTCTCCATCAGTGAGACCTTGGTCAGGAACAACAGGAACAACAATATCCCTTAGAAGGGGGACTGGATCCGGGGCATCTTGAACCGGCTCTTCTGGAGGTGAAGATACATTAGCTGCCGGAGCGGGCACCAACAAGTTCAACCATGGTGTCAGAAGCCAATGCATGGGATCAGAGTCATACCTTAGATTATTGACAGCCTGCATCGGATCCTCGGGCTGTATTGATGGCTTTGACACAGGTGATTCAGATCTAGAACTCTCGGCACTGGGTTCTGGTGTCAGGCAGAGTTTTAACCGGTTTCTGTGTACAATTTGGGATCCCCTGCCTTCCCGGGTGATCTCATAAGTGTGAGTCCCAACATTTGGGATTGCACTGACAACATAGGGACTTTGCTCCCATTTACTGTCCAGTTTACTTGTACGGCGGTTATTTTTTAACCATACCACAGCCCCTATTGTCAAGGGTTCTGCATGGGCTGCTTGATCATAGTCTCTCTGCTGTCGGTCTCTAGCATAATCCATACGTTCCTAAACAATGGCTTTGGTCGTATTCAATCGCCTTTGGCGCTCAGCAACCCAGTCGGTATTAGGTAATGGGTTGATGCAATCAGGTACGTGTATGTCCAAGGAGTGATCAGCAGGCAATGTCCCTTGGCGCCCAAACATCAAATAAAAAGGGGTATACCCAGTGGAACAATGGATGGTATGATTGTACGTGAACATGAGCTGTGGCAACAGACTAGGCCAATCTCCTCTGGTTTCAGGAGGTACGGCCCTCAGCATCTCTATCAAGGTCTGATTCATTTTTTCACACAATCGATTACCTTGAGGATGGTAGGCCGTTGTCCGGATCTTCTTACAGTTGTGTAAGCGGCACAGTTCATGGAACAGATGGGACTCAAAAGCAGGTCCTTGATCGGTGAGGATCTTTTCTGGACATCCGTAGGGCAGGAGGAAGTGTTTCCAGAACAGTTCGGCTGTAGTCTTGGCTGTCTGGTCTCTCACAGGCACCGCTACAACAAACTTAGTGAAATGGTCAATAATAGTCATGGTATAAGCATACCCTGAGCGACTAGGCTCCAGCTTCACATGGTCGATGGCGACAAGTTCAAGAGGAAGGGTACTTACAATGGGTCTCAGTGGTGCCCTCTGATCATGGTGCTCACTTCGTTTTAAGGCACAGGCTACACACTCCCGACACCACTTCTCAATGTCTTCTCTCATGCCCACCCAGTAAAACCGCTGGCGGATATTAGCCTCAGTCTTTTGGACCCCAAAGTGACCGGATTGATTGTGGTACATCTCCAACACCATACCTGCATCTCGTCGGGGTATGAGAATCTGGTGCACTCTTTCATTGGACACTGGGTCTAGGCTTCTCCGTAGCAATAGGCCCTTTTGTATGAAGAGCTGATGGCGCTGTCTCCACAGTTTGATGAGTTCGGGATCTGCACTCTTACGCCGAATCCTCTCAGGGGCTCTGCCACTAGTAATGAAGTCCAACAACTCACCCAGCACTCTACTTTCAGACTGTAGTTTCACCCACCTTTCTTCTTTAGGCTCAGGCCTACTGAAGGGTGAAGGAACTGCAGCTCTGTCATTGGTAGCTCGAGCCTGATCCTGTTGAGCAAATTTGTTATAGAAAGCCGGCATTTCTACATCTTCCCAAGCATCTCGCCCATCATCAGGAGCTGTCTCTGTGGGAAGCCTGGATAAAGCATCAGCATTGTCATTAGTACGTCCAGCACGGTATTTTACAGAGAAATCATAGTTGGCAAGGCGAGAGGCCCATCTCTGCTCCAAGGCCCCCAATTTAGCTGTATTTAGATGCGCTAGAGGGTTATTGTCAGTGAATGCAATGAACGGGGTGGCAGCTAGATAATCTTTGAATTTCTCCGTCACTGCCCACACTAATGCCAGGAACTCTAGTTTGAAGGAACTATAATTCTGGTCATTTTTCTCAGCCCCTTTCAGGGAGCGGCTTGCATAAGCTATCACCCTTTCCTTTCCCTCTTGGATCTGGGCTAACACAGCTCCCAGGCCTCGCTTGCTAGCATCGGTATACAGATGGAAGGGCTTGCTGTAGTCTGGATAACCTAACACAGGAGGCTCGGTCAGTTTCTTTTTTAACAATTGGAACGCTATCTCTCTTTCCTCATTCCACTCAATGGGCACAGGAGTTCTAGGACTTTTCTTGGGTTGCCCCCTCAGGAGTTCCTGGATAGGATCAGCTATTTGAGCAAAATGGGGGATAAAACGTCTATAGTAGCCTGCAAAACCAAGGAAACCCCTCACTTCATTGACGGTAGTAGGAACCGGCCAATTACGGACAGCCGCTAACTTATCAGGGTCAGGTTGCACGCCCTCTCCGCTTACCACATGCCCCAGGTATTTTACTGCAGGTTTGAGCAAGTGACACTTGGATGGCTTTACCTTCAAGCCATATTTGATAAGGATTTCAAATACTTCTGCTCAATGTTTCAGATGGTCTTCATATGTTTTTGAGTACACAATGACGTCATCTAGATACAGCAGCACTGTTTCGAAGTTTTTGTGACCCAAACACCGCTCCATTAGTCTCTGGAAAGTTCCTGGGGCATTACATAGCCCGAACAGCATACAATTGAATTCGAACAGGCCCATGGGAGTAGTGAAAGCAGTCTTTTCCCTATCTGCAGGAGCCATGGGTACTTGCCAGTAGCCACTGGTCAAGTCCAAGGTGGAGAAATAGGCAGAGGAGCCCAGAGCAGTTAGTGACTCCTCAATGCGGGGCAGTGGGTATGCATCTTTGTGGGTCATTTGATTAATTTTCCTATAATCCACACAGAAACGGATACCACCGTCCTTCTTCTTTACAAGGACCAGGGGTGCCACCCACGGGCTACGGCTGTCCCGGATTACATTAGAGTCTTTCATCTCTTGGATCATTTCCTTTACAGTCTGATATGAAGTAGGCGGTAAAGGTCTGTATCTCTCCTTGATAGGAGGATGAGAGCCAGTAGGTATGGTGTGTTGTATGGCACTCACCTCTCCATAATCAGTGGCATGCTTACTGAAGGCCTGGTGGTGCTCCTTGACAAGCTGAAGAATCCCTTCTTGTTGATGTTGGGGGGTAGTCTTGTCCCCTACATGGAGCTCTTCCCACCAGGGCACTTGTGGCTGGGTCACCGGCGAACGTCCGCTGACTGCAGCTGGCAGCTTTTCTGTCACTGGAAGACGAATGATGTCTTGGAAGGACACCTGGGACAGCTGAGCAACAGGGTAATGCTTAGTAAGCGCAACAGGATGATCACTCAGGTTAATCAGACGGACAGGTACTTTACCTTGGGAGACGTTCACCAGGCACTTGGCAGCTCTCACATAAGGGTAGTTCTCCATCTGGATTGGTTCCACCAGGGCTGGATAATCTCGGCCTTGGACTCCCAGGACAGCACGACACCATAAGAGAGTTTGAGAATTAGGAGGCAAAGTCACAGGCTAAATATCACGAATCTTGGCAGTACAAATTTCTCCTTTCCCATTAGCAAACCTCTGCTGGGCACTTAACACAGTAATAGTCTTCTGAATAACCCTCTTGGTTGCAGAGGAAGCAGTGGGCAAAGTCTGGTGTAATACGGCCAGTATTTCCGAATAACAGTTTTTGAAGACATTGGTGCCTAGAATGACAGGGTGTCCTCCTCTGTCGCCGGCCTGTACTACTATCACCCCCTGTTGCGGTAAGGTTACTTCTCCCACCTGCAGGGTGGGTTCCCAGTATCCATGAATCTTTACTGGTTTGCTATTGCTGGCGATAATCTCCACCCAGGATTCAGGCGGCTGGGTTAATTGGTCGGTGTCCCAGAATCTTTCAAAGGCGGGCAGCTGAATAGTAGTGACCTGAGACCCAGTATCTAATAGGGCTTCAAAGGGGACCCCATTGATCTCTATATTGATTTTAGGATGGGATCCTACATACCAGGGCATCCAATTTGGATCCTTTGGACCTATTGTTCTACCTCCCGAGCGGTGGTCCTCAGCCTCGAGGGTAGCCCGTTTAACTGCCAGCAAGTGGATTCTGTGTGTCCCACCTTTTTACAGTATTTACACACGGGCCGCTTGCGATCTCTATTACGCCTCCCAGGATCCCTGGGGTGAGTCTCTTGGTATGGAGGTGGGAACGGCCTAGGAGGTGACAAGAACTCTTCCTCTGACATTATGGGTTTTTCCCATTCCTCTATTCTTCTGCACACTCTCTCTAGACTTTTAGTGAGGTGATTTTACTTGCTCTGTCAGCATGGCGATAGTATCGGTAGCTGAAGCTTGAACAGCTTGACCGGCCTTAGCCTGGTTAGTGATAAGCGGTTTTGGCCTGCAGGCTGATGACTCAGGTGGGGTGCTCAACTCCATAGATACTGCTGACCCCAGAATTTTTATTGCCAGTTCTTTAAAGTCCAGAAAGGTACTGTTAGGGTGCTGGGCGGACAGCATCTTTAATTGGGTCCTTATTTGCTCACTAGACACCCCGGTGATAAATTGTTCCCTCAGGGTCTGGTCCTGATTATCAGCCTCCTTGGGATCTATCTGGATTACAGACCCTAAAGCCTCCTGAAGTAATAGGGCATAGTCACGGAGGGACTCACCGGACTTCTGTTTCTTGCCAAAGAAGTGCATCTTTATCTCTGAGGCAGTCCTTGTTTCAAAAGTGGCCCTGAGGCGGGTGAATATCTGCTCCAGAGTACTCCGCTCAGCAGCAGGCCAGGATAATACCTCTCTGCGGGCAGCTCCCTCCAGTTGTGCTAGCAGGATTTCCATTTGCTGGCCGGCATTTATGGGGTACAGTTTGAATAATGCCAGCAACTTTTCTTTAAAGTCTCTTAGGGTATGGGTCTCTCCTTTATAGCGGGGAAACCATGGGGCCCCAAAATAGTAAGGCATGGTAAAGGGCATCATGCTGGGGGCTATAGGATGATTAGGAGCCGCAAGCTCTCCCGGGCCGGCTGCTCGGGCACTCCCGGTTCCGACATGTTAGCTTATTACGATGTGGCCGCTGGCGACTAAAGGGGCCGGAACAATCCCCTTCCCTCCGGTTACAAGTCCTTACCGGTATCGCCTGGCTTGCGCAGTCCAAATCTCGAGAGACTCCGGACGTCCTGAGTACGCGGTGACGTGGAACAAGCAGGGCCGCGGCGGTGCGATGATGAAGAGGGGCGGGATTCTCTGTGTCTTTGAAGGGATCCGCCCACGAAGGTCCTCAGCAGCGCGGGAAACTTTACTCCAGGCGGCCGGTGGCCATCTTGGTCACCATTCCCTGACAGCAAGCAGGGTTGTTGACAAGTGAATAAATTGTAATCCACAGCCACGATTTTCTTTTCCTGGGGGTAGAGCAACACAGCACAGCGCCTCCGATTCCTCCCAGGCACAATTGTAATCCACCGACTTGAAAATAAAGGGTATAGTCCTTGAAATACGGTGGTGGAATAGTTAAAGCACACAGTTCACACTTCTCTGCACTCCAGAAGCATGCGGATCCTGTTCGTGACGCCAAAACGAGCGATGCAGTATCCCAGGGGGTCAGTAGCCGCTTTGGGTATGCGGGGAGTCGTAGTGCAGGGCAACCCACTAACCTGGGATTCACTGTCGTCTTCAATCTGGGTAAATACTGGAACAGGCAGTTCATAAATGTCGTGACGCCAGTGCCAATTGAACGGTGACACCCCGTGTAGTGATAGGTGGAATAATAGAGTAGTCCGGATATTCATATAACAGGTCAACTTTACTGCATGGATTTGTAGTAGGATGAACAGCCAGAGAATACAGTTCCAGAGTTATTCCACACTTTACCATACAGTTAACAGTAGTGGTTCAGGCTTCTACTTACAACAAGGTTAACTTCGAGACAGGCCTTCTAGGTTCAGGGATTCCCTCTTATGCTACTTGCAGCAATACCCTCAAGATCCGGACACCTAAATCCTGGTGATAACCCTTGAGCAAATACTTGGTAGAGGTCTTCTTCCCTCCTGATGGCAGGCTCTATCTTTTGAGTTCTTCAGGTATAACTAACCTGGAAAGCTGGGTGGGTATGACCCTCCACACCAGTAGTGCAATCTCTGCACTCTTGACTGAGCCCTGATCCTCTCAGCACTCACTCCAGAAACTTCTAACCACCTCCTAGGCTAGGCCCTAGCCTATTTATACTGAACTGGGGGCTCCCTCTGCTGGCTGGAATAATAATTGCCTGCAACAGGCCTAACTGGCTTAAAGGGAAATACACCTTACAATCTAGCAGTGTCGGGTAACCTACCCGTATGCTGCACATGCCCACCCCCTAGGAAGAAGAAAACATTTCGCGCCCCCCGCGCGACTGTAAATAGTATCATTTGTCTATAAAATTGTTATAAGTACACCTCTGCATAACACTGTATCCTTATTAACGTATAAGAGAATAAAAAAAGAAAGAAATGTGGATCGGACACACACTTATGGGGGGATCTGTGGATGACGGACACTTATGGGGGGATCTGTGGATGACGGACACTTATGGGGGGATCTGTGGATGACGGACACTTATGGGGGGGATCTGTGGCTGGCACTGTTATATATGTGCCATCCACAGACCCCCCACCCCATAACAGTGCCATCCACAGTGCCCCCCCCCACCATAACAGTGCCATCCACAGACCCCCACCCCTTAACTGTGCCATCCACAGATTCCGTGTGCCCGCCGCCGCCGTTTAAAGTTATTAAACATGCCCCCCTCACTCCTAATAGTACCGTATATCCGAATTTCTTCTGTATAATGCCGGCAGGCGGGCCGGGCGGCCGGCGCGTCCCTCAGTGACGTCACTTGTCTGCGCCGCCTGCTTCATTCATAAAGCAGGCGGCGCAGGCACGTGACATCACTGAGGGACGCGCCGGCCGCCCGGCCTGCCGGCATTATACAGAAGAAATTCGGATATACGGTACTATTAGGAGTGAGGGGGGCATGTTTAATAACTTTTAATTCAATAATACATTTTATATTAGTATACCGGAGGGAGCGGTGGGGCGGGGCTATAGTACAGTGACCGCACCGCCCCACCGCTATTGCCGGCCCCCAGCTCCTCCTCCCAGTCCCTCCCCCGGCCCCCGCTCTGTACATCGCATCCAGCGCCTGCGCCGGCCTCTGGTCAGACGGGAGATGAGCGCTCATCTCCCTGCCGCATATTACACTGCGAGCTGTCGGCCGCCCGGCGCCCCTGTTGCTATGGCGCCCTGTGCGGCTGCACAGCCCGCACACCCCAAAGGCCGGCCCTGAACGAGCCCCCCTTTACGGAGCCTGGCGCCCCCCCACTATTTGAGAAGCACTGGTCTAGCCTAACAATGTGTTCTGTTGCAGGCAGTTGTCTTGTCAGGCACGGGAAGGTGAGCAGGAAAAAGGGGGATGTGGATGCTATACTGGGACACAGAGGGAAGATTTCTTTATATACATACAATGCTTTCAGAAAGTCTTCAGACCTTTAGTTTTTTTTCATATTTTGTTATGTTGCAGGCAAGTTTTCCCTATCATTTTGCACTCAATACCCCACAATGAGAAAGTGAAAAAAGAATTTTAGAAATGTTTGCAAATTTATTAAAAAGGAAAAATAAAACATTTCGCAGGAAAATAATTATTTTAGACCCTTTCCTATTATACTTGAAATTTTGCTTTGAGGGTCCCATTATTCTTGATCATCTTTGAGTTATTTTGTATACCATGCTTGGGTGGTGATAAATTCAGTTTACTGGACATGATTTGGAAAGAAATAACCCTATCTATATAAGGTCTTAGGGCTCTTTCACATGAGCGAATGCCGTGCGGGTAATCTGCTGCGTTAAAGAGAGCCAAGCCCCATTCCGGACAGCAGAGACATGGAGCATTAATATGATTAATAATGCTCCATGCCTCTCTGTGATCTTTTTTTAATACAAAATCACATGGAGATAAAGTTGTCACCTTGATTTTGTAGTAAAAAGGTCACAGAGAGGCAAAGAGCATTATCAATCATGTTAATGCTCCGTGTCTCTGCTGTCCGGAACGGGGCTTGGTACTCTTTCACGCAGTGGATTCCACGCACGGGATACGCTTGTGTGAAAGAGCCCTTACAGTTGACAATGCATATCATGACGAGGAAAGAACCGCCTGTGGAGGTCAGAGACAGGTATGTGTGGAGGCACAGATTTGGAGAAGGGTACAAAAAATTTCTGCTGCACTGAATGTTCTAAAGAACACAACATTTTTAACCCTTTTACTACTGAGCCACTTTTCATCTTAAATCCCAGGCCGATTTTTGCAAATCTGACATGCCTCACTTTATGTGGTAATAACTTTGGAATGCTTATACTTATCGAAGCCATTCTGAGAATGTTTTTTCGTGACACATTGTCATTCATCACAGTGATAAATATGAGTCAATATAGTTACATAGTTACAGTACATAGCTACATAGTTGATAAGGTTGAAAAAAGACATAAGTCCGTGAAGTTCAACCAAGGAATAGGTGGGGACGTGAATTTTTACAGATTTTCAAAAGCATTTAATAAGCATTAATGTTGTTTACTTTTAAGAATTCATCTAAACCCTTTTTAAAACTGTCCACTGTTCCTGCCTTGTGCGTCCTGAGAAATTCTATTCCACAGCTTCACAGTTCTTACAGTGAAGCAGCTTAGACGCTTCCGGAGACTGAACTTTTTCTTCTCCAGTCGGAGGCGGTGCCACCTTGTCTGTTGAGGGCATTTTTTATGGAACAGCTTTTCACCATATTTTATGTACAGCCCATTTATATATTTGTATAGGTTAATCATATCCTCCCCTTAGATGTCTCTTCTCAAGACTAAATAAATTTCTAAGACTCTCCATGCCCCTTATCAGTTTAGTCGCCCTCCTCTGTACTTTTTCCAGCTGCAGTGCGTCCTTTCTATGGACTGCTGCCCAGAACTGAACTGCATATTCCAGATGTCGCACGAACGCTTTGTAAAGTGGTAATATTACATCCCTGCCTCGCGAGTCTATGCCTCTTTTAATGCATGACAATATCCTGATGGCCTTAGAAGCTGATTGACATTGTATGCTGTTATTTAATCTACCATCTACAAGGGCACCCAAATCCTTCTCTGTAAGTGACTCTCCCAGTGTTACAGCACCTAGGATATATGAAGCATGGAGATTATTACTACCAAGATGCATAACTTTACATTTATCCACATTGAACCTCATTTGCCAAGTTGATGCCCAATCACTCAAAGTGTTCAAGTCAGCTTGTAGTTTATGGACATCGTCCATAGACTGTACAGTACTACTTAGCTTAGTGTCATCTGCAAAAATAGAAATGGTGCTATTAATCCCGTCCTCGATATCATTAATAAATTAAATAATAATTGCCCAGGACTGAACTTTGGGGTACATCACTTATAACCCAGAACCATTGTGAATAGGAATCATTGACCACAACTCTCTGGACAAGGTCTATCAGTCCTTCTATACTTTCAAAGCCAATAGACCTTACTTTACCTATTAAGCATCTATGAGGGACAGTATCAAAAGCCTTTGCAAAATCCAGAAACACTACATCCACGGCCTCCCCTCTGTCCAGGCTTCTACTCACCTCCTCATAAAAACAAATCAGGTTAGTCTGACAACTTCTGTCCTTGGTAAACCCATGTTGGTTATCACTTATAATATTATTTACAGTCACATACTCCTGTATATAGTCCCTTAAGAGTCTTTCAAACATTTTTCCCACAACAGAAGTTAAACTAACTGGTCTATAATTACCTGTGAAGGACCTAGATCATTATTTGAATATGGGCACCACATTTGCCTTGCGCCAATCACTTGGCACTATTCTAGTACCTAGAGAATCTTTAAAAATTATAAACAGGGGCACAGCAATGACTGAACTGAGCTCTTTAAGCACTCTTGGCTGTAATACATCTGGACCCGGAGCCTTTACCTTATTTAACTTATCTTGGACCATATCTACAGTTAGCTAATTGAATATATTACTGGATGTACTAACAGACTACTAGGTATAGCAGTGGTACTATACATCCAAAAATTGGTGAATTTCACCCGAAAATGTAAATGAGAATTTATTTATTTTTTAACCGGCCTACTAGATATAGCAGTGGTACTGCGCTATATCTAAAGCAGTGTATGAAAGTAGTTGTTACTTAGAACCAAAAAAACCTGAAAGTCGAGTTCATATTCTGCTACAAAGGTGGCTGTCATAAGTCTGTGTTGCGCATGTACAGAGACAGATGTCACAAGTCTACACTGCGTGCAGAATTATTAGGCAAATGAGTATTTTGACCACATCATCCTCTTTATGCATGTTGTCTTACTCCAAGCTGTATAGGCTCGAAAGCCTACTACCAATTAAACATATTAGGTGATGTGCATCTCTGTAATGAGAAGGGGTGTGGTCTAATGACATCAACACCCTATATTAGGTGTGCATAATTATTAGGCAACTTCCTTTCCTTTGGCAAAATGGGTCAAAAGAAGGACTTGACAGGCTCAGAAAAGTCAAAAATAGTGAGATATCTTGCAGAGGGATGCAGCACTCTTAAAATTGCAAAGCTTCTGAAGCGTGATCATCGAACAATCAAGCGTTTCATTCAAAATAGTCAACAGGGTCGCAAGAAGCGTGTAGAAAAACCAAGGCGCAAAATAACTGGCCATGAACTGAGAAAAGTCAAGCGTGCAGCTGCCAAGATGCCACTTGCCACCAGTTTGGCCATATTTCAGAGCTGCAACATCACTGGAGTGCCCAAAAGCACAAGGTGTGCAATACTCAGAGACATGGCCAAGGTAAGAAAGGCTGAAAGACGAACACCACTGAACAAGACACACAAGCTGAAACGTCAAGACTGGGCCAAGAAATATCTCAAGACTGATTTTTCTAAGGTTTTATGGACTGATGAAATGAGAGTGAGCCTTGATGGGCCAGATGGATGGGCCCGTGGCTGGATTGGTAAAGGGCAGAGAGCTCCAGTCCGACTCAGACGCCAGCAAGGTGGAGGTGGAGTACTGGTTTGGGCTGGTATCATCAAAGATGAGCTTGTGGGGCCTTTTCGGGTTGAGGATGGAGTCAAGCTCAACTCCCAGTCCTACTGCCAGTTTCTGGAAGACACCTTCTTCAAGCAGTGGTACAGGAAGAAGTCTGCATCCTTCAAGAAAAACATGATTTTCATGCAGGACAATTGTCACGAGGGTATCGAGAACCACGCCTGACTCCGTTATACCCGGGGTCAGGAAGTCGCAGCGGTTGGCTGCACGCTCTATTTAAGATAGGGCTGTTTTCCTTATGGTAGCTTTCTGGGTTTGCTTTGCAAACCCTTTTGGCTCACTCAGGGATCCGTAGCTCCTTCCCCTCAGCTGTTCCTTGTCCAGCACTCCCAGACCTCCTTATATTCCTCTCTGACACTTCTCTGGTTGCCAGAGATAGAGCTTCCTGTCTGGACATCTATTCTGACCTTCTGGAGCTGTGTTGCTGCGTTCTCTGGTAGTTGGTCCAGAACGCTACCCTCCGGATCCCTGTTGGACCTTTGTGGAATGCTGTGGTCGCCTACCTGGGTGTATGTGTTTGTCTGTATTTGTCTGTCCTCTCCCTGGTGTTTCCCTCTTAGTGATAGTGGTGCGGACTAGCGATCCCACCGGCCCGTTCACTATCTAGGGCTCATTTCAGGGAAAGCCAGGGTTTAGGCACGTGATCGCCGCACGGGTGAGGAACCCGTCTAGGGACGTCAGGGCAGTCAGGTGCCAGCCGCAAGGTGAGTTAGGGGTCACCACCTTTCCCTCTCCCTTGGGCAGGGCTTTCCCTGTTTTCCTCCCTGTGCGTGACGTCGGTCATTACATTATCTCTGGCCCTTATTTTGTGTAGGTAAAAAAAAAAAAAAAAAATAATAATTTTTTTTTTTACCTACTTAGAATCCAGTATGGATCAAATTGCTGCTCTGTCCAAACAATTTCATGGCCTGTCTTTGGAGGTGGTAGGATTGAAGGAGTCGGTCCTCCAGCAACAGCAGCGATTGCAACTGACTGCAAGCCCAGCGGTTGCTACTGGTAACCAGGTTGTTGCGGAACCCAAGGTCCCTCTCCCTGACAGATTTTTTGGGGGAAGGGACAAGTTTTTGACATTCCGTGAGGCCTGTAAGTTATATTTTAAACTGCGCCCTTACTCCTCTGGTAATGAAGATCAGCGGGTGGGGGTTGTTATTTCCCTGCTGCAGGGGGATCCGCAGTCCTGGGCGTTCTCTTTACCTACTGATTCCCAGGCTCTTCGGTCAGTGGATGAGTTTTTTGGGGCCTTGGGTCTCATATATGATGACCCTGACCGAGTCGCCCTGGCTGAATCAAGATTACGGAGACTCTTACAAGCAGAGCGGCCGCTAGAGGAGTATTGCTCTGAATTCCGTAGGTGGGCTACGGATACCCAATGGAACGACCCGGCTCTCAGGAGTCAGTTCTGCTCTGGGTTATCCGAAAGGGTTAAGGATGCGCTTGCATTATATGAGACCCCCTTTTCCCTTGATGCGGTTATGTCCCTTTCTATCCGTATAGAGAGACGCCTTAGGGACAGGTCGAAAAAAACGGAGCAATTGGTAACCCCTCCCAAGCAGCAGTTAGTCTGTACGGACTTAGACGAGCCTATGCAGCTAGAAGGAACTACTCGTCAGGTCCGTCCTCCTGAGGCTCGCCGTAGGCGTGGGGTTTGTTTTTTTTGTGGGGAGAGGGGTCATTTCATTAATGTCTGTCCTTCTTTCCTCAGAAACAAAAGACCGTCGGAAAAACTACTAACCCCAGGCTGTGTGGAGGATGTCAGCCAGGGGGTATACGTTTCCTCCATACGTACATCGCAATTTGTGTTGCCAGCGGTTATTATTTTTGGTGATAAGACGGAGACTATTTCTTTCTTTCTAGACAGTGGAGCAGGGGTAAATTTGATAGATTCCCATTTTGCCCGCACTTTGGGGTTGTCTCTCTGTACTTTACAGAGACCCATTCCCATATTCGCTATTGATGCTGCTCCCCTGTCTCAGAGAAACCTCACCCACATGCAGTGGCGTTGCAAGGGGGGTGCGGGGGGTGTGTATTAGATGTAGCAGTGCTGGGTGTGTTTGGGCAGCTGTCATGTGTATAGCTGTAGCAGAGCTGGGTTTGCTGGGACAGCTGTCATATATAGAGATATAGTAGAGCTGATTGTGCTGGTGCAGCTGTCATGTGTATCATATGTAGCAGAGCTGGGTGTGCTGGGGCAGCTATCATTTATAGAGATATAGCAGAGCTGAGTGTGCTGGGACAGCTGTCATATAGAGATATAGCAGTGTTGGGTGTGTTAGGGCAGCTGTCATGTGTATAGATGTAGCAGTGCTGGGTTTGCTGGAGCAGCTGTCATATATAGAGATATAGTAGAGCTGAGTGTGCTGGTGCAGCTATCATGTGTATTCGCTATTGATGCTGCTCCCCTGTCTCAGAGAAACCTCAGCCACATGGTTCATAATCTACACCTTCGGGTAGGGGACCACCATAACGAGATGCTTTCAGGTTATGTTCTGGAGGGGCTTCCCACTCCGGTAGTGCTGGGTCTTCCCTGGTTGGTAGCGCACAATCCAGTAGTGGATTGGCAGGCCAGGGAGATATTGGAGTGGAGTGAGCAGTGCAGAGAAAATTGCTTAAATAGCAATTGCTTAGTCGCCTCCATAACTACCCTACCTACATTTATTTTGGATTTTGAGGATGTTTTTTCTGAAAAGGGTTGTCAGAAGTTACCACCTCATCGTCCTTATGATTGCCCGGTTAACCTTATTCCCGGCGCAAAATTACCCAAGACCAGGTTAAATAATCTTTCGGGTCCAGAGAGACAAGCCATGAAAGATTATATCTCCGAGAGCTTGGCTAAGGGACACATCAGACCCTCTTCTTCACCCGTGGCTGCAGGGTTTTTCTTCGTTAAAAAGAAAGATGGGGGCCTGCGTCCTTGCCTAGATTTTCGTGAATTAAATCGGATAACCATCCGAGACCCATACCCTCTTCCTCTCATTCCTGACCTGTTTAATCAGATTGCGGGTGCTAGGTGGTTCTCCAAACTTGATCTTAGGGGGGCCTACATTCTGATTCGTATTAAGGAGGGGGATGAGTGGAAGACAGCGTTTAACACCCCTGAGGGGCATTATGAAAATCTAGTTATGCCTTTCGGTCTGACCAATGCTCCTGCCGTCTTTCAACATTTCGTTAATGACATTTTTAGTCATCTAATCGGCAGGTTTGTGGTAATATACCTAGATGATATTTTAATTTATTCGTCTGATCTGAAAACACATGAGGTGCATGTCAGACAGGTACTGCAGGTCATACGGACGAATGAATTATATGCTAAAAATGAAAAATGTGTCTTCGCCGTTCAGGAGATACAATTCCTAGGTTATTTTTTATCTGCTTCAGGTTTCCGTATGGATCCTAGGAAGGTCCAGGCAATTTTAGATTGGGATCTTCCTGAGAACCTCAAAGCACTACAACGGTTCTTGGGCTTCGCGAATTTCTATAGGAAATTCATTAAAAATTATTCACTTATTGTAAAACCCCTTACTGACATGACTAGGAAGGGGACTGATTTTTCAAAATGGTCTGACGCCGCTAAAGTTGCTTTTTCCTCTCTAAAAGAGAGGTTTACCTCAGCACCTGTACTAGTCCAACCTGATGTCTCTCAGCCTTTTATTGTTGAAGTCGATGCGTCAGAGGTGGGAGTGGGGGTGCCAGTCTCCTGGCAAATGGCGTCCTTGTGCTTTCTTTTCCAAAAAACTATCTGCAGCAGAAAAGAACTACGATATTGGCAAAAGGGAACTATTAGCTATTAAACTTGCGTTTGAGGAGTGGCGTCACTTCTTAGAGGGGGCAGTCCACCCCGTCACTGTGATTACGGACCACAAAAATCTTCTGTACCTCGAATCAGCTAAGCGTCTCACCCCTAGACAGGCTAGGTGGTCGCTATTTTTTACCAGGTTTAACTTTGTGATTACCTATCGTCCTGGGGCAAAGAACACCAAGGCTGATGCACTATCTCGTTGTTTCCCTGGAGGGGGTAATGTGAGTGATCCGGTGCCCATTCTTCAAAGAGGAGTGGTTGTTTCTGCGGTACACTCTGTTTTGGAGGGGAAGGTGTTAGAGGCCCAGGGGGACGCCCCGGTCTCTTGCCCCTCAGAGAAATTGTTTGTACCGTTGAACTTACGTTTCGAATTATTAAAGGAACATCATAATTCGGCACTTGCTGGGCACCCGGGTAGTAAAGCAACCTTGGAGCTATTGTCTCGTCGTTTTTGGTGGCCAAGGTTGCGTCAGGATGTATTGGATTTTGTGTCTTCCTGTTCTACCTGTGCGCGCGCAAAAGTTTCACATACACGTCCTGCAGGGTCTCTATTACCACTCGTCATTCCCAATAGACCGTGGACACATCTGTCAATGGATTTTATCACTGACTTACCTTTGTCTGCGGGTAAAACAGTTATTTTGGTAGTAGTGGACAGGTTTAGCAAAATGGTACACTTCATTGCGTTACCCGCACTACCTAATGCTAAGACTCTTGCTCAGGTATTCGTCAAATCGTGAAGCTTCACGGGGTCCCCTCCGATGTGGTTTCGGATCGGGGTACCCAGTTTATTTCTAAATTTTGGAAAGCTTTTTGCTCCCGTTTGGGGGTACACTTGTCCTTTTCCTCAGCTTTCCATCCTCAGTCGAATGGACAGACTGAGCGTACCAACCAAAACCTTGAGACATATCTAAGATGTTTTGTGTCTGAAAACCAAGAGTTGTGGTCATCATATTTACCGTTAGCTGAGTTTGCCATAAATAATCGTCGTCAGGAATCCACTGGCAAATCACCATTTCTTGGTGCATATGGTTAGTTCGGGTTTTTCATGCCTCTCATCCTGAGAGACCTGGTCCTGACTGTCCGGAGGCCCCTCGTAGAGAGGGGGGTACTGTCACGAGGGTATCGAGAACCACGCCTGACTCCGTTATACCCGGGGTCAGGAAGTCGCAGCGGTTGGCTGCACGCTCTATTTAAGATAGGGCTGTTTTCCTTATGGTAGCTTTCTGGGTTTGCTTTGCAAACCCTTTTGGCTCACTCAGGGATCCGTAGCTCCTTCCCCTCAGCTGTTCCTTGTCCAGCACTCCCAGACCTCCTTATATTCCTCTCTGACACTTCTCTGGTTGCCAGAGATAGAGCTTCCTGCCTGGACATCTATTCTGACCTTCTGGAGCTGTGTTGCTGCGTTCTCTGGTAGTTGGTCCAGAACGCTACCCTCCGGATCCCTGTTGGACCTTTGTGGAATGCTGTGGTCGCCTACCTGGGTGTATGTGTTTGTCTGTATTTGTCTGTCCTCTCCCTGGTGTTTCCCTCTTAGTGATAGTGGTGCGGACTAGCGATCCCACCGGCCCGTTCACAATCTAGGGCTCATTTCAGGGAAAGCCAGGGTTTAGGCACGTGATCGCCGCACGGGTGAGGAACCCGTCTAGGGACGTCAGGGCAGTCAGGTGCCAGCCGCAAGGTGAGTTAGGGGTCACCACCTTTCCCTCTCCCTTGGGCAGGGCTTTCCCTGTTTTCCTCCCTGTGCGTGACGTCGGTCATTACAACAATGCTCCATCACAATCGTCCAAGTACTCCACAGCGTGGCTGGCAAGAAAGGGTATAAAAGAAGAAAATCTAATGACATGGCCTCCTTGTTCACCTGATCTGAACCCCATTGAGAACCTGTGGTCCATCATCAAATGTAAGATTTACAAGGAGGGAAAACAGTACACCTCTCTGAACAGTGTCTGGGAGGCTGTGGTTGCTGCTGCACGCAATGTTGATGGTGAACAGATCAAAACACTGACAGAATCCATGGATGGCAGGCTTTTGAGTGTCCTTGCAAAGAAAGGTGGCTATATTGGTCACTGATTTGTTTTTGTTTTGTTTTTGAATGTCAGAAATGTATATTTGTGAATGTTGAGATGTTATATTGGTTTCACTGGTAAAAATAAATGATTGAAATGGGTATATATTTGTTTTTTGTTAAGTTGCCTAATAATTATGCACAGTAATAGTCACCTGCACACACAGATATCCCCCTAAAATAGCTAAAACTAAAAACAAACTAAAAACTACTTCCAAAAATATTCAGCTTTGATATTAATGAGTTTTTTGGGTTCATTGAGAACATGGTTGTTGTTCAATAATAAAATTAATCCTCAAAAATACAACTTGCCTAATAATTCTGCACTCCCTGTATACTCCACACGTGAATTTTCAGCAACACTTTGCTTCGCTTCGCATATACAAAGGCAACTGTCACACGTCTATATTCCACATGCGATGAACCTGTTATCCGCCTCCAACATGTAGTCAGATCTCGCCTTTTGTATTAAGGAGCTTTGAACCTACCCCAATAAGGGCACCGCTGCTCTAGTCCAGTATTCCACACCAGCTATTTTTCTGTTTTGTCATAGCAGTGGTACTATACACCCAAAAATTGGTTAATTTCACCAGAAAATGTTAATGACAATTTTATTTATTTTTTAGCCGGCCTACTAAGTATGGCAGTGGTACTATACAGCCAAAAACTGGTTAATTTTACCAGAAAATGTTAATGACAATTTTTTTTTTTAACCGGCCTACTAGGTATAGCAGTGGTACTATATATCCAGAAATTGGTGAATTTCACCCGAAAATGTTAATGACAATTTTATTTATTTTTTAACCCCTTAAGGACTCAGCCCTATTTCACCTTAAGGACTTGGCCATTTTTTGCAAATCTGACCAGTGTCACTTTAAGTGCTGATAACTTTAAAACGCTTTGAGTTATCCAGGCCATTCTGAGATTGTTTTTTTGTCACATATTGTACTTCATGACACTGGTAAAATAAAGTTAAAAAAATTCATTTTTATTTATAAAAAAATACCAAATTTACCAAATATTTGTAAAAAAATAGCAAATTTCCAAGTTTCAATTTCTCTACTTTTATAATACATAGTAATACCTCCAAAAATAGTTATTACTTTATATTCCCCATATGTCTACTTCATGTTTGGATAATTTTGGGAATGATATTTTATTTTTTGGGGATGTTACAAGGCTTAGAAGTTTAGAAGCAAATCTTGAAATTTTTCTGAAATTTTCAAAAACCCCAATTTTTAGGGACCAGTCACTTTGCGAGGCTTACATAATAGAAACCACCCAAAAATGACCCCATTCTAGAAACTACACCCCTCAAGGTATTCAAAACTGATTTTACAAACTTTGTTAACCCTTTAGGTGTTCCACAAGAATTAATGGAAAATAGAGATACAATTTCAAAATTTCACTTTTTTGGCAGATTTTCCATTTTAAAATTTTTTTTTCCAGTTACAAAGCAAGGGTTAACAGCCAAACCAAACTCAATATTTATGGCCCTGATTCTTTAGTTTACAGAAACACCCCATATGTGGTCGTAAACCGCTGTACGGGCACACGGCAGGGCGCAGAAGGAAAGGAATGCCATACGGTTTTTGGAAGGCAGGTTTTGCTGGACTGTTTTTTTTTACACCATGTCCCATTTGAAGCCCTCCTGATGCACCCCTTAGAGTAGAAACTCCATAAAAGTGACCCCCATCTAAGAAACTACACCCCTGAAGGTATTCAAAACAGATTTTACAAATGTCGTTAACCCTTTAGGTGTTCCACAAGAGTTATTGGCAAATGAAGATGAAATTTCAGAATTTAAATTTTTTGGCAAATTTTCAATTTTTCCCAGTAACAAAGCAAGGGTTAACAGCCAAACAAAACTCAATATTTATGGCCCTGATTCTGTAGCTTACAGAAACACCCCATATGTGGTCGTAAACCGCTGTACGGGCATACAGTTTTTGGAAGGCAGATTTTGCTGGACTGTTTTTTTTTACACCATGTCCCATTTGAAGCCCCGCTGATGCACCCCTAGAGTAGAAACTCCAAAAAAGTGACCCCAATTTAGAAACTACAGGATAGGGTGGCAGTTTTGTTGGTACTAGTTTAGGGTACATATGATTTTTGGTTGCTCTATATTACACTTTTTGTGAGGCAAGGTAACAAGAAATAGCTCTTTTGGCACCGTTTTTATTTTTTGTTATTTACAACGATCATGTGATATTTTTATAGACCAGGTTGTCACGGATGCGGCGATACCTAATATGAATACTTTCTTTTTATTTATGTAAGTTTTACACAATGATTTCTTTTTTGAAACAAAAAATAATAATGTTTTAGTGTTTCCATAGTCTGAGAGCCATAATCTTTTCAGTTTTTGGGAGATTACCTTGGTTAGGGTATGATTTATGCGGGATGAGATGACGGTTTTATTGGCACTATTTTGGGGTGCGTGTGACTTTTTTTTTTTTTTTTTACATCAAGAAAAGCAAGCTAATGGTGATGGACACGTAAGTGTGTCCCATAACATCACCTTACATTCGATATTGTGACAGAGATATTAAAAGAATAATACAAATAATAATAACTAAACAGAGACATGTGGATTTCTGTGCTATACAACAGATGTAATTCTTTTCTACATGCGTTATGGCACCCAAGTGGTTAGCTTCACAGAGAAAGTTTTCTAAAGTCTTTCCAAGGTTTCCATAGGGCACTGAAGTTTCTATAAGAGTTTCAAGCAGACATTTATTCAAACCTGCAAATGGAATCAATTTTGTTAAGCCAGTGCTCAATGGGAGGAAGGTCATGGGTCAGCCAGTATCTAGGTACCAGTAAATGGGCTGCTGATAGTAATTTTTTAAATAATTTAAGTGATATGGAACTGGGAAGATGTGAGTGCAATCCTAAGAGAGCAAATTTGGGGCAGGGGGAGAAGGGTGTTTTACAGATTGAGTTGCATTTTTTAAATATTTTGGACCACCATGGGCTAATTAACGGGCATGTCCACCAAAAGTGGTAGAACGTCCCCTTTCCAGATTCACATCTCCAGCATACGTCAGAGCCCGAAGATGATTAAAAAACGACAAGTTATTTCTGGTGTTTTATACCACCTAGTGAGGATTTTATATCCGTTTTCTTGGATTCTGACGCATCTGGAAGAAGAGTGAGGTTCAATAAAGAGGCGATGTTGATCTTCTATGGTAAGTGGCGTAGCCAGGTCCTTCACCTAAGAGCCAATAAAGGATGGTTTAGGCATGTTGACAGGAGATGAGAGTTTCCTGTAAATAAGGGAGATGAGTTTTCAGGGGGGGGGGGGGGGGTTTGCACAGATAAGGCTTTCAAACCAGGTTAAAGGCCTAAGCATATCATTATATTGGATATTTTCAGAGATAAAAGATCGCAAGAATAATATGAAAAATATGAAAGGAGTAGCTGTGGAGAAATGTGTATATTACCACAGTCCTTCAGTTTGCCATCTTCATCAAAAAGGGAAATTACGGGTATTGTGGAGTTTCTAATCGATAGTGGGAGGCTTTGTGATAATTCCAGCGGGGCCAGACACAGAAGGTCTCTTTCCTGGATAAAGGGGGAAGGTAGAGAGACCGCTAGAGCTGATTTTTGGAACTTATCCCAGGCATCTAGGGTGGCTCTAATATTTAGATTTTGTTGAATATGGATTGGGAGGATTTTTTTTAGGGCAAATTAAGAGGACTCTAAACGATGAAAGGAATAGAGAGGATTCCATACCCACCCAGGATTTGGATGGGGTTTCCCTAAACCAATCTACTACTCTAGACATTAAGGTGGCCATATTATAGGTCCCTAGGTCCGGAAGGTTAATACCGCCTGCAATTTTAGGTCTCTGTAGGACGTGTAGGCTAATACGAGCTTTTTTCTTATTCCAGATAAAATTCCGGATTTTCCTATTGATGGATTGGAAATATGAGTTGGGGATAGGAAGGGGTAGGACCTGTTGAATATAGTTTAGTTTTGGCAAGACCAGAGAGGTGAAAAGGTTTTTCCGGCCAAACCAGGAAAGAGTTGGAAAGTATAAGTTATCAATTTGGGATTGTATGGATTGTAATAGAGGGGAATAATTGAGATTGAACAGTTTGGAGAGGTCTGGTCCAATTTTGACCACTAAATAAGTGATGGTGGGTGAGTCCCAGTTAAAGGGTGAGGTGGAGGCGAGTTTATTCCTAGTGTGTGGGGGCAAACCAATAGCTAGAACGTGGGATTTTTTCATATTAATTTTAAAGTTAGACAGGGGGCTAAAAATCTCTAAATGGTCATAGATACGAGGTAGAGAGGTGGAGGGATTGGTAGTTATGAGTAAAAGATCATCAGCAAAAGCAGCGGCTTTATGTTTGTGGCCTCCTAAATCAACGCCTTTGATCAGGGGGTCCTGGCGGATGGATTGTAAAAGGGGTTCCATGACCAGGACAAAAATCAAGGGGGATAATGGACATCCTTGGCGAGTACCATTTTTGATAGGGAAGGGGGGGGGGGGGAGAGTGTGTCGTTCACCAGCACCGATGCCGAGGCATTGAGATACATTGAAAAGACTGCTTGTATAAAAGGGTCTGGAATTCCAAATTTCATCAAAACGAGACGTATAAAGTCCCAGTTGACTCTGTCAAATGCTTTTTCGGCATCGGTGCTGAAGAGGACTAATGGGTAGGATTTCCTTTTAGCGTAGAATATGGCATTTATAATTCTTGTTGAATTATCTTTACCTTCCCTGCCAGATACGAAGCCTGTTTGATCTTTATGAACTAGAAAGGGAAGAAGCGGGGGTAAGCGGTTAGCGAGAATTTTAGCCATTAGTTTAAGGTCCAGGTTTAGTAGGGAAATCGGGCGATAATTTTCACAATAGGCGGGATCTTTGTCTGTTTTGGGAATAATAGTAATATGTGCTTTGGTCATATCTTGGCTCAAAGGTGTTCCCTTCAAGGATTGATTGAAGAGCGAGAGTAGGTGAGGGACTAGGAGTTCTTTGAAGGTACGATAATAAATTGCTGTTAGCCCATCAGGCCCGGGGGCTTTGTTTTTGGGGAGTTGTTGTATGGCCTCTTTCACTTCCTTGAGTGTAAAGGTAGATTCTAGGTGAAGTTTTTGAAAATGGTTCAGGTTTGGAAGAGACAAGGATTGAGATGGTACTTCTGTATGGGAAGTATTATCAGGGATATTATATAAAGTATGGTAGAAGTTTTGAAACTGGGAGACTATTTCTTCCGTCTTGGTCATAATGTCCCCTATGTATTTTACCTATATGGTTATGGGCTCTCCTTTGTTTTATCTTGTTCATCATAAATCTCGACGCTTTGTCCCCATGGGAAAAGAACTTGAATTGAGAATTGAGAAAATGTTTGGCTGATACATTATTTAGAAGGTTTTTTAGTTCGGAACGAAGTCTAGTCAGTTCAGTTAGGTCTGTGTCGGATAGGGTTTGTTTATGTTGGGACTCTAATTTTTTTATATGTAGTAACAAAGTATCTATTTGGGCCGATCTCAACTTTTTCGCATGGGAGCCTAAACTGATAAGTTGCCCTCTCATGAAGGCTTTGTGGGTATCCCATAACAAGTTGGGGGAGGTATCTGGGAGGGCATTCAGAGTAAAAAAGTCTTCTAGAACATTCTTTAACTTAGAGATATAGTTTGGGTTAGAAAGGAGTTGTTCATTGAGTCTCCATTTAAATGTTCTAGGAGGGGGTATTGTAGGGGAAATGGAGATGAATATAGGGGCGTGGTCGGACATGTGAATAGAATCAATGCATGGATCTTTGCATATTTGGATATATTTCTTGGGTATTAACAGGTAGTCCAATCTTTGATAAGAACAGTGTAAATTCGAATAGAAGGTGTAATCCTTCACTGATGGGTTTAATATTCTCCAAATGTCGACCAATTGTAATTCCGCAATTGAGTCATTGATTGTGCGGAGTGCCCTTTTGGAAAGAGCAGATTTATTAGTAGAGGAATCTAAAGACGGATTCAAAGTGGCATTAAAATCTCCCCCTAGAATCAGTATACTTTCTTGAAAAAGAGATATTTTTGGGATAAGGTCTTTGAGCCAAGCGGCTTGATCAACATTTGGAGCATATATATTAACAAAGGTGTACATGCTTTTATCAATATAACCAAGTATCTACCATCAACATCTTGTTGGTGGGTACAGTATTGGAAGGGTACATTTCTACTAAAACCTATGCTGGTTCCTCTAGAGGCAGAAGAATTAGAACCGCAATGGTACCATACAGGAAAGTTGGAGCGAGAAAGATCGGGATATCTACCAAACCTGAAATGGGTTTCTTGTAAGAACAGAACTGAAGTCTGTTTTTTTTTCATGAAGGACAATATTTGACATCTTTTAGAAGGTGAATTAAAGCCTTTTACATTAAATGATGCGATTTTCAGATTAGCCATCATTTCGATTTAAAGAGATCCCGATCCATCTGACCCCAACCAGGTGGCGAAATTTTCGGCCAATCGGGCCTAATCAGTAATCTCTGTGAAAATACAATTATGTAAGAGGTAGTATGGCAGATCCACAAAACAAAAAAGGTAACCACTGGGGTATTAACAATATACCACAGTAACATGATAACCGTTAACATGTGCGCGCATGCGCTAGCTAATACTATATTGGCCATGGGGGTAGTGGATTTCAGGTTAATCGCCCCGAAGTGTTGCTATCGTCGAATATATAATCGGCATGAAAAATTTTCGAAGCATGATTGAAAAATAATCGGAAGGGGGAATATATAGGGATGACTGAGGAGGAAAGTTTAATCGAAGGAAGGTTCGAGGAATAGTAAGTAGAGAGGAAAGAATGATGGGAGGAACTGGAGAAGACAGTGAGTATGGATAGAAGGAGCGTAGCGACCGATTCCGGTATACCGCGGAAGCGCAGATTGTTTCGTCTGCCCCGGTTTTCTTGATCTTCCAGGGCACAGTACAGGGTATTTAAGTTCGATTGGATCAAGTTAACATGTTGAGAGACTGTCTGTTGATGCTTTATGATAGCAGCTTGAGAGTCCTCCAAAGCTTCAACCCTCCATCCGATATGTTTAATATCTTGTTTGATGGTAGAAAGGTCCGAGCTTATGGGATCGAGGGCTGCAGATAAAGATGACATCAGCGTGTCTTTAAAGTAGGGTCTGGATATAGGAAGCGTGTTCGGTTCCTCTTCTTCTTCTGCTGCAGCTTCTGGGTGTTCTTTCTGTGAGCGGCTGCTTGAGCGCGGGGAGACAGGCGCCATCTTGTTTTCTCTAGCCACATACGAGAAGGCAGCTTTTTAAATAAATTTGTCCATTTCTCCCTTGCTCATCGCAGATTTTTGTTGATCGGAACCTTCACTGGGTTTGGAACCCCCAATCTTCACCATAGTGACTTCTTATAGCTGAAATCCAAGCTGTTAGGGCGATTTTTCAAACGGAGCTGAGCACTCACACAGCCATTCACTGCAGGAGCCGGCTCCGCCCCGTGTGTGACTTTTTGATCGCTTGCTATTACACTTTTTGTGATGTAAGGTGACAAAAAATGGTTTATTTAGCACAGTTTTTTTTTTTTTTTTTACAGTGTTTATCTGAGGGGTTAGGTCATGTGATATTTTTATAGAGCCGGTCGATACGGACGCGGCAATACCCAATATGTATACTTTTTTTTTATTTATGTAAGTTTTACACAATAATATCATTTTTGAAACATAAAAAATGATGTTTTAGTGTCTCCATATTCTGAGCCATAGTTTTTTTATTTTTTGGGCGATTGTCTCAGGTCGGGGCTCATTCTTTGCGGGATGAGGTGACGGTTAGATTGGTACTATTTTGGTGGGCAAACGGACGTGGCGATACCTAATATGTATACTTTTTTTTTTCCCTATTTTTTACCAAATTTTTTTAACTTTATTTGGGGAAAATTACGTTTTTCTTTATCTTTACTTGAAACTTCAAATTTTTTGGGGGGAAAACTTTATTTTTTCAACTTTTTTTTTTACTTTATTTGACAGGATGCCTGCTGAATGATTTCAGCAGACATCCTGTTGCGATTAACCCCCGCCGCGCCGCAATCGCGATTTAAAGTTAGGACGTACCGGTACGTCCTGAGTCCATAAGGACTCGGGAAATAGGGTGTACCGGTACGTTCTAAGTCCTTAAGGGGTTAACCGGCCTACTAGGTAAAGCAGTGGTACTATACACCCAAAAATGTATTAATTTCACCAGAAAATGTTAATGACAATTTTATTTATTTTTTAACCGGCCTATACACCCAAAAATTGGTGAATTTCACCCGTAAATGTAAATGACAAAGTAGTGAAATGATATAAAATAAAACACGTACAAAAAAAAAAAAATGGATTTATGAGGTGGAGTTCCATATGGAGTAGGAGTTTGAGGAGGCGGTGGACGTAGCGGTGGAGGAGGACGAGATAGCCAACACAGGTTTTTGGTTTTAATTTAATTTTGTAATATTAAGGTACAATCCAAAATACAAACATGAGCAATTGCGCTGCAGTATAACAATGGCTGCTTAGTGCCGGTATACATGTCTATTCCTCAAACGGTACAGACAAGTCCTGAGGGATCCATGCCTGGTTCATTTTAATGAACGTGATCTTGTCCACATTGACTGTGGACAGGCGGCTGTGCTTGTCTGTGATGACGCCCCCTGCCGGGCTAAACACACGTGTCACAGCCACTATCTCTGGCTGTGACCTTCCGTCCTTGCTTGTTCGGCGCTCCTCGCTGAAATTTCGTTTTTGTGTGTTATCTGTGGTTCTGTATGGGTTAACTCCCCTGTGTTCCTATTAGGAGTTAATCCTCTGTCTGCTCCACCCATGGAACCTGTATATAAGGCCACAGTTCCGTGTGAATTCCGCATCACGGATGCGGACCCATTCACTTCAATGGGTCTGCAAATCCGGAATCGCGGAACGCCCGCACGGGACGGGACCCCTCGGAAGCACTACGGAGTGCCTCCGTGGGGTTAGGTCCCGTACTTCCATTCTGCTAAAAGATAGAACCTAAGTCCTATCTTTTTGCGGAACGGCCGGATCGCGGACCCATTAAAGTAAATGGGTCCGCGATCCGATGCGGCTGACCTACGGCCGGCTATTTGCGGGCCGCAGCACAGGCATGGGTCACACACGTTCGTGTGAACTCGGCCTAAGGCTGAGGTTTCCTCAGTTCTGGGTCAGCTCTCCTGGTGTGTGTTGTCTTGTCCTGCTCCCGGTTTGTACTCTCTCTCCCATGCTGCTGACCCATGGGATCCGTGTCTGTCTGTGCTCTGTGGGTTTCCCTACTTGTTCATTGACGTCCTCTTTCCTGTCCTCTTTGATGTCCTCTTTCCTATGTTTCTGTTATCTGTTCTGCCAGTTATGTTTGTTATGTTATTTGTCTCTGTTCAGCAAGCCCTTGCTGCACCTTTCTTTGACGGTACATAGAGCTCATGTTTTGTCTGTGCTGCCTTCCCTGGTTTTTGTTTCTGCAATAAACTCTTATGTGTCTGTACTTGATTTCCGTTTGTTTATTGCTTGACGACGCGGTGGTCTCTCCTGGGACCTCCTACTCGTGACAACACGTTCAGATAATACACTGGCTGCAGGGCAGGCCAGCACCTCCAAGGCGTAAAGGGCAAGCTCAGACCATGAGCCCAATTTGGAGACCCAGAAGTTGAAGAGGGCAGACCCGTCATTCAGTATGTGTAGGCGTGTGCACACATACTGCTCCACCATGTTGGTGAAACATTTCGGCCATGCTAACCCTGCCTTCTGAGGTGCCGTTGGTGCCCTAGCTGCATTGGCGACCTCTTCCTCGTCCTCTGCCTTCGCCTTGTGCTTCCACTGTGCCCCCGCTGTCAGGTGGGAATGCCACCAGCAGCGCATTTACCAGTGTGAGCTTGTACTCGAGCATCTTACGATCACGCTCCTGTGACGGAATTAAGGACGGTACGTTGTCCTTGTAACGGGGATCCAGCAGCGTGGCCACACAGTAATCAGCAAAAGTTAGAATGTGGGCAACTCGACGGTCGTTGCAGAGACACTGCAGCATGTAATCGCTCATGTGTGCCAGGCTGCCCAGAGGCAACGAAAAACTGTCCTCTGTGGGCGGTGTATCGTCTGTGTCCTCTGTATCCCCCAATCCATGCACCAGTGATGGCCATGAGCTGGTCTGGGTGCCACCCTGCTGTGAACATGGTTCCTCCTCCTCCATCTCCTCCTCCTCATTTTCCACCTGGTCATCCTCCTGAACTGTGCCCTGGCTGGACAATTGTGTACCTTGGGTTTGTGGGTGCAGGAACCCACCCTCGGAGCCACTTGGGAATGACTGGCCGGAAACCCTACGAAATGATCCCTCTTCCTCCTCCTCCTGTGCCACATCCTCTTCCATCATCGCCAGGAGCGTTTTTTCAAGGATGCATAGAAGTGGGATAGTATTGCTGAGAACGGCGTTATCGGCACTGGCCATGTTGGTGGAGTACTCAAAACAGCACAACAAGGAACACAGGTCTCGCATGGAGGCCCAGTCATTGGTGGTGAAGTGGTGCTTTTCCGCCGAGCGACTCACCCATGCGTGCAGCTAAAACTCCACTATCGCCTGCTGCTGCTCGCACAGTCTGGCCAGTATGTGCAAGGTGGAGTTCCACCTTGTGGGCATGTCGCATATGAGGCGGTGAGCGGGAAGGCCGAAGTTACGCTGCAGTGCTGACAGGCGAGCAGCAGCAGGGTAAGAACGCCGAAAGCACGCACAGACGGCCCGCACTTTATGCAGCAGCTCTGACATATCGGGGTAATTTTTTAGGAATCTCTGCACCACCAAATTCAGCACATGCACCAGGCAAGGGATGTGCATCAAACCGGCTAGTCCCAGAGCTGCTACGAGATTTCGCCCATTATCGCACACCACCAGGCCGGGCTTGAGGCTCACTGGCACAAACCACTCATCGGTCTGTTGTTCAAGGCCCGTCCACAGCTCCTGCGCGGTGTGGGGTTTGTCCCCCAAACAGATAAGTTTTAAAACTGCCTGCTGTCGCTTACCCCTGGCTGTACTGAAGTTGGTGGTGAAGGTGTTACGCTGATCGGATGAGGAGCTGGTAGAGGATGAGGGAGCAGAGTAGGAGGAGGAAGCAACAGGAGGCAAACTGAAGCGCCCTGCAATCCTCGGTGGTGGAAGGACATGCGCCAAACTGCTATCCGCCTCAGGCCCAGCAGCCACTGCATTTACCCAGTGTGCTGTTATGGAGATATAACGGCCCTGACCGTGCTTACTGGTCCACGTATCCGTAGTCAGGTGCACCTTGCCAAAGATGGCGTTGCGCAGTGCACACCTGATTTTGTCCCCTACTTGGTTGTGAAGCGAAGGGATGGCTCGCCTTGAAAAGTAGTGGCGGCTGGGCACGACGTACTGTGGGACAGCCACCGCCATAAGGCCTTTAAAACTATCCGTCTCCACCAGACGGTATGACAGCATTTCAAAGGCCAGTAATTTAGAAATGCTGGCATTCAGGGCTAGGGATCGCGGGTGGGTAGGGGGGTACTTCCTCTTCCTCTCCAGCATTTGGGAGATGGAGAGCTGAATGCTTCCGTGGGACATTGTAGAGATGCTTGGTGACCCAGGTGTTGGTGTTGCTGGCAGATCCTCTGTTTGCAGGGTGGCAGGTGGCACTGTCACTCCAGAGGTGGATGAAGAGGCCGCGACTGCAGCAAAAGAGGAAGCAGGAGGAGCCAGAGACCTTTCTTGGTTTTTGAGGTGTCTACTCCACTGCAGCTCGTGCTTTGCACTTAAATGCCTGGTCATGCAGGTTGTGCTCAGGTTGAGAGCGTTTATGCCTCGCTTCAGGCTCTGATTGCACAGCGTGCAAACCACTCGTGTCTTGTCGTCAGCACATTGTCTGAAGAACTGCCACGCCAGGGAACTCCTTGGAGCTGGCTTTGTTGTTCTCAGTCCCTTGCTGCGGTGGGCAGTAGCAGGCGTACTGTCTAGAGGACGGCCGCTCCGCTTTTGCACCCTGCTCCCTCTTCTGCTGTGCTGGTGGCTCTGTGCGACCACCACCTCTTCCTCCGAACTACATCGGTCACTCACATGACCTTGATTCCATGTGGGGTCGAGGACCTCATCGTCCTCCACATCATCTTCCACCCAGTCTTCACCCCTGCCTTCCTTGTCGGTCTGCACACTCTCGAAAGCCCCAGCAGTTGGCACCTGTGTTTCGTCATCATCCGAGACGTGCTGCTTTGGTCCTCCCAGGTACTAATCTTGAAAGATAAGTGGTTGGGCATCGGTGCACTCAATCTCTTCCACTTCTGGGGCAGGGCTAGGTGGATGGCCCTGGGAAACCCTGCTAACAGAGTCATCAAAAAGCAGAAGAGACTGCTGCATGACTTGGGGCTCAGACTGCTTGGCTGATTTGCAAGGGGGTGAGGTAAAAGACTGATGGACATCGGCTGCAGGTGCCAACTGTGGTCTTTCAGCAGGAGACTGGGTGGGAAACAATGTGAAGGAACTGGATCCACTGTCAGCAACCCAATCTACTATCGCCTGTACTTGTTCAGGCCTCACCATTCGTAGAGCAGCATTAGGCCCGACCAAATACCGCTGCAGGTTTTGTCGCCTACTCGCACCTGAGGAAGGGGTTTCACTTGTGCGTGTAGCTAGCACAGATCGACCATGTCCTCTTCCTGCAACAGGAGCTCCACCAGCAGCACCACGACCTGGGCCACGTCCCTTATTTGACGCTCTCCTCATATTTTTCGAATTTAGGATCTTGCCCTAAATGGGTGTTTGATTAATAGTAGAATAGAACAACAGTATGTAAAGGGTGTATCTCACACAGTCTGAACCAGTGTAGGCCTGAATTAAATATTTCTTTGCACAAAATGGCTGTATTTCAAATGGCTGTATTTCAAATCCCTGAATCAAACCCCTGTATGTAGAGGTTGTATCTCACAGGGCCTGAACCAGTGTAGGCCTAAATTAAATATTTCTTTGCACAAAATGGCTGTATTTCAAATGCCTGATTCAAACCCCTGTATATAGAGGGGGTATCTCACACGTCTGAACAAGTGTAGGCCTGAAGTACATATTTTTTTTGCACAAAATGGCTGTATTGCAAATGGTTGTATTTCAAATGCCTGATTCAAACCCCTGTATGTAGGGGGGGTATCTCACACGTCTGAACCAGTGTAGGCCTGAAGTACATATTTTTTTGCACAAAATGGCTGTATTTCAAATGGCTGTATTTCAAATCCCTGAATCAAACCCCTGTATGTAGAGGGTGTATCTCAATGGGCCTGAACCAGTATAGGCCTGAATTCAATATTTCATTGCACAAAATGGCTGTATTTCAAATGCCTGATTCAAACCCCTGTATGTAGAGGGTGTATCTCACAGGGCCTGAACCAGTGTAGCCCTGAACTAAATATTTGTGCTCGGATCGGCTCATGCTGAGAGGATACCCTACCTAAGCCTATACTCCCCCGCCTACTAGAAGCAGCAGAGTTATGCCGGAACTGCTTATTGAAGGGTAGCCTAAAGGGGGCTACCCCAATGATGAGACCTGAAAGAAGGGAGGGCTCCTGGGTGGGTTGAAAGCGTTCGAACCGACAAGTGGGGGCAGGAGGGCCAGGTTTAAATAGTGAACGCCCCGCCTCCCCTCACACAAATCCGGCACTCTCAATTGCCTACCACTTGTGCTCGGATCGGCTCATGCTGAGAGGATACCCTACCTAAGCCTATACTCCCCCGCCTACTAGAAGCAGCAGAGTTATGCCGGAACTGCTTATTGAAGGGTAGCCTAAAGGGGCCAAAAGAACCATGCGTAGGAGTGTTGAAAGTTTTTAATAACAGAAATTACAACACCAAAACTTTTTCCAGTTACAAAGCAAGGGTTAACAGCCAAACCAAACTCAATATTTATGGCCCTGATTCTGTAGTTTAAAGAAACACCCCATATGTGGTCGTAAACTACTGTACGGGCACACGGCAGGGCGCTGAAGGGAAGGAATGTCATATGGCATTTGGAAGGCAGATTTTGCTGGACTGGTTTTTTTGACACCATGTCCCATTTGAAGCCCCCCCTGATGCACCCCTAGAGTAGAAACTCCATAAAAGTGACCCCATATAAGAAACTACACCCCTCAAGGTATTCAAAACAGATTTTACAAACATTGTTAACCCTTTAGGTGTTCCACAAGAGTTATTGACAAATGGAGATGAAATTTCAGAATTTCCATTTTTTGGCAAATTTTCCATTTTAATTTAATTTTAATTTTTCCCAGTAACAAAGCAAGGGTTAACAGCCAAACAAAACTCAATATTTATGGCCCTGATTCTGTAGTTTACAGAAACACCCCATATGTGGTCGTAAACAGTAGTGTTGAGCGCGAATATTCGAATATCGAATTTTTTTAGCGAATATCGGCACTTCGCTAATTCGCGAATATTTCGAATATAGCGCTATAAATTTGATATTTCGAATATAATTTATTTATTTTTTTTTGTTATATTTATTTCTTTCCCACTTCCCTAAAGTTGTTCTTACCTGTCCTTAGGATTCCTGACTTCCTGGCTGCTCCAGTCAGTGCCCGTTGCCGCTTCTGCCGACTTCCGTGCTCATGGAGCGGGACGCTCCATACTAGAATGGGAACCATGGGAACGTCTCCATACTAGAATGTACTGTCGGATTTGAGAATTACGTTGAAATCGCAATTCGATTAATTTAAGTTATAATAATCTAATTGCGATTTCAACCATGTTTACTATGGTTAGCTTGGTAGAATTAGCGAATATGGCGAATGTATTCGTCATATTCCTCAAAACGAAGATAACAAAGTATTCTCCATCTTCATTTTAGCTCCATATTCGTCAACTTCGTGTCACGGCTGTATGTGAGCAACAAGAGTATACACAGTAAAAAGAGCTACTGACCGGACCCAAACTAGGGAGGATAAAGGGTGACCCCTGTCAGACCCTCAAAGCTCTCCCTATGCTGCTAAAGCACATGCCCGGATCCAAATGGCGGAACGAGGCATGCCCACGTACCTAAGACTGATGACCACTGTAACCCCTACAATAGTGGAAGGGGCACAGCCACCGGTGCCCTGCTCAGTATATGGAGGGAACCGTGGCCACCTCAGATCCAGTCAGAAAATAACCAGGTACACAACAATGTCTGCACACTTAGCTGAAGGTGCTGCAGCCGCAGAGAAGACGGATCCAAGGAGTGCTTGCTGCAGCAGAACACAGGTCCAGTGAACTGATAGCTACAAGTGAAGATACTCAAGCAAGAGCTACAACTGAAATGAGAAATATAATCCACGCCCTACAATAGGAGGAGGGGTGATTTAAAGGCAGGGAAATCAACTGCAGGAGGAACAGCTGGGAGGAAGGAAACAGAAAGTAAAGACTTCATCACAGGGGCGGAGAAACAGAGCAGTGAGAACTCCTCCAAACTCTAGTTGTGACATCATCACAGGGGTGGAGAAACAGAGCTGTGAGAACGTCCCAAAGCTCTGGTAGTGACAGTACCCCCCCTCCTACGGGTGGACTCCGGACACCCAGGACCCACCTTCTCAGGATGAGCCCTATGAAATGCCCTGATGAGGCGAGTGGCTTTAATGTCCGACACCGGAACCCACATCCTCTCCTCAGGACCATAACCCTTCCAATGAACGAGGTACTGAAGAGAACCGCGGACAATGCGAGAGTCCACAATTCTGGAAACCTCAAACTCCAGATTGCCATCAACCAAAATCGGAGGAGGAGGCAAAGAGGAGGGTACCGTGGGCTGGACATATGGTTTTAAGAGAGATCTGTGAAATACATTATGTATCTTCCAAACCCGTGGAAGATCAAGACGGAAGGCAACAGGATTGATGACTGACAAGATTTTATAAGGCCCAATAAACTTGGGACCCAATTTCCAGGAGGGAACCTTCAGTTTAATATTTCTTTTAGACAACCACACCAGATCACCCACATTCAGGTCCGGACCAGGCACACGTCTCTTATCAGCCACACGCTTATACTTCTCACTCATCTTTCTAAGATTACTCTGAATCTTTTGCCAAATGGTAGACAAAGACGAGGAAAATCTCTCCTCCTCAGGTAAACCAGAAAGAGCCCCTCCCGAGAATGTCCCAAACTGCGGATGGAACCCATATGCACCAAAGAATGGTGACTTATCAGAAGATTCCTGACGACGGTTGTTCAGAGCAAACTCAGCAAGAGGGAGAAATGAACACCAATCCTCCTGGTTCTCTGCCACAAAACAGCGCAAATATGTCTCCAGATTCTGATTGAGGCGCTCAGTCTGACCATTCGACTGCGAGTGAAAAGCAGAAGAGAAGGACAGCCGAACCCCCAGGCGAGAACAGAAAGCCTTCCAGAACCTGGACACAAACTGCGTGCCTCTATCGGAAACAATATCAGAGGGAATGCCGTGCAATTTAACAATATGGTCGACAAAAGCTTGCGCCAACGTTTTAGCATTGGGTAAACCAGGGAAAGGTACGAAATGAGCCATCTTGCTAAAACGGTCCACCACCACCAGGATCACCGACTTCCCCGAGGAACGAGGAAGATCCGTGATAAAGTCCATGGACAGGTGTGTCCAAGGACGGGAAGGTATGGGTAACGGGAGAAGGGAACCCGAAGGCCGTGAACGAGGGACCTTAGCGCGAGCGCACGTCTCACAAGCAGCCACAAAACCCTCCACCGACTTACGAAGAGCCGGCCACCAAAATCTCCGAGCAATGAGATCTACCGTGGCTCTACTCCCGGGGTGACCAGCAAGAACCGTATCATGATGCTCCTTGAAGAGTTTGTGACGTAGCTCAGGAGGCACGAACAACTTCCCAGAAGGACAACGGGCAGGTGCCTCAGTCTGGGCAGCCTGGACCTCGGCCTCCAAATCGGAATATAGAGCAGAAACAACTACCCCCTCCGCCAAAATGGGACCCGGGTCCTCGGAGTTTCCTCCTCCCGGAAAACAGCGAGAGAGAGCATCAGCCTTCACATTTTTGATCCCAGGTCGGAATGTAACGACAAAATTGAATCTGGAGAACAGAGACCATCTGGCCTGTCTCGGATTCATACGCCTGGCCGACTCCAAGTATGCCAGATTCTTATGGTCGGTAAAAACGGTGATAGGGTGCCTGGCCCCCTCCAACCAATGGCGCCATTCCTCGAAAGCCAACTTGATGGCCAACAACTCCCTATCTCCCACATCATAGTTTCTCTCTGCCGGGGAGAGTTTTTTAGAGAAAAAGGCACAGGGTCGCCATTTGGCAGGAGAAGGGCCCTGGGACAAAACTGCACCCACACCCACCTCGGAAGCATCCACCTCAACAATAAAAGGTAAGGAAACATCGGGATGCACCAAGACAGGAGCAGACGCAAAACTCTCTTTAATCTTAGAAAAGGCTGCAAGCGCCTCCTCCGACCAAGAGGAAAAATCCGCCCCCTTTTTTGTCATGTCAGTAAGGGGTTTGACAACAGAGGAATAATTCAAAATGAACTTTCTGTAATAGTTCGCAAAACCCAGAAAGCGCATCAATGCCTTCTGATTCTCAGGAAGCTCCCACTCAAGTACAGCACGGACCTTCTCCGGATCTATGCGAAAACCAGAAGCAGAGAGGAGAAAACCCAGAAATTGAATCTCCGATACCATAAAAAGACATTTCTCCAGCTTGGCGTACAATTTATTTTCCCGCAGAATCTGCAGAACCTGAAAAAGATGATCCTGATGGGTCTGAACATCAGGGGAAAAATCAAAATATCATCAAGATACACCAATACAAATTTCCCCGTTAAATGGTAGAAAATACTATTAACAAAATGCTGAAAGACGGCCGGAGCATTCATCAGGCCGAAAGGCATAACGAGATTCTCGAAATGCCTGTGAGGGGTATTAAAGGCCGTTTTCCATTCATCCCCCTCTCTGACCCTGACCAGGTTGTACGCGCCTCTCAAATCCAATTTGGAAAACACCTTGGCCCCAACAATTTGGTTGAAGAGGTCCAGGAAGGGGATAGGGATCGCGAATCGTGATACGGTTCAGCTCCCTAAAATCTAGGCAAGGTCTCAGAGAGCCATCTTTTTTTTTAACAAAAAAAAACCCCGCGGCCACAGGTGACTTTGAGGGACGAATATGCCCCTTATCGAGACTCTCGGTTATATATGTTCGCATTGCGATTCTTTCCGGTTGTGAGAGATTGTAGAGGCGTGCTTTTGGCAGCTTGGCGCTGGGAATGAGGTTAATAGGACAGTCAAACTCCCGGTGAGGAGGTAGCTCCTGAACACCGCTCTCGGAAAACACGTCTGAGAAATCAGAGAGAAATTATGGCACAGTTTTAGTAGACACCTCTGCAAAAGTCGCTGTGAGACAATTCTCTCTACAAAAGTCACTCCACTCATTTATTTGCCTTCCTTGCCAATCAATAGTGGGGTTATGTCTAGTGAGCCAGGGTAACCCCAAAACTAGAGGAGAAGGCAATCCGTTAAGGACAAAACAAGATATATCCTCCACATGAGTGTCACCTACAGCTAGCCGGATATTGTGAACAATGCCCTTCAGAGATCTCTGTGAGAGTGGAGCAGAGTCAATAGCAAAAACAGGTATATCCTTTTCTAATGTGCAAACCTGAAAACCATGCATGGCTACAAATTGAGTGTCAATAAGATTGACGGCCACTCCACTATCGACAAAAAATCTCACAAGAAATTACCTTGCTCTCTAGCGCCACCCTGGCAGACAGGAGAAAACGGGAACTGCAGGTCAGAGGAAAAGCATCAATTCCTACATCAACTTTGCCCAAAGTAGCAGATGAAGCAGAACTTGAAGATTTACCTTTTGAGGTTTTTCTCTTATTATCGCTCTTAGTACAGTTCAAGAATCTCCTAGACGGATAAACATTTGCCAAATGACCTATGCCCCCACAACAAAAACACACCATACTCTGAGGACTAAATCCTCTTTTATCAGGGGCAAGTCGACCTAGCTGCATGGGCTCCTCCTCAGAGGGGAGCGAGACAGGATGAGGTCCCTGCACACTGAATGAGTCCGCACCATTGCCCCTAGACTGACAATGGCTGGACAGAGAGGTCTCGTTTCTTTCTCTTAGACGCCTGTCAAGGCGTACCGCCAATGACATGGCAGACTCTAAGGACGTTGGTCTCACATGGAAAGCAAACGCATCTTTCAATCTCTCTGAGAGACCATGACAGAACTGACTCCGGAGTGCAGCATCATTCCAACCTGAATCAGCTGCCCATCTCCGAAATTCAGAACAATAAAGCTCCGCAGACAGTTTGTTCTGGCATAAAACACGTAAGTTAGATTCGGCCAGAGCAACACGATCCGGGTCATCATATATCTGCCCCAGGGCCACGAAAAATCTTTCCACGGATCGAAGGGAGGGATCCCCTGATGGCAGCGAAAAAGCCCAAGTCTGAGCATTACCCCTGAGCAGGGAGATGACAATCCTCACCCTCTGCTCCTCCTTACCAGAGGAGTGGGGACACAAGCAAAAATGGAGTTTGCATGCCTCTCTGAAGCGAACAAAATTCTCACTGCCCCCAGAGAACGTTTCCGGAAGTGAGACCTTTGGCTCGCAACAGACTCCATGAGCCGGAGCAGAGCCCAATGCTTGGAGCTGAGTCATAGATTGACGGAGATCCGCTACTTCCAAAGAAAGACCCTGCATGCGGTCAACCAGGCCAGAAAGCGGATCCATGTAAAAAAAGGACGGTTTTGGTGGATTATAATGTCATGGCTGTATGTGAGCAACAAGAGTATACACAGTAAAAAGAGCTACTGACCGGACCCAAACTAGGGAGGATAAAGGGTGACCCCTGTCAGACCCTCAAAGCTCTCCCTATGCTGCTAAAGCACATGCCCGGATCCAAATGGCAGAACGAGGCATGCCCACTGTAACCCCTACAATAGTGGAAGGGGCACAGCCACCGGTGCCCTGCTCAGTATATGGAGGGAACCGTGGCCACCTCAGATCCAGTCAGAAAATAACCAGGTACACAACAATGTCTGCACACTTAGCTGAAAGTGCTGCAGCCGCAGAGAAGACGGATCCAAGGACAGCTGGCAATATCCGGAGTGCTTGCTGCAGCAGAACACAGGTCCAGTGAACTGATAGCTACAAGTGAAGATACTCAAGCAAGAGCTACAACTGAAATGAGAAATATAATCCACGCCCTACAATAGGAGGAGAGGTGATTTAAAGGCAGGGAAATCAACCGCAGGAGGAACAGCTGGGAGGAAGGAAACAGAAAGTAAAGACTTCATCACAGGGGCGGAGAAACAGAGCAGTGAGAACTCCTCCAAACTCTAGTAGTGACATCATCACAGGGGTGGAGAAACAGAGCTGTGAGAACGTCCCAAAGCTCTGGTAGTGACACTTCGCTAATTCTAGCAATCAAATAGGAAAGTTGACTATAGAGACAGCTGTTTTTAATTCGCTATGCGATTATATTCTTTTTTTCTTTTTTTTATAAATAGAATAATTATAATTATCAAGTATTATAATTATTCTATTTATTAAAAAAAGCAAAGTAATATAATTGCATATCGAATTAAACTTACCTGTCTCTATAGTCAACTTTCCTATTTGAAATGATTGCTAGAATTAGCGAAGTTGACGAATAGGTAGCTAAAACGAAGATGGAGAATACTTCGTTATGAGGAATATGACAGATACATTCGCCATATTCTACCAAGCCAACCATAGTAAACCAGCTCCAAGTTGAAATCGAAATTCGATTATTATAACTTGAATTAATCGCATTGCTATTTCAACTTGGACTTGGTTTACTATGGTTGGCTTGGTAGAATTAGCGAATATGACAAATGTATTCGTCATATTCCTCAAAACGAAGATAAAGAAGTATTCTCCATCTTCGTTTTTAGCTACCTATTCGTCAAATTCGCTAATTCTAGCAATCAAATAGGAAGGTTGACTATAGAGACAGCTGTGTTTAATTCGCTATGCGATTATATTACTTTGCTTTTTTTTTTTTATAAATAGAATCATTATAATAATCAAGTATTTAACTATTCAATTTTTTCTTAAAAAAAGCAAAGTAATATAATCGCATAGCGAATTAAACTTAGCTGTCTCCATAGTCAACTTTCCTATTTGATTGCTAGAATTAGCGAAGTTGACGAATAGGTAGCTAAAAACGAAGATGGAGAATACTTCGTTATCTTCGTTTTGAGGAATATGACGAATACATTAGTCATATTCGTCATCTTCGCTAATTCTAGATATCAAACAAATAATAGGAGAGTAGCCCTAAGTTAAAATCGCAATACGCGATTATTTAAATCGCATATTAATCACGATAACTAGAATAATGACGAATATTCGATTTTGACGAATATAAAATGAATATTCTATCGAATATTCGTGAATTTCATCGAAATCGAATATGGCACCTGCCGCTCATCACTAGTAAACAGCTGTACGGGCACACGGCAGGGCGCAGAAGGAAAGGAATGCTGTACGGTTTTTGGAAGGCAGATTTTGCTGGACTGTTTTTTTTGACACCATGTCCCATTTGAAGCCCCCCTGATGCACCCCTAGAGTAGAAACTCCAAAAAAATGGCCCCATTTTAGAAACTACGGGATAGGGTGGCAGTATTGTTGGTACTAGTTTAGGGTACATATGTGTTACGGGGTTCCGAAGGTGCACTCGGTCCCCCATTGCCCGCAGACCTGTTGCTTAGCTTTTGGAATGAGGTTCTGTGTTTGACCTCATTCCCAGGGCGGCTTTACTAGCTGGGTGGCTCCCTGCTCCTAGTCTGCCTTGAGCGCCGAGCTGATCACTCGGTGCTCGACTGGTTGGTCTGTCGGTCATGTGACGCTGGCCACGTCACATGACCCTCACTCCCCACTATAAATACAGGCAGCCTGCTGGCTACAGGTTGCCTGTTAATTTCTAGGTTCCTGGCTATTTGTTGGACTGCTGAATACTTACCTGATCCTGTTCCCTTACCATCCTTTTGCCTGCTCCTCCTGTACTGCGCATCCGTCCTGGTATTGTGACCTCGGCTCCCACCTGACTACTCTCTTAGGACTCCTTTTGTACTTCTCTGCTCTCCTGATATTTATGACCCCGGCTTCTCCTGACAATTCTCTGCTTGCTCCATTTGTACTTTGCAGCTTTCCTGGTATTGACTCGGTCCGTTCACGTCCTGTTGTTTGTCTGTCAGCCCTGCACTTATTCCAAGTTAGGGATTGCCGTCCAGTTGTCCCCTGTCATTAGGACTCGCGAGGCAAGTAGACAGGGCCAGGGGTAAGGGTGGAGCGCAGTGGTCACTTCCCTCCCCCTGTGTGTGTGTGTACGCGACCGTTACAGATTAACAGGCCCAATAACCACTGTATTATGAATCCTCTGGTGACCCTGACTGACCATGTCTCTAATCTGACGCAGAGGGTGCAGGAGTTAGGGGAAAAACTCAGTTCTTTTGAGTTAGGGCAAGGTTCTTCCACTCCTCAGGCCTCCAGTCCGCATTTTGAGCCCCAGATTAAGCTCCCAGAACCCTTTTCTGGAGACCGGAGGAAGTTTCTCTCTTTTAAGGAGAGTTGCAAACTTTACTTCCGTTTGCGCCCAGTGTCTTTTGGCCCCGAGAGTCAACGCGTGGGCATTATCATTTCCCGATTACAGGGTGATCCCCAGGACTGGGCGTTCTCTTTACCTGCTGGCACCAGTTGTTTATATTCTGTGGAGGGGTTCTTTCAGGCCTTGGGTACCCTCTATGATGAACCAGACAGGGCTCTAGTAGCCGAGACGGCTCTAAAGGCACTGGTTCAGGGCAATTTACCAGCGGAGGATTATTGCACCCAATTCAGAAGGTGGTGTGTCCCCTCAGGATGGAACGAACCAGCCCTGAAGAGTCAGTTCAGGTCAGGTCTGTCTGATAAATTAAAGGATCTTCTGGTCAGTTATCAACTTCCAGAGACCTTAGAGGAGATGATGACCCTTGTTGTCCGACTTGACCGACGGGTTAGAGAGAGACGACAGGAACAACAGTTCTCTTCCCAGATGGTGGTCCAGCCAGAGGCCTATCCCAGAGATAATGCTGAGATCTCCACCGAGGAACCCATGCAGGTTGGCATGACCCGAGGGAATCTTCGCCGCAGACGTGGAGAATGCTTTTACTGTGGAGAGCCTGACCATTGGATCAACCAGTGTCCTAAGAAGGTCCTCTCTGTCAAGTCTCCAAAGACAAGGCAACCTAAAGACCAGGTACACCCTGAATTTTCTAAATGTAAGCTTTCGGTACCCATTACGATTTCTCTGGGAGTAGATAAATGGCCGGGTAAGGCCTTTATTGATTCTGGCTCAGAGGCTAGCTTTATTGACTCTGAGTATGCTGTAAGATTGGGTATTCCTATGTTTGCCTTACCAACTCCTATCCATGTCATGGCTATTGATGCTACTCCTCTTATTGGTGGTACGGTGTGCTTATGTACCTCAGAGATTTCTCTAACTGTGGGTGTGTGCCACTCAGAGAGATGTTCGCTTCTAGTCCTGGAGAACCTACCTGATGAGGTGGTACTAGGGTTGCCTTGGCTCCGACTACATAACCACACTATAGATTGGTCCAATGGGGAGTTGGTGAGATGGGGGCCTAAGTGTGACTCGTGCTTGTCCCTGGTACAGGCTGGGGTCTCAGTAAAGTCTGATACTTTACCCTCTGTTGTTAGAGAATATTCTGATGTATTCTCATCACCAACCCCGGAGGTTCTACCCCCCCATAGACCTTATGATTGTACCATAGAGCTAGTAGAGGGGGCCAAGTTTCCTAAAGGACGAATTTATAATCTTTCTATGCCCGAACGCAAGGCCATGGAAGATTATATTAAGGAGAGCCTTGGTAAAGGGCATATTAGACCTTCTGTCTCTCCTATGGGGGCGGGGTTTTCTTTGTTAAGAAAAAAGATGGTGGCCATGTATCGATTACCGGAGATTAAATAAAATCACTGTCCAGAATAGATACTCCCTCCCATTGATTCCGGATTTATTTAACCAGGTTCTGGGGGCAACCTGGTTTTCCAAAATTGACCTGAAAGGGGCATACAATCTAATCCGAATCAAAGAGGGAGACGAATGGAAGACGGCGTTCAATACTCCGGTAGGACACTTTGAATATCAAGTGATGCCTTTTGGACTCAGCAATGCCCCAGCTGTGTTCCAAAACTTCATGAATGACATTCTTAGGGAGTACTTAGGTAAATGTGTTATTGTCTATCTTGACGACATTTTGATATTCTCTCCTGACTTTGAATCCCATGTGTCTCATGTTAACCACTTGCCGCAACTGTAACGCCGAAAGGCGTCATCGCGGCGGCTCCCTCAGGCTACACTAACGCTGATTGGCGTCATCTCGCGTGAGCCGAGATTTCCTGTGAACGCGCGCACACAGGAACGGAAGGTAAGAGAGTGGATCTCCAGCCTGCCAGCGGCGATCGTTCGCTGGCAGGCTGGAGATGTGTTTTTTTAACCCCTAACAGTTATATTAGATGCTGTTTTGATAACAGCGTCTAATATACCTGCTACCTGGTCCTCTGGTGGTCCCCTTTGTTTGGATCGACCACCAGAGGACACAGGTAGCTCAGTAAAGTAGCACCAAGCACCACTACACTACACCCCCCCCCCGTCACTTATTAACCCCTTATTAGCCCCTGAACACCCCATATAGACTCCCTGATCACCCCCCTGTCATTGATTACCCCCCTGTCATTGATCAACCCCCTGTAAAGCTCCATTCAGACGTCCGCATGATTTTTACGGATCCACAAAACGCATACGGACGTCTGAATGGAGCCTTACAGGGGCATGATCAATGACTGTGGTGATCACCCCATATAGACTCCCTGATCACCCCCCTGTCATTGATTACCCCCCTGTCATTGATAACCCCCTGTAAAGCTCCATTCAGACGTCCGCATGATTTTTACGGATCCACTGATAGATGGATCGGATCCGCAAAACGCATACGGACGTCTGAATGGAGCCTTACAAGGGGATGATCAATGACTGTGGTGATCACCCCATATAGACTCCCTGATCACCCCCCTGTCATTGATAACCCCCTGTAAAGCTCCATTCAGACGTCCGCATGATTTTTACGGATCCACTGATAGATGGATCGGATCCGCAAAACGCATACGGACGTCTGAATGGAGCCTTACAGGGGCGTGATCAATGACTGTGGTGATCACCCCATATAGACTCCCTGATCACCCCCCTGTCATTGATTACCCCCCTGTCATTGATAACCCCCTGTAAAGCTCCATTCAGACGTCCGCATGATTTTTACGGATCCACTGATAGATGGATCGGATCCGCAAAATGCATACGGACGTCTGAATGGAGCCTTACAGGGGCATGATCAATGACTGTGGTGATCACCCCATATAGACTCCCTAAACAACCCTGTCATTGATAACCCCCTGTAAAGCTCCATTTAGACGTCCGCATGATTTTTACGGATCCACTGATAGATGGATCGTATCCGCAAAACGCATACGGACTTGTCATAATGGAGCCTTACAGGGGCGTGATCAATGACTGTGGTGATCACCCCATATAGACTCCCTGATCACCCCCCTGTCATTGATTACACCCCTGTAAAGCTCCATTCAGACGTCCGCATGATTTTTTACGGATCCACTGATAGATGGATCGGATCCGCAAAACACATACAGGCGTCTCCCTGGAGCCTTCCAGGGGCGTAATCAATGACTGTGGTGATCACCCCATATAGACTCCCTGATCACCCCCCTGTCATTGATCACCCCCCCTGTCATTGATCACCCCCCCTGTCAGGCTGCATTCAGATGTCCGTATGATTTTTACGGATCCACGGATACATGGATCGGATCCGCAAAACACATACGGACATCTGAATGGAGCCTTATAGGGGGGTGATCAATGACAGGGGGGTGATCACCCCATATAGACTCCCTGATCACCCCCCCTGTCTTTGATCACCCCCCCTGTCATTGATCACCCCTCTGTAAGGCTCCATTCAGACATTTTTTTGGCCCAAGTTAGCGGAAATTATTATTTTTTTCTTACAAAGTCTCATATTCCACTAACTTGTGTCAAAAAATAAAATCTCACATGAAGTCACCATACCCCTCACGGAATCCAAATGCGTAAAAATGTTTAGACATTTATATTCCAGACTTCTTCTCACGCTTTAGGGCCCCTAGAATGCCAGGGCAGTATAAATACCCCACATGTGACCCCATTTCGGAAAGAAGACACCCCCAGGTATTCCGTAAGGGGCATATTGAGTCCATGAAAGATTGAAATTTTTGTCCCAAGTTAGCGGTAAGGGAGACTTTGTGAGAAAAAAATAAATAAAAAATCAATTTCCGCTAACTTGTGCCAAAAAAAAAAAAATTCTATAAACTCGCCATGCCCCTCATTGAATACCTTGGGGTGTCTTCTTTCCAAAATGGGGTCACATGTGGGGTATTTATACTGCCCTGGAATTTTAGGGGCCCTAAAGCGTGAGAAGAAGTCTGGGATCCAAATGTCTAAAAAGGCCTTCATAAAAGGAATGTGGGCCCCTTTGCGCATCTAGGCTGCAAAAAAGTGTCACACATCTGGTATCGCCGTACTCAGGAGAAGTTGGGCAATGTGTTTTGGGGTGTCATTTTACATATACCCATGCTGGGTGAGAGAAATATCTTGGTCAAATGCCAACTTTGTATAAAAAAATGGGAAAAGTTGTCTTTTGCCGAGATATTTCTCTCACCCAGCATGAGTATATGTAAAAAGACACCCCAAAACACATTGCCCAACTTCTCCTGAATACGGCGATACCACATGTGTGACACTTTTTTGCAGCCTAGGTGGGCAAAGGGGCCCACATTCCAAAGAGCACCTTTCGGATTTCACTGGTCAATTTTTACAGAATTTGATTTCAAACTCCTTACCACACATTTGGGCCCCTAGAATGCCAGGGCAGTATAACTACCCCACAAGTGACCCCATTTTGGAAAGAAGACACCCCAAGGTATTCTGTGAGGGGCATGGCGAGTTCCTAGACTTTTATATTTTTTGTCACAAGTTAGCGGAAAATGATGATTTTTTTATTTTTATTTTTTTCCCTTACAAAGTCTCATATTCCACAAAATTGTGAAAAAAAATAAAAACTTCCATGAACTCACTATGCCCATCAGCGAATACCTTGGGGTGTCTTCTTTCCAAAATGGGGTCACTTGTGGGGTAGTTATACTGCCCTGGCATTCTAGGGGCCCAAATGTGTGGTAAGGAGTTTGAAATCAAATTCTGTAAAAATTGACCAGTGAAATCCGAAAGGTGCTCTTTGGAATATGGGCCCCTTTGCCCACCTAGGCTGCAAAAAAGTGTCACACATGTGGTATCTCCGTATTCAGGAGAAGTTGGGGAATGTGTTTTGGGGTGTCATTTTACATATACCCATGCTGGGTGAGAGAAATATCTTGGCAAAAGACAACTTTTCCCATTTTTTTATACAAAGTTGGCATTTGACCAAGATATTTATCTCACCCAGCATGGGTATATGTAAAATGACACCCCAAATCACATTCCCCAACTTCTCCTGAATACGGAGATACCACATGTTTGACACTTTTTTTCAGCCTAGGTGGGCAAAGGGGCCCACATTCCAAAGAGCACCTTTCGGATTTCACCGGCCATTTTTTACAGAATTTGATTTCAAACTCCTTACCACACATTTGGGCCCCTAGAATGCCAGGGCAGTATAACTACCCCACAAGTGACCCCATTTTGGAAAGAAGACACCCCAAGGTATTCCGTGAGGGGCATGGCGAGTTCCTAGAATTTTTTATTTTTTGTCACAAGTTAGTGGAAAATGATGATTTATTATTTTTTTTCCTTACAAAGTCTCATATTCCACTAACTTGTGACAAAAAATAAAAACTTCCATGAACTCACTATGCCCATCAGCGAATACCTTGGGGTGTCTTCTTTCCAAAATGGGGTCACTTGTGGGGTAGTTATACTGCCCTGGCATTCTAGGGGCCCAAATGTGTGGTAAGGAGTTTGAAATCAAATTCTGTAAAAAATGACGAGTGAAATCCGAAAGGTGCTCTTTGGAATATGAGCCCCTTTGCCCACCTAGGCTGCAAAAAAGTGTCACACATGTGGTATCTCCGTATTCAGGAGAAGTTGGGGAATGTGTTTTGGGGTGTCATTTTACATATACCCATGCTGGGTGAGAGAAATATCTTGGCAAAAGACAACTTTTCCCATTTTTTTATACAAAGTTGGCATTTGACCAAGATATTTATCTCACCCAGCATGGGTATATGTAAAATGACACCCCAAAACACATTCCCCAACTTCTCCTGAATACGGAGATACCACATGTGTGACACTTTTTTGCAGCCTAGGTGGGCAAAGGGGCCCAAATTCCAAAGAGCACCTTTCGGATTTCACCGGCCATTTATTACAGAATTAGATTTCAAACTCCTTACCACACATTTGGGCCCCTAGAATGCCAGGGCAGTATAACTACCCCACAAGTGACCCCATTTTGGAAAGAAGACACCCCAAGGTATTCGCTGATGGGCATAGTGAGTTCATGGAAGTTTTTATTTTTTGTCACAAGTTAGTGGAATATGAGACTTTGTAAGAAAAAAAAAAAAAAAAAAATCATCATTTTCCGCTAACTTGTGACAAAAAAAAAAAAGTTCTATGAACTCACTATGCCCATCAGCGAATACCTTAGGGTGTCTACTTTCCGAAATGGGGTCATTTGTGGGGTGTTTGTACTGTCTGGCCATTGTAGAACCTCCGGAAACATGACAGGTGCTCAGAAAGTCAGAGCTGCTTCAAAAAGCGGAAATTCACATTTTTGTACCATAGTTTGTAAACGCTATAACTTTTATCCAAACCATTTTTTTTTTACCCAAACATTTTTTTTTTATCAAAGACATGTATAACAATTAATTTAGAGCAAAATTTATATATGGATGTCGTTTTTTTTGCAAAATTTTACAACTGAAAGTGAAAAATGTCATTTTTTTGCAAAAAAATCGTTAAATTTCGATTAATAACAAAAAAAGTAAAAATGTCAGCAGCAATGAAATACCACCAAAGGAAAGCTCTATTAGTGAGAAGAAAAGGAGGTAAAATTCATTTGGGTGGTAAGTTGCATGACCGAGCAATAAACCGCTAAAGTTGTGGAGTGCCGATTTGTAAAAAAGGGCCTGGTCTTTAGGGGGTATAAACCTGTGGTCCTTAAGTGGTTAAACAAGTATTAGAGGTGTTGAGGGAGAATCAGCTATACGCTAAACAAGAGAAATGTGTCTTTGGTGTACAGGAGATTCTGTTTCTAGGGCATGTTCTGACTCCTCACGCCTTCAAGATGGATCCTGGTAAGGTACTAGCAATTAAGGAATGGGTAAGACCTTCATCCTTAAAGGCCTTACAACGGTTCTAAGGTTTCGCCAATTACTATCGTAAATTTATTATGAATTTTTCCGTAATTGCTAAACCGTTGACCGACCTTACTAAGAAAGGGGCGGATTTGGAGAATTGGTCTACTGACGCCATTTCTTCATTTGAAAAATTAAAAAAGGCATTCAGTAGCGCTCCCATTCTGATCCAGCCTGATCAGGAGAAACCTTTTATTGTGGAGGTGGATGCGTCCGAGGACGGCGTAGGAGCAGTCCTTTCACAAGGTCCTGCTAGCCTCACTAATCTGAGACCATGTGCCTTCTTCTCCAGGAAATTCTCTCCCACGGAGAGAAACTACGACATAGGGAATAGGGAGCTTCTGGCCATTAAATGGGCATTTGAGGAGTGGAGGCATTTCCTGGAGGGGGCAAGACATTGTGTAACTGTTGTCACTGACCATTAAAACCTTATGTTTCTCGAGTCTGCTAAGAGGTTGATTCCCCGTCAAGCCAGATGGGCTCTGTTTTTTACTCGTTTTGATTTTTCCATCACGTTCAGGCCGGGAAGTAAAAATGTGAAGGCGGACGCATTATCTCGGAGCTTCCAGGCTTTTCAACCTACTGAGGTACCACCTGAATCCATCCTACCAGCAAAAATCTTCTTAGCAGCTCTGAACAACATCTGGCACTAGGTCTGAACAACATCTGGCACCGGTATCCACCCCAACAGATAAGTTGTTTGTTCCCGTACAATTTCGTCTCCAGCTGTAGGGTGAGTGTCACGATTCTGCCTTTTGTGGACATCCGGGTGTTGAGGGCACTAAGGATCTGGTTTCTAGATCTTATTGGTGGCCCACTCTAACTAGGGATGTCAAGTCCTACGTGTCAGCCTGTGAGGTTTGTGCCAGGTCCAAGACACCTAGGACTCGCCCTGCTGGTAACCTACGACCCCTACCCATTCCCAGTAGACCCTGGTCCCATATCTCGATGGACTTTATAACTGACCTACCGCTGGCGGAGGGTAAGACTGTGGTTTGGGTAGTGGTCGATAGGTTTAGCAAGATGGTTCATTTCATTCCCCTGTCTAAACTTCCGAATGCTAAAACTCTGGCGTCTATTTTTGTGAGAGAGATTGTTCGTTTACATGGCATCCCAGAAAATATTGTTTCTGACAGGGGTGTGCAGTTTGTGTCCAAATTCTGGAGGGCCTTCTGTCAAAGATGTAAAATTTCATTGTCTTTTTCTTCCGCCTACCATCCTGAGAGTAATGGGCAGACTGAACGCCTTAATCAGTCTGTGGAACAATTCTTGAGGTTGTATGTTGCTGATGACCAGCAATTATGGGTCAAATTCCTTCCGTTGGCTGAATTTGCTTTGAATAACCGTGTCAATTCTTCTGCTGGGGTCTCCCCTTTCTTTTGTAACCATGGTTTTCATCCCCGTTTTCATTCTGGGTCGTCCGTCTCCTCCTCTAACCCTGAAGCGGATAAACTCTCCTCCGAACTGTGCACAGTTTGGGCCCGGGTTCAATCGAACCTAGAAAAGGCTCAATGTTCTCAAAAACTCAAGGCCGATAGGAGACGTTCAAGGGGGGTAAACTTTCAGGTTGGGGATAAAGTATGTTTGTCCTCCAAGAATCTATCTCTCAAGGTAACTTCTAAAAAATTTGCTCCTCGTTTTATTGGACCATATAAGATCACGGAAGTGATTAACCCGGTATCTTTTAGGTTGGAGCTGCCTGAGTCATTCCACATTCATAATGTGTTCCATAAATCTCTGCTTAAAAAATATTTTGAACCGGTAGTACCATCAAAAGCCTCGCCTCCGCGGGTTCTTGTTAATGATGCTGTCGAGTATGTGGTGTCTAAAATAGTGGATGTCAGGAAGGTGCGTAATTCCTTGCAGTACCTGATTCACTGGAAGGGGTATGGACCTGAAGAGAGATCTTGGGTACCTGCCAGGGAGGTTTATGCTCCTAGACTTGTTCGTAAATTTCCTTTAGAACACCCTGAAAAGCCATCGCCTGAAGTCTTGGGTCCGGTGGCCCCTCGTAAAAGGGGGGGTACTGTCACAGGGTTCCGAAGGTGCACTCGGTCCCCCATTGCCCGCAGACCTGTTGCTTAGCTTTTGGAATGAGGTTCTGTGTTTGACCTCATTCCCAGGGCGGCTTTTCTAGCTGGGTGGCTGCCTGCTCCTAGTCTGCCTTGAGCGCCGAGCTGATCACTCGGTGCTCGACTGGTTGGTCTGTCGGTCATGTGACGCTGGCCACGTCACATGACCCTCACTCCCCACTATAAATACAGGCAGCCTGCTGGCTACAGGTTGCCTGTTAATTTCTAGGTTCCTGGCTATTTGTTGGACTGCTGAATACTTACCTGATCCTGTTCCCTGACCATCCTTTTGCCTGCTCCTCCTGTACTGCGCATCCGTCCTGGTATTGTGACCTCGGCTCCCACCTCACTACTCTCTTAGGACTCCTCTTGTACTTCTCTGCTCTCCTGGTATTTATGACCCCGGCTATTCCTGACAATTCTCTGCTTGCTCCATTTGTACTTTGCAGCTTTCCTGGTATTGACTCGGTCCGTTCACGTCCTGTTGTTTGTCTGTCTGTTAGCCCTGCACTTATTCCAAGTTAGGGATTGCCGTCCAGTTGTCCCCTGTCATTAGGACTCGTGAGGCAAGTAGGCAGGGCCAGGGGTAAGGGTGGAGCGCAGTGGTCACTTTCCTCCCCCCTGTGTGTGTGTGTACGCGACCGTTACAATATGATTTTTGGTTGCTCTATATTACACTTTTTGTGAGGCAAGATAACAAGAAATAGCTGTTTTGGCACCGTTTTTATTTTTTGTTATTTACAACATTCATCTGACAGGTTAGATCATGTGATATTTTTATAGACCAGGTTGTCACGGATGCGGCGATACCTAATATGTATACTTTTTTTTATTTATGTAAGTTTTACACAATGATTTCTTTTTTGAAGCAAAAAAAATCATGTTTTAGTGTTTCCATAGTCTGAGAACCATATTTTTTTCAGTTTTTGGCCGATTACTTTGGGTAGGGTATGATTTTTGCGGGATGAGATGACGGTTTTATTGGCACTATTTTGGGGTGCGTGTGACTTTTCGATCGCTTGCTATTACACTTTTTGTGATGTGAGGTGACAAAAAATGGTTTATTTAGCACAATTTTTATTTTAAATTTTTTACGGTGTTCATCTGAGGGGTTAGGTCATGTGATATTTTTATAGAGCCGGTCGATACGGACGCGGCGAAACCTAATATGTATACTTTTTTTTTTATTTATGTAAGTTTTACACAATGATTTAATTTTTGAAGCAAAAAAAATCATGTTTTAGTGTTTCCATTGTCTGAGAGCCACAATTTTTTCAGTTTTTGGGCGATTACCTTGGGTAGGGTATGATTTTTGCAGGATGAGATGATGGTTTTATTGGCACTATTTTGGGGTGCGTGTGACTTTTTGATCGCTTGCTATTACACTTTTTGTGATGTAAGGTGACAAAAAATGGTTTATTTAGCACAGTTTTTATTTAAATTTTTTTACGGTGTTCATCTGAGGGGTTAGGTCATGTGAAATTTTTATAGAGCCGGTCGATACGGACACGGCTATACCGAATATGTATACATTTTTTTTATTTATGTAATGTTTACACAATAATATAATTTTTGAAACAAAAAAAAAAATCATGTTTTAGTGTCTCCATATTCTGAGACCCATAGTTTTTTCAGTTTTTGGGCGATTGTCTTACGTGGGGTCTCATTTTTTGCGGGATGAGATGACGGTTTTATTGGCACTATTTTGGGGTGCATATGATTTTTTGATCGCTTGCTATTACACTTTTTGTGATGTAAGGTGACAAAAATTTATTTATTTAGCACAGTTTTATTTTTATTTTTTTTACGGTGTTCATCTGAGAGGTTAGGTCATGTAATATTTTTATAGAGCCGGTCGATATGAACGCGGCGATACCAAATATGTATACTTTTTTTTTATTTATGTAAGTTTTACACAATAACAGCTTTTTTAAAACAAAAAAAATGATGTTTTAGTGTCTCCATATTCTGAGCCATAGTTCTTTTATTTTTTAGGCGATTGTCTCAGGTATGCGGGATGAGGTGACGGTTAGATTGGTACTATTTTGGTGGGCAAATGCCTTTTTGATCGCTTGCTGTTGTACTTTTTGTGATGTAAGGTGACAAAAAAATGGTTTATTTTTTTTTTTTGTTTGTTTTTTTTACGGTGTTCATCTGAGGGGTTAGGTCATGTGATATGTTTATAGAGCCGGTCGATACCTAATATGTATACTTTTTTTTCCCCCCTATTTTTTACCATTTTTTTTTTACTTTATTTGGGGAAAATTACGTTTTTGTTTATTTTTACTTGAAACTTTTAATTTTTGGGGGGGAAACTTTATTTTTTCAACTTTTTTTTTACTTTATTTTTTGTCCCACTTTGGGATTTGAACTTTTAGGGGTCTAATCCTTTACAATGCATTCCAATACTTTTGTATTGGAATGCATTGGCTGTATGAGTAATACTGTGTGTATTACTCATACAGCTTCCGGCCTGTGAGATACAGGGGGCTGGATCTCACAGGCTCTTCACCGGAAGGAGGCGCGATGCCTTCCTTAGGCATCGCGCTGCCTTCCATGCCATCGGGTCCCCTCCACAGCCCCATGGGGACCCGATGGCACCGCCGACTACCGCCACCCGCACAATAAAAAGCCGCAAACCGCAGGTCTGAATTTTAGCCGTGGTGCCTGCTCAATGATTTGAGCAGGCACCATGTTCCGATCACTGCCCGCCGGGCGGCGGTGATCGGAATAACACATGACGTACCGGTACGTCATGCGTCCCTAAGGGGTTATACTATCTACCCCCTTATTAGTATGACCCCCCCACCCTCCCCCCAGATCCTAGTTTAAAAGCTCCTCCAATCATCTAACCATTTTTTCCTCCAGGCCAGTTGCACCCTCCCCATAATGGTGCAGCCCGTCCCTCCTGTAGAGCCTGTAACCGACAAAGAAGTCGGCCCAGTTCTCCATGAACCCAAACCCTTCCTTCCTGCACCAGCTTCTGAGCCATTTATTTAACTACCTAAGCTCCCGTGGCTCTTTGGTGACGCTCGTGGCACTGGTAGTATTTCTGAAAACGCTACCTTGTTGGTCCTGGACTTGAGCTTCTCTAATAGTTCCCTAAAATCATTTTTGAGGACCTTTCATCTCCCCCTTACTTTGTCATTGGTGCCAATGTGTACCATGACTTCCCCAGCCCCACTCAGCAATCTGTCAATCTGATCCGCAATATGCCGAACCCGAGCACCCGTAAGACAACACACTGTTAGGCATTCATGGTCTCGGCGACAGATGACCCTGTCTGTCCTCCTAATAATAGAGTCCCCTACCATCAGCATCTGTCGGATCTTTGCTGCTCTCCTTTGCTGCTCTTCGTGGGATTTGATTCGCTCATCTCTAATTATGTGTAAGCAAAATAGTTTTTATTATACTGTACAATAAAACAAGTGTGCTCACCGATTTCTGTCAATCTATGTGCGGCTGTTCTCCTTCACTTTGGAGGTCCCATTCCAGAGATTGGAGCAAGTCCCATGGATGAGACCCCACCTATCTGAAAAGTCTGGCATATCCTAAACATATGCCAGAGATGTCCCAGATTTTACAACTTCTGGATGCAGGAGGAGGCTTAGACAGCACATGTGGCGAACAGTTTATCTGAAGTCTGCACAGTCAGACATGAAGAAGCAGTGCAAGAGTAGATTGGGCATGCACAGAACACATTGTCAGAGAACATTGTCTGTGTAGTACAATGGAGGATGGGAGCATGCTGTGTGGAATGGATGGGTGGATGAAGCAAGGCTTCCACTATATGATGTCATTTGAAGGTGCCGTTAACCACACAGGCAATGTTTACATCTGGGGATGGGACCACAAAAGAATTAGAAAAACAGACTTTAGTAAAAAGGTTACATAGTTACATAGTTAATACAGTTGAAAAAAGAATAAGTCCATTAAGTTCAACCAAGGGATAGGTGGGGAAGCAAATCTCAGAAGGAAGTAAGACTCAGATTTCTATACCTTTTCATGAGCATTAAAGGGGTTGTCAGGGTTCAGAGCTGAACCCGGACATATCCCCATTTTCACCCAGGCAGCTCCCCTGACTTGAGCATTGGAGCAGTTCATGCTCCGATGCTCTCCTTTGCCCTGCGCTAAATTGTGCAGGGCGAAGGCATTTATCGGAGTTCCGGTGACGTACTGGGGCTCTCCATGGGGCTTCCAGTAAGCCCGGTGACGTCACGGCACTGATGTCACGGATGCTGTTGCAGAAAACTGGAAGTTATAAATAAACATCCGACTGACTTGATCCCAAACTAAGGAACATATGGGTGAGCCCTATAAAACCCCTAGAGCTCTCCCTGACTGCTTTGCCCATGCAAAGATCTTTATGATAGATAATGGCATGCCCTCGTACCTAGACTGAGTGACACCTGAAAACCCTATAATAGTGAGGGGACACGACCACCGGCTCCCTGCACTTAATACGAAGGGAGTCAGGGTCACCTAAAATCAAGCCAGCACGGAAACACAAATAAAGGAAAAGACTTATCTGAGGAACCAGTAGTTGCAGCCTCTTGCAGTGAACACAATCCAGGAAGTAGTATAAACCGCAAAGTGAGGCAGTATGGGAGGGAATATAAAGGGAGGCAATCAGTGTAAATAGATGACAGCTGGGAGAAGGAAAAGAGATGACAAAGTGAAATCAAAACAAAGAACATCATGCAAGAGGTACAGAAGAACGTCTGCCACAGCTTCTCAGAGAGCTGGCGGTGACAACTGATGGGCTGGTTTTAGCGCTGCCCTAGCCAGTAAAACGGCTAGGGCAGCGCTAAAGCCCGCCCATCAGAGCCGGTGTCGTCACCGAACACACTGCTGGGCGGAAGCTTCCGCCCAGCAGTGTGTTATGATAAACAAAAGAGCCCGTGCCCTGCGCAATGTAACGCAGGGCAAGGGAGCACATCGGAGCATGAGATGCTTCGATGCTAGCCTCAGGGAGGCTGTCTGGGGTGAAAATAAGGGTATGTCCGGGTTCAGCTCTGAACCCAAACAATCCCTTTAATGTCATTCGTAATTTAAACAATCAAAACATTAAATAACATACAGTAAGGACACATAAAATGTTTAAAAAAAAGTGAACAACTCCTTTAAGGGTCTCTTTAGAATAACAAGTTACAGCAGTAAACCTGAATTACACCATTGAGTTTACTTTACTGTAAGAGTAGGTGTAGAATTAGTATATTAGCATAACAGCTATGCTGTTTTCTTGAAAGGCATAGATAGATGCTCTCCGAAGAGCATTGCATTTATCAGAGTAATGTGTGATGTTCTAATTGAGTCACTCATTTCTCAGTCAAGTCTGACTGATGGTTATGAGAGAATGTCTGACATGCTAAAAGCCTGAATAACTGAGGAAGTTAAAGAGCCAGGACAGGAAGTAGAATACTTCCTACTTTGGATTTTAAGAACTCAGGTTTATTACATCCAGAAACCATCCACCTGTTTTTTTAAACAAAACCAAATTAAATGGACTATTGACAAATAAGCTGTTATGGAAACTATGGAAATGCCCCTTTAAACTAATCAGACACAGCCATTACTTGATATTTGATTAAATTAATTTGAAAGGGATTTCCTCTCCTTGACAAACCATTTGGGTTTGTCTGACTATGTATACTTAATATAGTAAAATAACACTGTGCTGGACCCTGCTCTGTGAGCCATAACACAGATACAGGGTGCTCACTGCCTATTGAGACGGTTACAAATAAAAATAATAACAAACTTTATTGAAGATAACAGTTAAATATAAATAGCTAATAGGAATTTTGAGATAGGCAAGTGGGATCTCGACTCAGTGGGGTTCAGTATATATTCATCTGTTCCCCACATGAGACTGCGGGCTGAAGTAACACTGTTTATAGATGTTCACAGTGGTAAAAAAAAACTTTCCACAGTGCAATCCCAGTGAATTAACAATGGACATAAACCGTGTCAAACTTTTGTATGTTTATGCTCACAGTTATGCCACACTTCAACACCAATACTAAACCAGGTATAGTTTGAATGCCTGGTTAGTATCTGTTGTTATATGTAGCAGGGGTCCATTTCCATAAACCAGGTAATGTCCCAGCGGTGTATTTGACATCCAGGGAATACATCAAGCGGACCCCTACTAACACTATAATTGAGGCTACCTAATCATAACCCGCCCTGCTCGACGCGTTTCCGGTCGCCCTGTGTCAGGCACCTCATCAGGAGCTGTGGGCAGATGGTGGCTAAATAATTGACTGGTTGCCTAAATCAGAAACTGGCGGAGGACGCTGCACATGTATCGTTCAGCAGCATCTGCGCTAGTTTGGCCACGCGCCGCCCGCTGCTGCTCGTTAAATAGGGATCCGCTAGAAGATCGAGCAGGAGAGCTGTCCTGGGCGGCCAATTATTGGAGAGGGGTGTGTTACACGAACATGACGCCCCAGGTCCTGATGTGTCGACCCTGTATAGGTAGATGCGAGCTTCTGCTCGTTGTGAAATTATATTAGGAGATCCTTAGGCGGCTAAAAAGTAGTACAAGAGATATAGATGTGGACACTAAGATACAGAAAAGGAGGAGGCGAAGGTAAATCTAGATAGTGTGTCTGCCCAAAAGGCGTTATTCTATTACTAAAGAGAACCAATTATTAAAATCAGAAGAGATGTCTAATTCCCAAATTAAGAATATTACCAGACAATTGGCTGTGGAGCATATATTAGGGTCACCAATCAAGATGTTCCTAAGGCTATTACCTGTAAAAAAAAAAGGGGGGTCTGGTGTCTATGTAAATACTGTTTATTGGGCATCGTGAGGTGTCCCAGAAAGGGATAGTTTGACCATTTTGGTCAAAGAGTGAGGTAGGTTGAAATAAGGGCTAAATAAAGCAGGTTTAACTGCTGCGTTCATTAAGACCCCTTGGTTTCTCTGTCCTTAAGCAAAATATCCACTCCAATTCTTTTCTCAAAAGCCTATTGTCAATATCACCTCCTCTGTTCAATCCTTTTAAAACTGATCACTTTTACATCCCCTGCATGTGAGTCGACAACTTGCCTGGCTAGGGGGTGTCTCTTTTATTGCGGGTATCCTCTAGATGTTCACCAACACGTCGTCTGAACTCCCGAGTCATTTTTACAACTTTCTACAGACCACAGGAGCAAGTAATAAGATAAATTACTGCCATGGTTCTGCAGTTAATAAAAGTCCTGATTTCAAACTTTTCAGAGGTGACAGTACTGGTAAAAATCTTACTGACTGATTGAACTACATGCTATACAGCCACTGCATCTGAAGTTACTTCTGATGTTAGTGGGAAGCCACGTGTGCGTATGTGCCGGTTTAAAAAAAATATGGACCAGCCGGTCCTTTAAGTTCCATCCCCTCCGGAATGTTATTGATGGAGAGTTCCCTATGAGATCACCGATATCAGGGTCCATTTCAAGGATACTCTAATATCGGTTGAGGATTTTTCTCACTTCTTGATGGCCTGTGTCAAAGGTACCAATAATTCTAATGACCTCATCTTCCTTATCTTTCATTTTGGGGACCAACAAATCTTTTCTATAACAGCATCGGGCGTGATGGTAGGCATCACTAAGGACCCCCGTGATTTTAACTTTTGTTTTAGATCATCTGATGCATTTTTAAAGTCCAGGGCATGCGAGCAATTACGTCTCGCTCTCGTATTGTGCCTTGAGGATACCTTTAAGTAGTACCCAGGGGTGCCAGCTCTCCCATTGTAGAAAGTTGTTGGTTGCTGTGGGTTTTCTATAGATCCTTGGTATGAGATATCTATCCCCTCCTCTAGTAATGGTCAAATCTAGGAAGGTGATGAAATCTTGATCGATCGTGGAGGTAAAGTACAGTCCATATAATTGATATTTAGTAAAGTTTATGCAGCACGACAGAGCTGCAGGGTATTGCGATTAGTGAGGTCACGGTTATGGGCAATCGAGGGTTACTCACTTTTTGGAGGACCCTGGGCAGGCATGTGGCAGTGAAGGAGAGGTAGACACAAGTTCCTCTGGGGCACACTCTGGATGTAGGGACCAGACCTCATGGTGGATGAGGTGCCCTGGATGTTGCAGGTATTTTGAGTGCCTGAGGCAAGTCTTTAAGGATCGTGACGCCAGTGCCTGTAACGGTGGCACACCGGTTTCTAGTAGCAGTAATTGAGGTACACAGATGGTATGGTAAACCAAACGTTGCTTTACTTGGAAAACAGTCCAACTTTGTACAGAGATGATGATGCAGTTCCTTATAGCAATGTTCCACAAGCAGGCTTACATTCAATAATATGGCAGGTATAATCTTGCAAGATACTTGGAGGGTATAAAGTTAATGTTTAGCAGACCTATGCTGCACTATCCCCACAGCTATTCTAGCTGGCTGGATCCCAAGGCCCGGATGCCTAAATGCTGGCTTTAATCCTTGGTAAATAAATCCTTCCTCCAGTATTGACTCTTGACTTTAACTTATAGTACTTCTGCTCATCAGGTTACTTATCTGAACTTGTTGTATTATTCCTGTTGTGACGGGAGCTGCAGGTTTCTCCCAGGAGGTACATCTCTTCTCTTGGGGTGACTCTACTGAGCTAACTTAGCCTCAGGAGCTTTAGGCTGACTAAATTACTCTTCTAGCCACCTGGAATGAACTACCCTCCCCTGTCTGGGCCTACCTATATATACTTAGGGCTCTCTAGCTCCCTCTAACGTCTAGGAGGCTAAACTACACCCTAACAGGCCTGACACCCAGATAACACAGGGAAATGCATATTAAACATCACTTTAATGCAAAAGACATGTTAACCCTTGTGTAGCGCCCACCTTTACCTAGTGGGACACTACATACCCCCATGCTACAACGTTGCCCGTCCTCGGCGCAACATGGAGGGGTCCTGCCCAGCTGGATACTGCAGCCTGAAAGACAAAATAGAGAACAGGCATACACAGTAATCACCACTTTAGCAATTGAAATATGATAAACAGTTTCACTGAAAGTGCAGTGAAAAGGGGCGTCGTTCTCTTCTCTCAGGATAATGTAAGGGAACAGGGGCGCTGACCTGGTGCAGCGTATCAATAATACCAGGATAGTCCATAATAATAGTCCATAGAAAATGTAGAACAAAATAACAATTCTTAGAGGCTCAAGGAACACAATGAGTCCGTACCCAAGGCTTGTAGAGGGTTAAACAGGGGTTTCCCGTGAGGGGCTACCTGGGCCCATGATGTAGTCTCCAAATCTCACAGGTGGGTGCCCCTTGGTAGACCTCGTGGATCTTCTTACTGGTGGAGATTCCTCCTGACTTGGTTCAGGAGGATTGGAGGAGTCCACAGGCTCTGGAGCTCCTTCAGGTACACTCTCAGGCGAAGAAATAACAGGAACTGAAGTGGGTTCATCCTGGGATGGAGAAACAACTGGAAGAGGAGCAGGTACTACCAGGTTTAACCAGGGAGTGAGAAACCAATGAAGTGGATCTTTATCATGTATCAGGTTCTCAACAGCCTGCATAGGATCAGCAGGTTGGGCTGGCAACTCAGGCTCAGGAGATTCTGGTTCAATGTCCTCTGCTGCAGGTTCTCCTTCTATACAGGGTTTTAACCGATTTCTATGTACAACTTGAGAGCCTTTACCTTCTCTGGAGATTTGGTAGATGTGAACCTCAGCGTTAGGAATGGCAGAAATGACATAGGGAATCCTTTCCCACTTACTGTCCAATTTACTGGTTCTATGGTTGTTCTTCAACCACACCAGGTCTCCCAGAGCTAAAGGTTCCGCATGAGCAGCCAGGTCACAGTCTCTTTGTTGTCGTTCCCGGGCATTTTCCATGCGTTCCTGAACTATCTCTTTGGCATTGAGGAGACATTTTTGGTGCTCCACTACCCAATCAGTCTTTGGTAGTTGATTAATGACATCAGGCACTTGTATATCTAGGGAGTGATCAGCAGGCAACCTCCCTTGACGACCGAACATCAGATAGAAAGGTGTGTAACCGGTGGAGCAGTGAATTGTGTTGCTATAGGTATACATGAGTTGTGGCAGCCGAGTAGGCCAATTACCCCTTGTCTCTGGGGGTACTGCTCTCAGCATTTCAATGAGAGTTTGATTCATCTTTTCACAGAGTCCGTTACCTTGTGGATGATAGGTGGTGGTCCGGACTTTCTGGCAGTTATGCAGCAGGCACATCTCTTGGAACAGCTGTGACTCAAACGCAGACCCCTATTCGGTGAGGATTCTCTCTGGGGAGCCGTAGGGCAGAAGGAAATGCTTCCAGAATGCCTCTGCTGTAGTCTTAGCTGTCAGGTCTTTCACAGGCACTGCTACGACAAACTTAGTGAAGTGATTAATAATGGTCATGGCATAAGTATACCCTGAGCGACTCGGCTCCAACTTCACATGATCAATAGTTCTAAAGGAGTTTTACTTAAGATAGGATGGAGAGGCGCCCTCTGGTCATGACGTTCAGTTCGCCACACAGCACAGGCAGTGCATTCTCAGCACCATTTCTCAATATCGTCTCTCACCCCAATCCAATAGAATCTTCTGCGAATAGTGGCCTCAGTCTTCTGCACTCCGAAGTGTCCGGACTGGTTGTGATACATTTCTAGCACCAGACTGGCATCTCGACGTGGTAGGAGGATTTGATATATCCTATCACAGGACACTGGGTCCAGGCTCCTTCTAAGCAACAGGCCTCTTTGAAGGAAAAGTAGGTGGCGATGTCTCCACAGTCTCATCAGTTCTGGGTCTGCACTCTTCCTGCGGACTCTCTCAGGAGTTCTCTCACTGGTAAGGAAGTCGAGCAGTTCACCGAGGACTCTACTTTCGGACTGGAGCTTAATCCACCTTTCTTGGTCGCCTCTGGACTCAGGAATATCTGGTGAGGAAGGATCAGCAGTGGGATGGTTTTCAGTGCGGATATTATCCTGCTGGGCAAATTTATTGTAGAACGCTGGCATTTCCACTTCTTCCCAGGCATCTTTTGGTTCATCTGGGGCTTCTGTAGTGGGTAGCCGAGACAGGGCATCAGCATTGTCATTGGAGCGGCCTGCCCGGTATTTCACAGTGAAGTCATAGTTGGCAAGGCGGGAGGCCCATCTTTGCTCCAGAGCCCCTAACTTGGCGGTATTCAGATGCACCAGTGGGTTATTGTCCGTGAAGGCCACAAATGGCGTGGCAGCGAGATAGTCTTTGAACTTCTCGGTCACAGCCCACACTAAGGCAAGAAACTCCAGCTTGAAGGAACTGTAGTTCTGGTCGTTCTTCTCAGCTCCCTTCAGGGATCTGCTGGCATAGGCAATTACCCTCTCTTTGTTATCTTGCACTTGAGCCAACACAGCCCCCAGGCCTCTTTTACTGGCATCTGTGTAGAGGTGGAACGGCTTCTGATAATCTGGGTAACCCAGAACAGGGGGTTCGGTCAGTTTCTTCTTGAGGAGCTGGAAGGCAATCTCCCGTTCTTCGCTCCACTCAACAGGAATAGGAGTCTTTGGACTCTTCTTAGGGTGCCCCCTCAGAAGTTCCTGGATTGGATCCGCAATTTGTGCGAAATGGGGTATAAATCGCCTGTAATAACCTGCAAAGCTGAGAAAGCTTCTCACCTCTTTTACGGTGGTAGGAGTAGGCCAATTGCGGACAGCAGCAAGTTTATCAGGATCAGGCTGTACTCCTTCGGCACTGACAACGTGCCCTAGGTATTTTACCGCTGGTTTCAGCAGGTGGCACTTAGATGGCTTGATTTTGAGGCCATATTTGGTAAGGACTTGGAACACTTCCGCCAGGTGTTCTAGGTGGTCCTCATACGTCTTGGAGTATACAGGGAGTGCAGAATTATTAGGCAAGTTGTATTTTTGAGGATTAATTTTATTATTGAACAACAACCATGTTCTCAATGAACCCAAAAAACTCATTAATATCAAAGCTGAATATTTTTGGAAGTAGTTTTTAGTTTGTTTTTAGTTTTAGCTATTTTAGGGGGATATCTGTGTGTGCAGGTGACTATTACTGTGCATAATTATTAGGCAACTTAACAAAAAACAAATATATACCTATTTCAATTATTTATTTTTACCAGTGAAACCAATATAACATCTCAACATTCACAAATATACATTTCTGACATTCAAAAACAAAACAAAAACAAATCAGTGACCAATATAGCCACCTTTCTTTGCAAGGACACTCAAAAGCCTGCCATCCATGGATTCTGTCAGTGTTTTGATCTGTTCACCATCAACATTGCGTGCAGCAGCAACCACAGCCTCCCAGACACTGTTCAGAGAGGTGTACTGTTTTCCCTCCTTGTAAATCTCACATTTGATGATGGACCACAGGTTCTCAATGGGGTTCAGATCAGGTGAACAAGGAGGCCATGTCATTAGATTTTCTTCTTTTATACCCTTTCTTGCCAGCCACGCTGTGGAGTACTTGGACGCGTGTGATGGAGCATTGTCCTGCATGAAAATCATGTTTTTCTTGAAGGATGCAGACTTCTTCCTGTACCACTGCTTGAAGAAGGTGTCTTCCAGAAACTGGCAGTAGGACTGGGAGTTGAGCTTGACTCCATCCTCAACCCGAAAAGGCCCCACAAGCTCATCTTTGATGATACCAGCCCAAACCAGTACTCCACCTCCACCTTGCTGGCGTCTGAGTCGGACTGGAGCTCTCTGCCCTTTACCAATCCAGCCACGGGCCCATCCATCTGGCCCATCAAGACTCACTCTCATTTCATCAGTCCATAAAACCTTAGAAAAATCAGTCTTGACGTTTCAGCTTGTGTGTCTTGTTCAGTGGTGGTCGTCTTTCAGCCTTTCTTACCTTGGCCATGTCTCTGAGTATTGCACACCTTGTGCTTTTGGGCACTCCAGTGATGTTGCAGCTCTGAAATATGGCCAAACTGGTGGCAAGTGGCATCTTGGCAGCTGCACGCTTGACTTTTCTCAGTTCATGGGCAGTTATTTTGCGCCTTGGTTTTTCCACACGCTTCTTGCGACCCTGTTGACTATTTTGAATGAAACGCTTGATTGTTCGATGATCACGCTTCAGAAGCTTTGCAATTTTAAGAGTGCTGCATCCCTCTGCAAGATATCTCACTATTTTTGACTTTTCTGAGCCTGTCAAGTCCTTCTTTTGACCCATTTTGCCAAAGGAAAGGAAGTTGCCTAATAATTATGCACACCTAATATAGGGTGTTGATGTCATTAGACCACACCCCTTCTCATTACAGAGATGTACATCACCTAATATGCTTAATTGGTAGTAGGCTTTCGAGCCTATACAGCTTGGAGTAAGACAACAAGCATAAAGAGGATGATGTGGTCAAAATACTCATTTGCCTAATAATTCTGCACGCAGTGTATAATGTCGTCATCTATATATAACAATACGGTTTTAAAGTTCCTATGGCCTAAACAGCGTTCCATCAGCCGTTGGAACGTCCCTGGAGCGTTACACAGTCCAAACGGCATGTAGTTAAATTCGAACAGGCCCATAGGTGTAGTGAAAGCAGTCTTTTCTTGATCTTCTGGGGCCATAGGCACTTGCCAGTACCCACTAGTTAAGTCCAAGGTGGAGAAATAGGCTGATGACCCCAGAGCAGTCAAGGACTCCTGAATGCGTGGTAGTGGATAAGCATCTTTGTGGGTGATTTGATTGATCTTTCTGTAATCCACGCAGAACCTTATACTGCCATCTTTTTTTCGCACAAGGACTAGGGGCGCAGCCCAGGGACTGTGACTGTCCCGGACTATGTTAGAGTTTTTCATCTCTTGTATCATCTCTTTCACAGACTGATAGGTAGTAGGTGGTATGGGTCTGTGTCTCTCCTTGATAGGAGGATGAGAGCCAGTGGGTATGGTGTGTTTGATTACACTAACCTCTCCGTAGTCCGTGGAGTGCTTGCTGAAAGCCTTGTGGTGCTCTTTCAGCAGATTCAGAACTCCCTCTATTTGCTCCTTCGGGGTGGATTCGTTCCCCACATAAAGTGCTTCCCACCAGGATACTGTAGAGGCGCTGGCAGGGGCGCTGCTGCTCTGTGCGGTCTGGAACATCTCCGTGGCAGGCAGACGGATCACATCCTGGAAAGACACTTGGAAAAGCTGAGCAATGGGGCAGTGCTTAAAAAGAGTAACGGGGTGATCACCAAAATTAATTAAACGGACAGGCACTTTACCTTGGGACACGGTCACCAGACTCTAGGCTGTCCGTACGAAGGGATGATTCTCAATCTGGATGGGTTCCACTAGGGCTTGATAGTCCTGACCCTGGATCCCTAACACCGCACGGCACCACAGGATGATCTGGTAATTCGGAGGCAGGATTACTGGCCGGTTGTCCCGAATCCGAACAGTACAAATTTCCCCTTTTTTGTTGGCGAACCTTTGTTGAGTGCACAGCACGCTGATAGTCTTTTGAATGACCCTTCTGGAAGCAGGCGAGGCTGAGGATATAGTTTGGTTCAATGGTTCAAGCACTTCGGAGTAACAGTTTTTAAGGACATTAGTCCCTAGGATCACAGGGTGTCCTCCTTTATCTCCTGCTTGTACCACAATTACACCTTGCTGTGGTAAGGTGGCCTCTCCCACCTGAAGAGTTGGTTCCCAGTACCCATGGACTTTCACTGGCTTTCCGTTGCTGGCAATGATATCTAGCCAGGACTCTGGTGGCTGGGTGAGGAGACTTGGATCCCAGAACTTGTCAAAGGCAGGTCGTTGGATGGTGGTGACCTGTGACCCCGTATCCAGCAGAGCTTCAAAGGGTATCCCGTTGATACATATTTTAATTTTTGGACGGGATCCCACGTTTAGGCATCCAGCTTGGATCCTTTGGACCTACTGTTCTACCTCCCGAGGGGCGGTCTTCTGCCTCAGGGGTTGCCCGGTTTAACTGCCAGCACATTGATTTAGTATGTCCATATTTTTTGCAATAGTGACAAACAGGCTGCTTTCGATTTCTAGACCGATAATTTGGCCGTACATCAGGTTCTTTTGGGTAGACATCCCTATATGCAGGTGGGAGCCTTGGAGGAAAAGGGCCTTCATCTTCCAACAGTATTGGTCTTTCCCACTCCTCTATTTTCTTGCATACTTTCTCTAAGCTCAGAGTGAGATGGTTCACTTGCTCCATTAGTGCTGCCACTACATCTGTTACTGGAGCCTGAGTGGCTTGACTGACTCCAGCCGGCCCCACATTGACAGACCTGAGATTCAGGCAAGGCTGCTGGCCCTGCGGCCGGGTTTTGGCCTAGAATGCCGATGGCCAGCTCTTTAAAGTCCAAGAATGCACAATTGGGGTGTTGGGCTGACAGCATCCTCAGCTGGCCCTTTAAATGCTCAGTACTTATACCTGCAATGAACTGTTCTCTAAGAGTCCTGTCCTGATCCTCAGCTTCCTTGGGGTCCACTTGGACCACAGCCCTCAGGGTCTCTTGCAAGGACAGAGCAAAATCGCGGAGCGACTCCCCAGGTTGCTGCTTCCTGCTGAAGAATCGCATTTTAACTTCGGACACCGTTCTGGCCTCAAATGTGGTGCCGAGGCGATCAAAAATCTGCTCCAGGGTACTCTTTTCAGAACGGGGCCAGGACATGACTTCCCTGCGGGCAGCCCCCTCTAACTGAGCTAGGAGGATCTCCATTTGTTGTTCAGCAGATATAGGATAGAGCCGGAATAAGGCCAGTATCTGGTCCCTAAAGTCCTTGTGGGCCTCTCCTGAATATCGTGGAAACCAGGGGGCCCCAAAATAATACGGCATGGTTAATGGCATCAGGCTTGATGCTGCCGCGGCGGCAGGTGCCCTATTGTCAGTTGCGGGCACTTCAAAAGGCATTTCTGGGGCCGCCTGCCCTGCTCCCTCAGGTGCGGACATAGTGTTGCTAGATGGGTATGGCCCTTTAAATGACAGTGGAGCGGACCGGAGCGAAAATGTCAGGTTTTTTTTTTCCGGTCAAGTCTCTTGTCGCTAGTGGGGGACCCCCTCCGGTACCCTTGCAGGGGTCGGGGACGCTCCGGTATCGTAATCAGAAGGGGGCCGGTGAAAGGTTAAGTTAGTACTCACTCTGGCGGTGCTCGCTCCAAGTCTCGCGAGATGCGTGGCTATGTCAGACGGGAGTCCCACGTTCAGCGTCAGAAGGTAGGCGCGGCCTCTTGCAGCTCCGGGATTCAGGTAGGTGGTACTTTTTCCCGACAGGGCGGCGTTTCTTCCTACTTGCAGGCTGGGCGGTAACTTCCCCTTGTCTTTTTTCCGCGCCAAACGGGTACAACGAGGCGCACTTGTAATCCAGTCAGGTTAAGCGGCCATCTTTGTGCAAAACGCTGTCTATTCACTGACAGCAAGCGGTGGCTTTACAACAGCAAAACAGTCCGTGCAATATAATCTTCACACCGCAAATGATTACAGTTCTTTGGCCCAGCAATTTTTCAATAAAACAATAGGGCTTAGTCACTTTTTAGGTGGATAATGGCACACAGTTTTTGTAATCCAACAATGGCACGGATATGCTCGTATCCTGTTTGTGACGCCAATTTATGCAGCACGCCAGACCTGCAGGGTATTGCGATTAGTGAGGTCACGGTTATGGGCAATCGAGGGTTACTTACTTTTTGGAGGACCCTGGGCAGGCATGCGGCACTCTGGATGTAGGGACCAGACCTGATGGTGGATGAGGTGCCCTGGATGTTGCAGGTATTTTGAGTGCCTGAGGCAAGGCTTTAAGGATCGTGACGCCAGTGCCTGTAACGGTGGCCCACCGGTTTCTAGTAGCAGTAATTGAGGTACACAGCTGGTATGGTAAACCAAATGTTGCTTTACTTGGAAAACAGTCCAACTTTGTACAGAGATGATGATGCAGTTCCTTATAGCAATGTTCCACAAGCAGGCTTACATTCAATAATATGGCAGGTATAATCTTGCAAGATACTTGGAGGGTATAAAGTTAATGTTTAGCAGACCTATGCTGCACTATCCCCACAGCTATTCTAGCTGGCTGGATCCCAAGGCCCGGATGCCTAAATGCTGGCTTTAATCCTTGGTAAATAAATCCTTCCTCCAGTATTGACTCTTGACTTTAACTTATAGTACTTCTGCTCATCAGGTTACTTATCTGAACTTGTTGTATTATTCCTGTTGTGACGGGAGCTGCAGGTTTCTCCAAGGAGATACATCTCTTCTCTTGGGGTGACTCTACTGAGCTAACTTAGCCTCAGGAGCTTTAGGCTGACTACATTACTCTTCTAGCCACCTGGAATGAACTACCCTCCCCTGTCTGGGCCTACCTATATATACTTAGGGCTCTCTAGCTCCCTCTAACGTCTAGGAGGCTAAACTACACCCTAACAGGCCTGACACCCAGATAACACAGGGAAATGCATATTAAACATCACATTAATGCAAAAGACATGTTAACCCTTGTGTAGCGCCCACCTTTACCTAGTGGGACACTACATATCCCCCTTCCACAGTATCAAAATGTCATCGATGTATCGTAACCATAGGTGGATACATGATGACCTTTGCTCAATTTGATCCCCAAACACAATATCTCTCTCCCACCAGCCCAGATAGAGGTTGGCAAAAGTAGGGGCACAGGGGCTCCCCATTGCCACCCCTCTGAGCTGGCAGAAGATTTTACCTTTAAGGAGAAAGACATTGTGTTGTAAAATGAAATCAAGTAGAGTCAGAACAAACTCATTATGCTTGGCGCAGTGTGTCCCTCTCTGACTTAGGAAGTAACGTATCGTTTCTAATACCTTAATGTGTGGGATGAAGCTATACAAAGCCTCCACATCTAGACTGGCCCCCAAGATATCCTCCTCACAGATGACATCATTCAGATTATTAAGGACGTCCATGGTGTCACGTACATAGGATGGAAGGGAGGTGACAAAGGGAAGCAGAACATTATCCACATAGATACTTATGTTTTGCATCAAACTTCCAATCCCTGACACAATGGGTCTCCCTTTGAGGGGGTTACATCCTTTGTGGGTCTTAGGTAAACTATAGAAGCATGCCATCACAGGATGTAATGGAAGTAAAAAGTCCATCTCACCTTTATTTACAAGGTGAGTGGTATATGCTTCTTTACTTCTTTAACGATGGCTTCTAAGCATTTGCAGTGTTGATCGAGAGGATTATCACATAGGATCTCATAGCATTGATCATCCAATAAAATATTGTCACATAACAATTTTTTCCTCCCTTTCCAGTAAAATAAGTCCCTCTAACTCCTTTTTATCAATATTAGAATGTACCGGGATTTGTCCCTCGAGATTACGTAGATCTTGGGTGACCACCTCAAGGAATATGTCTAGAGGTGAAGTGTCACTGACAGGGGGATTCTGGGTCGATGGTAACCTGAGATAGGTAAAAGGACCCTCCCCAAGATTCCTTTGTCCCTCTGTCCAGAGGTCTGCCAGTAGTTGTATATCTGGCATATCCTCCAGTGAAATGCCTAATTCAGCACACTGCCATTGATCATGGTTATGGAAGAATTTTTTCCATTTTAGCTTCCGAATGACCAGATTGATATCTTTCACCCATTCAAAAGTTTTACATTTTTGTGAGGGAACAAAAGACAGGCCTTTCTGTAGGAGGGAGGTCTCCCCTTTGGTTAGGGTGCGTTTAGAGAGATTGATAATCTGTAGGCTATATGTATTGGTAATCTTTGAGCGGCACATAGTTATTGGTTGGTCCTGCCTTGTAGAAGATATTTCTGAGACTGGTGGAGTACTGCCTAAAAAACCTCCTTTTTTGCCTCGCGTGTTGCCCCTCCCCCTATTAGTTCTTCCTTGGCCCCTGTTTGTTTGTGTACTGGGGGCAGGTCTGCCTGTATTGGACTCTGTTTCACTGTCGCCCTCAGAAGAGGAATGTTCGGTGTCAGTCTCAAGAGTTTGGGTATTATTACCTCCAAAGTCAAAAATCCTTCCTTCTTTGAAATCTCGGGTATCCCTAATATATTGTAAATGTTTTTTGTCCTTGATAAAGGTAGTAAACTTTTCAACTGCCAACTGTAAATATTCTCTTTTCTGCTAAAATCTGGATTACTGTTGAATTTTTTAACGTTCTCAATGCTTTCCTTCAACTCCTTATCAGTTCTGGATATGAGAGTTTTTTCTTCTTCCAGTAGCAATTTCATTAAACGTAGAGAGGAATCGATGGACTCTTTCTCCCATTTTTTTTATAAATTCTGGAGAATCTAGCCTTGCGGCTGGTGTAAAGGGGATCCGTAGTCACCTTGGAACAATTTGATCCTTGATATACAGTATGTCTCAAAAAATTGTACTTCCAACCAAGTCCTAACACGATCTTTATAATTCCTAGTGAGATTTCTAAAGGCACTCGTGATATTCAAACTAGAGGATTGTGTTGGCAATTCCTTATCAGAGAATACCTCCCTTTCTTCAGTGTTACATTTTTCAACATCTAGTTCCCCTGACAAAAAGCCTGCCACCCCCCCCAAAAATATAGGATCAAAGATGTATGATAGAGCTTCTTACAGAGGGGTCGTATTTGTGTTTTTCCATCTTCTACAAATAAAGGGTGCTCACTGCCTATTGAGACGGTTAAAAATAAGAATAATAACAAACTTTATTGAAGATAACAATTAAAAATAATAGCTAATCCCTCTCTTGGAATTACTCCTTTATTTCCTCCTACCTCACTCTTTGACCAAAATGGTCAAACCATCCCTAATATTGTGATCTGCTCAACACATCCCTTTCTGGGACAACTCACAATGCCCAATAACAGTATTTACATAGATGCCAGACCCCCCCCCTTTTTTTTTTTTTTACAGGTAATTGACTTAGGGACATCTTGATTGGTGACCCTAATATATGCTCCACAGCCAATTGTCACCAAATTGACTGGTAATATTGTTAATAGAGATGTCGCGAACATAAAATTTTCCGTTCGCGAACGGCGAAAGCGAATTTCTGCAAATGTTCGCGAACGGGCGAACCGCCATAGACTTCAGTAGGCAGGCGAATTTTAAAACCCACAGGGACTCTTTCTAGCCACAGTAGTGATGGAAAAGTTGTTTCAAGGGGACTAACACCTGGACTGTGGCATGCCGGAGGGGGATCCATGGCAAAACTCCCATGGAAAATTACATAGTTGACGCAGAGTTGGATTTTAATCCATAAAGGGCATAAATCACCTAACAATCCCAAAAATTTTTGAACAACGTGGTTTAAAACATCCAGTGTGTGTATACGATCAGGTATGATGTTGTATCGATCAGGTAGTGTAAGGGTTACGCCCGCTTCACAGACATTGACAGACCAAACTCCCCTTTTAATGCACCGCAAACAACCGCAAACAGTCCATTTGCCCAACCGCAAACTTCCCATTTGCACAAGGTTGGATACCAAGCTAGCCATGTCCCGTCGATGTCATTGAAGGTTTCTTCCTCCACCCAGCCACGTACAACACCAAGGGTCCCCGAAAGGTGAATTGAATTGATTTTTCGAACGGGGAGATGGTTAAAAAAACGCTGGCTCCCTCCCCTTTGTTTGAATCCACGCCACGGTCACTGCGTCTGCGCCGTGCAATTTACGGCCACACCCGATATGAGTGGTATTTTCTGTAGTTCTCTCTTCTCATCAGTTTAATCCCTGTTACGTCACCAATCTGGGGTCCATTTGTTAAATAGATTTTTCGAACGGGGAGATGGTTAAAAAAACGCTGGCTCCCTCCCCTTCGTTTGAATCCACGCCACGGTCACTGCATCTGTACCGTGCAATTTACTGTCACACCCGATATAAGTGGTATTTTCTGTAGTACTCTCTTCTCATCAGTTTAAATATAATTTTTTTTTTATCTGAGAGGTATTTGTGAGTGAGTGATATCCTGTAACGGTATAAGTGGAGGCCTAGCCACTAGCCAGTGGCCACAATACAGTCTGTGTGGGCCTGACACACACGGGCTTGCAAATGTGATTATATCACAAAAAAATATTAAATATAATTTTTTTTTATCTGCGAGGTATTTGTGAGTGAGTGACACCCTGTAACGGTATAAGTGGAGGCCTAGCCACTAGCCAGTGGCCACAATACAGTCTGTGTGGGCCTGACACACACGGGCTTGCAAATGTGATTATATCACAAAAAAATATTAAATATAATTTTTTTTTATCTGAAAGGTATTTGAGTGAGTGACACCCTGTAACGGTATAAGTGGAGGCCTAGCCAGTGGCCACAATACAGTCTGTGTGGGCCTGACACACACTGGCTTGCAACTGTGATTATATCACAGAAAAAGATTAAATAGAATTTTTTTTTTATCTGCAAGGTATTTTCTGTCACACCCTGTATGAATGGTGTGCACACAGTACTGTCTGTGACTGAGCCTGCAGCCTCTCACACATGGGCAGGCAACTGCAATATACACTGCTCAAAAAAATAAAGGGAACACAAAAATAACACATCCTAGATCTGAATGAATTAAATATTCTTCTGAAATACTTTGTTCTTTACATAGTTGAATGTGCTGACAACAAAATCACACAAAAATTTAAAAATGGAAATCAAATTTTTCAACCCATGGAGGTCCGGATTTGGAGTCACCCTCAAAATTAAAGTCGAAAAACACACTACAAGCTGATCCAACTTTGATGTAATGTCCTTAAAACAAGTCAAAATGAGGCTCAGTAGTGTGTGTGGCCTCCACGTGCCTGTATGACCTCCCTACAACGCCTGTGCATGCTCCTGATGAGGTGGCGGACGGTCTCCTGAGGGATCTCTTCCCAGACCTGGACTAAAGCATCTGCCAACTCCTGGACAGTCTGTTGGTGGATAGAGCGAGACATGATGTCCCAGATGTGCTCAATTGGATTCAGGTCTGGGGAACGGGCGGGCCAGTCCATAGCATCAATGCCTTCGTGTTGCAGGAACTGCTGACACACTCCAGCCACATGAGGTCTAGCATTGTCTTGCATTAGGAGGAACCCAGGGCCAACCGCACCAGCATATGGTCTCACAAGGGGTCTGAGGATCTCATCTCGGTGCCTAATGGCAGTCAGGCTACCTCTGGCGAGCACATGGAGGGCTGTGCGGCCCTCCAAAGAAATGCCACCCCACACCATTACTGACCCAATGCCAAACCGGTCATGCTGGAGGATGTTGCAGGCAGCAGAACGTTCTCCACGGCGTCTCCAGACTCTGTCACGTCTGTCACATGTGCTCAGTGTGAACCTGCTTTCATCTGTGAAGAGCACAGGGCGCCAGTGGCGCATTTGCCAATATAGGTGTTCTCTGGCAAATGCCAAACGTCCTGCACGGTGTTGGGCTGTAAGCACAACCCCCACCTGTGGACGTCGGGCCCTCATATCACCCTCATGGAGTCTGTTTCTGACCGTTTGAGCAGACACATGCACATTTGTGGCCTGCTGGAGGTCATTTTGCAGGGCTCTGGCAGTGCTCCTCCTGTTCCTCCTTGCACAAAGGCAGAGCTAGCGGTCCTGCTGCTGGGTTGTTACCCTCCTACGGCCTCTTCCACGTCTCCTGATGTACTGGCCTGTCTCCTGGTAGCGCCTCCATGCTCTGGACACTACGCTGACAGACACAGCAAACCTTCTTGCCACAGCTCGCATTGATGTGCCATCCTGGATAAGCTGCACTACCTGAGCCACTTGTGTGGGTTGTAGACTCCGTCTCATGCTACCACTAGAGTGAACGTACCGCCAGCATTCAAAAGTGACCAAAACATCAGCCAGGAAGCATAGGAACTGAGAAGTGGTCTGTAGTCACCACCTGCAGAACCACTCCTTTATTGGGGGTGTCTTGCTAATTGCCTATAATTTCCACCTGTTGTCTATCCCATTTGCACAACAGCATGTGAAATTGATTGTCACTCAGTGTTGCTTCCTAAGTGGACAGTTTGATTTCACAGAAGTGTGATTGACTTGGAGTTACATTGTGTTGTTTAAGTGTTCCCTTTATTTTTTTGAGCAGTGTATATATATAAAAAAAAAAAAAAGCAGACTGATGTACCAGCCCTGAAAAGGGCTTTTTGGGGTGCTGTCAGGACGCTGTCCTTACAGCAGATGAGTCTGTGGACACAGAACACTGCCCTAGCTAACGCTTTCCCTATTGAATCAGCAGCAGCAGCACTGTCCCTCCTCTCACTGAGAATGCAGATTCCGAATGAATGGATGCTGTCCAGGAGGTGGGAGGGTCTGGGAGGGAGGGTCTGCTGCTGATTGGCTGGAATGTGTCTGCTGACTGTGAGGTACAGGGTCAAAGTTTACTCAATGATGATGTATAGGGGCGGACCGAACATCGCATATGTTCACCCGCCGCAGTTAACGCGAACAAGCTATGTTCGCCGGGAACTATTCGGACCATCTCTAATTGTTAATTTGTGAATTAAACATCTCTTCTGATTTTAATAACTGGTTCTCTTCAGTAATAGAATAACGCCTTTTGGGCGGACACACTATCTAGATTTACCTTCCCCTCCTCCTTTTGTGTATCTTGTGTATCTTAGTGTCCATATCCATATCTATATCTCTTGTACTACTTTTTAGCCACCTAAGGATCTCATAATATAATTTACACAACCAACAGAAGTGTGCATCTAACTATACAGGGACGACACATCAGGACCTTTGGCGTCATGTTCGTGTAACATGCCCCTCTCCAATGATTGGCCGCCCGGGACAGCTCCCCTGCTCAATCCTCTAGCTCATCCGTATTTAATGAGCAGCGGGCGGGCGCATGTGGCTAAACTACATGTGCAGCGTCCTCCGCCAGCTTCTGATTTAGGCAACCAGTCAATTATTTAGCCACCGTCTGCCCACAGCTCCTGATGAGGTGCCCGACACAGGCCAACCGGAAACGCGTCGAGCAGGGCTGGTTATGGTTAGGTAGCCTCAACTATAGTGTTAATAGGGGTCCACTTGATGCATGCCTTGGGTGTCAAATACTAGGACACTGATGGGATATTACCTGGTTTATGGAAATGGACCCCTGCTACATATAACAACAGATACTAACCAGGCATTCATACTATACCTGGTTTAGCATTGGTGTTGAAGTGTGGCATAACTGAGCATAAACATACAAAAGGTTGACACAGTTTATGTCCACTGTTAATTCACTGGGATTGCACTGTGGAAAGTGTTTTTACCACTGTGAACATCCATAAACAGTGTTACTTCAGCCCGGAGTCTCATGTGGGGAACGGATGAATATATACTGAACCCCACTGAGTCGAGATCCCACTTGCCTATCTCTAAATTAGAAGAGAGGGATTAGCTATTATTTTTAACTATTATCTTCAATAAAGTTTGTTATTAATTTAAATTTTAACTGTGCCAATAGGCAGTTAGCAGCCTTTATCTGTAGAAGACGGAAAAACACAAATACGACCCCTCTGTGAGAAGCAAAAGCACAGATACACTACAAAGAATCACCCAGCTCTGTTCAACTCAATGTAACTATGTATTCCATGGATGGTCCTTCAATCATTTTAATTGAGGACATAGAATTATGGAATTCTATTCTATGTATTCTGGGATAGATCCTCTCTTTTGGGATCCTCATGCTGATGGTTTATGTATCTGCTGTGTATCTACCTAGAAAGAGCTGTTGAAGACTCATGCTCAGTTACACAATCACTTTGTTTATCTAAGGTAATCACAGTGTTCGCTCCCATGTCCTTGTTACTAGTTATGTTATCCTTTTACCTTGGACATTATATTATTGTTTAATTGAATCTATGTCCAGCTAGATTATTCTTACTTTACTGGTTTTGTTGTTAAAGGCAGTCAGCTACAATTAAAAATTGTTTAAGGGAAAACGTTAACTATCTGAGGTCATGAAGTTCAAGGGCTTTCAGAGGTTACTTGCAGAAGTGACAGAAAACAGAAACTCGTTTATGGTTTATGTCCACAAAGAACTGTAATTGTGTTTGGTTAAAAACTGTGCCATTCAGGTAATAAGAACTCAGGTTCATTAGCTTTAAGGAATTCATTTTATGACACACGACAATAAAATAGCAGGAATCAGAACTTGAATTAATTTGTGATATAACAGTACCTTTATAAGAGAACAACACAGCGTTTTCAAGTTTACATGATCAGGCAGAAAATGTGACCCAGTGTAAATAATGGCCTCTAAAGCAGTGGTCCCCAACCTTTTTTGCACCAAGTACCAGTTTCGTGCAAGACAATTTTCCCAGGGTCCGGTAGGGGGGGGAAGGGGGCGGGGGTTCTGGGGCAGGGCTTAGGGGAGCGGGGCTTAGGGGGTGCTAGTCGGCGCTGACTGATTCACGTGCATAACAAAACACAATGTGCATATTAAAATATATAACACTATATAATAACTATATAAACTGACTAGGGTCTCTGCTGCGCTGGTCTCTGCTGCACTGTACTGTATTTTTTCCCCTATAAGATGCACCTAGGTTTTAGAGGAGAACAATAAGAAAAAAATATTTTTCATTACACTTCAGGTCAGACCAGCAATCAGACCCCCAATGTTAATCAGACCTCTGCTGACAGCCCTAATCAGACCCCCAATGCCTCAGTTCATCCCCCCGACCTTTAGCCATCTATCAGCCCCCATGTCAGCCATCAGACCCCATGTCAGCCTCCAGCCCTTATGTCAGCCTCCAGCCCTTATGTCAGCCATCAACCCCTAATGTCAGCCCCCAGCCCTTATGTCAGCCATTAGCCCCCCATGTCAGCCATAAGCCCCCATATCAGCCATAAACCCCCATGTCAGCCATCAGCCCCCCATGTCAGCCATAAGCCCCCCATGTCAGCCCCCAGCCCTTATGTCAGCCATATATCAGCCCCCCATGTCAGCCATAAGCCCCCCATGTCAGCCCCCAGCCCTTATTCCAGCCATATGTCAGCCATCAGCCCCCCATGTCAGCCATCAACCATATGTCAGCCCCCAGCCCCCCATGTCAGCCCCCAGCCATCATGTCAGCCCCAGCCCTTATGTCAGCCATAAGCCCCCCATGTCAGCCCCCAGCCCTTATGTCAGCCATAAGCCCCCATGTCAGCCCCCAGCGCAAAAAAACAAAAACAAAACACTTACCTCTCCTGCTCCTGGATGCCACCGCTCCTCACCATCGCGATCCTCTTCATCCTGCTGTCGACTGTGTATCACTGCGCCCAGTGTGAGGTCACAGAGCGCCCTCACGCTGTGCGCAGCCAATAGCCGAGCCGAGGACCAGGAAGTGGTGAGTACAGATCCTTCACCGCTTCCTGGTCCTCCTGTACTAATGAAGCGCTTCCATAATGGAAGCGCTTCATTAGTACCATGTTAAAGATGGCCCTGATTGCCGAGGCCTGGCAAACAATCTTCCAGGGCCCGGTCCTGGGCCGCGGCCCGGCAGTTGGGGACCGTTGCTCTAAAGGATCATCATATTGGACCAATACAATGTGGGGTAGCCATGTCTGTAATTACCAATGTCTATACACACTAATGGTCCCAGATCTAAACATTCTTCTAGTCCCCTGTATTAGTTCCATTTAATATACCTATAATCAAATGTGTTTGTTGATTATAGGGGCTTCAACTCATGATGGAGAAGAATATGTAAAATATTCCTGTATGTGTATTTATTTTAAACCGACTCTCTGGTTCAAGAAAAATGATGTTAACTGGGAAACAAACAGAACACTTACCTGGTGACCTCCTTTTCATCTTTTCAGCTACAAGTCCTCCAATCCCCAGGGTTGGAGGACTTCACAGCGGTCCTTGAATGTTTGTGAACCCTTCAGAATTTTTTTATATTTCTACATAAATTTTGTTTAAATCTACATCGGATTTTCACACAATCCTGTACAGTAAGTAACTAATGATAACCAAATCACGTAGAGTCAAAAATATTAGACTTGGTCATTTATTTATGGAGGAAAATGATCCAATATACATGTCTGTAAGGGGAAATAAGTATGTGAACCTTTACTTTCAGTATATAATGTGTTCCCGCCCCCCCCCCCCTTTTTTCCTTGTGTAGCAATAACTGCAACTAAATGTTTCTGGTAATTATTTGGTCCTGCAATAGTTGTGCCGCCGGCTTGGTGGAATTTTAGCCCATTCCTCCATACAAAACAACTTCAACTCTGTTATGTTGGTAGGTTTCCTCCCATGAACTGCTTGCTTCAGGTCCTTCCACAACAAGATCAGGACTTTGACTTTAACTTTATTCTTCTTTAACTATTCTTTGGTAGAACTATTTGTGTGCCTAGATGTGTTTTGCTGCATGACCCATGTTCTCTTGGAATTCAGCTCCCGGACAGATGTCCAGACTTTTTTCTTTAGAATTTGCTGGTATAATTCAGAATTTCATTGTTCCAGCAATGAAGGCAGCCAGTCCCTGATCCAGATGCAGCAAAATAGCCCCAAACCATGTTACTACTGCTACCGTACTTCACACATGGGATGAGGTTTTTATGTTGGAGTGCAGTGTTTTCATTTCTCCAAATATAACAATTCTCACTTAAACCAAAAAGTTATATTTTCGTCTCATTCGTCCACAAAACATTGTTCCAATAGCATTCTAGATTGTCTAAGTGATCTTTAGCAAATGGAAATGGACAGCAATGTTTATTTTGGAAAGCGGTGGCTTTCTCCTTGCAATCCTGCCATGCACACCATTGTTGTTTAATGTCCTCCTGATCATGAACTCATGAACAATAACATTAGCTAATGTTGCTTAGAGGTTACCTTGGATTTCCTTGTGACCTTGTGGGTTACTGTAAATGACCAAGTCTAATATTTTTGACTCATTTGTTTGGTTATTTAAAGAGGACCTTTCACCGGTCCTGACATTACACTATAAGTACCTGGCAGTGTAGGGCATATTGAGGAGATGTGATATTGCTTATTTTTTTCCGATGGGCTGCTCCGTTCCTCTGCTGTGTCCCCCTTCTGGCTTTCCATGCTGTATGCTAATACATACCATCGGTACAGGGAGGAGACGGGCGTGTTTCTCAGGGGGCGTCTCCTTCTCCCTGGGTGTGAGCTGTCCAATCTCCCTCCAGCCAGGGAGAAAAAAAAGTTTGCCTTCTCCCTGGCTGTAACGCTCTCCGCTGTGATTGGCAAGCTCACAGCCAGGGAGAAGAAGATGCCCTCTGAGAAACAGATATGGTATGGATTAGCATACAGGGCCGGGAAACCATAACGGGGGGCACAGCAGAGGAACAGAGCAGCCCATCAGAAAAAAAGCAATATCACATCTCCTCAATCTGCCCTACACAGCCAGGTACTTACACTCACCTAAAGAATTATTAGGAACACCATACTAATACAGTGTTGGACCCCCTTTTGCCTTCAGAACTGCCTTAATTCTACGTGGCATTGATTCAACAAGATGCTGATAGCATTCTTTAGAAATGTTGGCCCATATCGATAGGATAGCATCTTGCAGTTGATGGAGATTTGAGCGATGCACATCCAGGGCACGAAGCTCCCATTCCACCACATCCCAAAGATGCTCTATTGGGTTGAGATCTTGTGACTGTGGGGGCCATTTTAGTACAGTGAACTCATTGTCATGTTCAAGAAACCAATTTGAAATGATTCGAGCTTTGTGACATGGTGCATTATCCTGCTGGAAGTAGCCATCAGAGGATGGATACATGTTCTCATTCTGTTTACGCCAAATTCGGACTCTACCATTTGAATGTCTCAACAGAAATCGAGACTCATCAGACCAGGCAACATTTTTCCAGTCTTCAATAGTCCAATTTTGGTGAGCTCATGCGAATTGTAGCCTCTTTTTCCTATTTGTAGTGGAGATGAGTGGTACCCGGTGGGGTCTTCTGCTGTTGTAGCCCATCCGCCTCAAGGTTGCGCGTGTTGTGGCTTCACAAATGCTTTGCTGCATACCTCGGTTGTAACGAGTGGTTATTTCAGTCAACGTTGCTCTTCTATCAGCTTGAATCAGTCGGCCCATTCTCCTGACCTCTAGCATCCACAAGGCATTTTTGCCCACAGGACTTCCGCATACTGGATGTTTTTCCCTTTTCACACCATTCTTTGTAAACCCTAGAAATGGTTGTGCGTGAAAATCCCAGTAACTGAGCAGATTGTGAAATACTCAGACCGGCCCGTCTGGCACCAACAACTATGCCACACTCAAAATTGCTTAAATCACCTTTCTTTCCCATTCTGACATTCAGTTTGGAGTTCAGGAGGTTGTCTTGACCAGGACCACACCCCTAAATGCATTGAAGCAACTGCCATATGATTGGTTGACTAGATAATTGCATTAATGAGAAATAGAACAGGTGTTCCTAATAATTCTTTAGGTAAGTGTACACTCACCTAAAGAATTATTAGGAACACCTGTTCTATTTCTCATTAATGCAATTATCTAGTCAACCAATCAGATGGCAGTTGCTTCAATGCATTTAGGGGTGTGGTCCTGGTCAAGACAACCTCCTGAACTCCAAACTGAATGTCAGAATGGGAAAGAAAGGTGATTTAAGCAATTTTGAGCGTGGCATAGTTGTTGGTGCCAGATGGGCCGGTCTGAGTATTTTACAATCTGCTCAGTTACTGGGATTTTCACGCACAACCATTTCTAGGGTTTACAAAGAATGGTGTGAAAAGGGAAAAACATCCAGTATGCGGAAGTCCTGTGGGCAAAAATGCCTTGTGGATGCTAGAGGTCAGAGGAGAATGGGCCGACTGATTCAAGCTGATAGAAGAGCAACGTTGACTGAAATAACCACTCGTTACAACCGAGGTATGCAGCAAAGCATTTGTGAAGCCACAACACGTACAACCTTGAGGCGGATGGGCTACAACAGCAGAAGACCCCACCGGGTACCACTCATCTCCACTACAAATAGGAAAAAGAGGCTACAATTTGCACGAGCTCACCAAAATTGGACTGTTGAAGACTGGAAAAATGTTGCCTGGTCTGATGAGTCTCGATTTCTGTTGAGACATTCAAATGGTAGAGTCCGAATTTGGCGTAAACAGAATGAGAACATGTATCCATCATGCCTTCTTACCACTGTGCAGGCTGGTGGTGGTGGTGTAATGGTGTGGGGGATGTTTTCTGGGCACACTTTAGGACCCTTAGTGCCAATTGGGCATCGTTTAAATGCCACGGGCTACATGAGCATTGTTTCTGACCATGTCCATCCCTTCATGACCACCATGTACCCATCCTCTGATGGCTACTTCCAGCAGGATAATGCACCATGTCACAAAGCTCGAATCATTTCAAATTGGTTTCATGAACATGACAATGAGTTCACTGTACTAAAATGGCCCCCACAGTCACCAGATCTCAACCCAATAGAGCATCTTTGGGATGTGGTCGAACGGGAGCTTCGTGCCCTGGATGTGCATCCCTCAAATCTCCATCAACTGCAAGATGCTATCCTATCAATATGGGCCAACATTTCTAAAGAATGCTATCAGCACCTTGTTGAATCAATGCCACGTAGAATTAAGGCAGTTCTGAAGGCAAAAGGGGGTCCAACACCGTATTAGTATGGTGTTCCTAATAATTCTTTAGGTGAGTGTATATTGTAATATCAGGACTGGTGAAAAGCCCTCTTTAAATATATTTTTAAGCTTTGTGTAAAAATTTGTTGTTTTAGGTCAGATTTATGTATAAATATACAAAATTCTGTAGGGTTCACAAACTTTCAAGCACCACTGTAAATATCTGCTCATCCTCCGGTTAAGGTGTTTTTTTTCTTGAACTGGAGGGTCACAGCTCTTTTAGCCTATTGAGGATTGGTAGATGGGAATTGTTAGAACTTTCACACTTCCTTCTGTAGATAAGGAAACCATTTGTTATAAGATGGTCTGTCTCTGCTGTTTGCTGAACTTTTCTAGTACTTACTGTTGTCCCTTTTAATTCATCTAGCCAAAGATACATGTTAATGTCTATTGCGGGGGCAGGGGGTGCACAAATTTGCTGGTGTGATTGTACCACTCTCAAGAGCTGCAATAAAACATAGATTTGTGAGACAGTTAGGGTACTTTTACACTAGCGTTAAAGTTTTCCGGTATTGAGTTCTGTCACAGGGGCTCAATACTGGAAAAAAACGCTTCAGTTTTATCCTAATGCATTCTGAATGGAAAGCATTCCGTTCAGTATGCATCAGGATGTCTTCAGTTCAGTCACTCTTATGGTATTTGGCTGGAGAAAATACTGCAGCATACATTGAGATGTATTAATGCCAAATCCGGTACCAAGTGTTCTGGAAAAACGGATTCGGTTTCCCGGTCTGTGCATGCACAGACCTTTAAAAATGCAAAAAAAAGTTGCGGCAAGCGTGAAAGTACCCTTATAAGTTATTGACAGTATGTGCCATCATTTCCTTGGGAGTCCCAGTAGCAGACACCCACCTATTGTGGCAATGGGGGTCCACTACTTCCCTGTATGGCACTCTGGAGAAGACGAGCAAAGTGGCTATGCATGCACACAGCTATCTCCATTATAGCTCATTGGAATTACTGAAAGCTGTGCATTTCACAGCTCCCGTAAATTACAATGGTAAAGGGTGCCCACATGCACGGCTACCTTTTTGACTCGTTGTCTCCTTTATGGAGTGCCAAACATATCAGACATTTATGGAATATCTTGTGGATATACCATAAATGTTGCATATGGGAATAATTAATTAAAGCCACAATTTGGGTTTAATATCTGCCCTAGGCATACCACTCTAAGAGCTTTGTTGGCTAAAATAGAATCCATCCAACCTGCAGAGGAGGACATCGTGGGCCGCAGGTTGTCCACCACTGATCTATGGGGATGCAAGTGCTAATGACCAGACAATGTTAATGCCACTTCCATCAAATGAATAGCCGTCGATATTCTCTTAAAGTGTCAGCCTTTAAATTCAGATTTATTTATTTTTGTTCCAAGTTATATCTCATGCTTGTATAAATAGATTATTTTATAATGTAGTATACATGGATGAGAACACTTAGGCCTTAATGATTGTCTCATCCTTACATGAAGATCTGAATTTACATTTGAACCATGTTCATATTCTTAGTTCCTGCTCCACCTTATGTCACATTAGGCACCATGTCACTTAGAAAATATGCGGTACTATGGTTTGACCTTTTCTGCTGTTTTTGACTCTTTCATCATACCTGGATAATATCAAGTCAAAAACAATGTTTTGACATAATTGTGCCTGAAGTGAAATGCAATGGTTCATAGACAGGTTTATTTCTGTGTACAGTAATAGAGCTGGTGTGAATGTACTCCTGCCATACATTAATTTGCCCACATTTATTGTTGTGAATTCTGGCATAATTTGCATCAATTTAGTGAATCTCATATTAAACATATTTCTGAAGCAAGAAAGCTAAAATGAATAATCCAGCTCTCTCATGCGGGGCGTGATGTAGGACTAAAATGACGTGATTTTGTAAAAACTGGGGTGCGACCTAAACTGTGCCAATTTGCTCCAAACGTTAGCACTACATTCTGTCACTAAATAAGTCAACCAAGACATATACTGGGTAGTATTCATTTAGACAAAAGTGCCTAGCTCTGTACCACGTTTATTATTCAGCCTGAGCCACTATTATACACCGGGTGCATCTTCAGTTTATACCGTGCACATTTTAGACGGGGTTAGTAAGTCTGCCACAATGATGTTTTAGTTTTATCCAGAAAGCTCATGTGAAATCTAGGTGACTATTAGCCATGTGCATGAGAATTCTCAGCAGAACTATCCACATTGGGGCAGATCTTGTAATCTTGTGTAAAACGTAGACAGCATAAATGTAGTCAAGCAGTCTAAATATCGAAATATGTGGCAGATTTATCACAGTGGATCCCGCTAGATGATGCATGGCTGGACACTTTTGTCAAACTTTATACCGCTATTGGTTGGCATACTTTATGGTATAATTTTGTGCCAAGCCTATATCTTTATGAGTGGGATTACACCATTACTGAACAGACATCACATCAAGCCCTCCCTCTCCTTGATTGATTTAGGGCCAGGTGAGACAGCTATGAGGAACCTTGGCCTGTCAATCAAAAAGAATAGAGAGGGGCTGGCAGAGGAAGCAAGATGAACAAGGATGAGTAGAATGGCTTGGGGCTTCAAGTGCACTTAACTGCTCATTGGCATGTGAAAAAAAAAAATACTTCTTCTCTAGAATGAAAGATATGATTCCATTTAGATGAGCTAGCTGTACAAAGTATTGTCTGTCAGTATTGTTCACTCCTATAATTGTTGACAAAACGATGTAACAGGAGTGGAGACATGCCATAAGTGAAAGAGAAATGAAAGTTTTAATCCTTCCTTTCATGTTCAGCACCCTGGGCTCTCCACACTGATTTATTTCCCACCCCTGACCTGATTGATGGCTCTTGTCGTCTATTAGATGTTTGAGCTGTCACTCAAAACGGAGGTGTGGGAAGCATTAGGGGATTAGCACTTTAATTCCTGTAATGCAAACCAGCTGACTGTCACTCTAGGTATAAATGATATTCTTTTTAAATGACAGTAAAAAAACAGCACACATACTCGATTGCCAGAGTGTAGAGAAGAGTTTCGATCCATGATGGCAAGGGTGGACTGACCATAGACCCTACAGAAAAAAATTCCTGTACAGGGGGCCGCTGCTGGCTGGGTATATATAACAATCTGATGCTCTCAGTATTAATTAATGCTAGAAGCATCAGGTACTTATGCATCTGGCTGTTGGCCATAGGTCTACTTCTGAATTCAACCATATCATCATCTTCAGCACAGTGATTCAGTTGAATACTGTGGTGGAGGCAGCAGTATTTTGTGCTGCACTGTAGTATTTCATCCTGTTGAGGTGGCATTTTGTGCTGGATTAGGCTACTTTCACATCTGTGGCATGGATTCCGATAGCTTGTTTGGGCAGAGAATAGCCTGCCAGAATATTCCGGATCTGGCACTGCCAGATACAGCCGGAATGCACGCCAGTCCCATTAACTATAATAAGGTCCGGCGGAGATCCGAACGCAATCCGCCAAATATGGGATTTAATATGTCGCAATGTATGCTAATATTTTCATTACCCATGTTTAGAGGACTACTCTATACACATTATAGTATTGTCCCAATTTGCTATATTGGTGGAATTACATTGATGATGTGTTTGCTATCTGGGTGGGGGAGAAAGAAGCATTGCATTAATTTTTTGATGAACTCAATAGCCATGACACCGAATTGTAGTTCACCGTGACCAGTTCCCGAGCTTAAATACAGTTCTTGGATGCTACGGCCCATACATCTTACACTAATTTATCCGCCAATATGTATGCCAAGCCTATCAACCACAATAATTTGTTGGATTTCCATAATTTCCATCCGAAAACCAATTTTAAGATCATTACCCAGATCACAAGTAATGCTGGTTCACTGTAGTGATCAACAGTTGGATGAAATTTGTGACAGGTTCCATAAATGAGGCTTTTCTGCCTGTCTACGTGATGCAAATAAAGATGATATTGCTGTCATGCCTAAACCTCAACTTTTACAATCCAAGATCCAAGTCCAAGATTTCCAAATCCAGGATATCGTTTATCAGCACAGTAATGGACACATTGGGCACATGAGGAGAGCAACTGGGTCATAGTATGTAGGCCACACATACAGGAGCTCCAACCCCCCATGATAACCTATAAATGACCACAGAACCTGAGATAGAAATTAATTAGGTTGGATCCTGGACCAGATCCAAGACTGAGACAGACATTTTTTTTCAATGGGGCTATTCACATTTCATTTTTGCTGTATGTCAAGTGGATACATATGTAAACACAAAAAGTATAGAAACGTATGGCTTGACATACTGATGAACTATAATTGGCCAAAGTTTTGACTCCGTTTGTCACTGTTTATGTAGTTTTTTTCTGTATGTTTTTTTTTTAAATGTCTATATATGTATCATCTGTCATATGCCCAGCATCTCCTGTCTCACTCTCCGCTGCTGTCTCTGCCAGATGTGGCAGGCACATGCCCGTCAGACGCATCCTCCGGATACACTGCCTCTGCGCTCCATCCCATGCTGGTGTCCCATAGAAACGCACAGCCGCGGCTTCCTGTCATTTATGCTTCCAGGGGCATGTGCTTCCTGCTTCCCAGCATGGCCCCTCGGTGGGTTTACAAGGTTAAAGGGTTTCTGTGATGAGAAATAACGTTATGTAGCTGACTGACAGCGATGTGCTAATGTCAGCAGTACATAACAGTGTGCTTTATAACTCCCTGCCTGCCGCCGTTCTCTTAAAATAAAGACTTTTAAAATATGCTAATGAGCATCTAGGTGCTATTAGGGCAGAGCGTTGCTTCAGCACCTAGAGGCTTGGTCTACGCACCCTTTGGCGCGCCCAGGTCCAGTTGATTGACTTTCGAGTTCTCCTCATCGTCCCGTAAATCCCGCGCCTGCGCCGTCTCCTTTAGTATTTGGCGCAGGCGCAGTGAGTGAAGGACAAGATCCTGCTGCCGGCTTCCTTCCTTTGGCTCAGGCACAGTGAGGAAGCCGGCAGCAGGAGCTTGTCCTTCACTCACTGCGCCTGCGCCAAATACTAAAGGAGACAGCGCAGGCGTGGGATTTACGGGACGATGAGGAGAACTCGAAAGTCAATCAACTGGACCTGGGCGTGCCAAAGGGTGCGTAGACCAAGCCTCTAGGTGCTGAAGCAACGCCCTAATAGCACCTAGAGGCTCATTAGCATATTTTAAAAGTCTTTATTTTAAGAGAACTACAGCAGGCAGGGAGTTATGAAGCATACTGTTATGTACTGTTGACATTAGCACATGGCTAATGTCCGTCAGCTATATAACCTTATTTCTCATGACAGAAACCCTTTAATAGCAGCTTCCTCTTCCAAGAAGTTGCCTGAGAGTTAAGTTACTATCAGTAATAGCAAATGTCTTCTGTTCTGATCTTCTGTGTTTGACCCAGCCTGGTTAGCCATTCTGTTTGCCTGACACCTGCATCGACTACTGGACCTGCCTGACCCTGAGCCTGTCTGATCCTCTGTACCACACTACTATCTGATACCGGCTTCTGATCTCTTGCTTGTCTCTGACCACGCTTCTGCCTCTGACAATCATCATCATTATTAGCTGTTGCCTTTACTCCAGTCTTCTCTGCAATACCACTTCTCATCACCGTGTCAGCTATTGGACTCAGTTCATACTAACTGTTGTTCTTACTGCAACTTGAGCTACTGGAGCGTTACCTGTTGTCTGACCATATTAGCTGTCAACCATATTAGCTAATCCTGTCGGTAGTGATTCCGTTTCTCTCTTGCTGCGTTCTGTCCTGTATCCTGTGAGAGTTCTGAATAGAGTTTAGTGGCTGCCATCCGTTGGTTGACACAGAGAATCCACACTTTCTGGTTTGACCACTGACCAGTCGTTCCCCCCCACTGGTTGTAACAGATGCTTGTAATTGAGGCCCCAAAGTTCAAATCTTAGGTTTTATCAGACCAGAGAATCTTGTTTCTCACAGTCTGAGGATCCTTTAGGTGTTTTTTTTTTGTTTTGTTTTTTACAAACTTTCATGGGCTTTCATGTGTCTTTTTTCTGTCTGCAGAGAGTGTCACCCGGTAATATCCATGTTTTAATATTTCTCAATTGCGCCGCTAGTTAGTACAAGTGTATATCAGGCAGGGACATTCCACCTTCCTTTTTAAGGCGTGTCAGATTTAATACAGACAACTTCGGTCTATTCGCACCCCAGATGAAGGGTGACATTAAGGATACAAGTTTCTGAAAGAATGTCTTTGGGACTATATATGGGGCATGTTGCAGAACATATAGACACTTAGGTAAACTAATCAATTTTATCAAATTGATTATACCAGGTACTAAGAGAGGTAATCCCTGCCATACCCTAAATTTATCTTTGCAATATTCTAGGAGAGGATGGATATTCAGAGTGTGAAAAGATGTGGCATCCTTTGTTATATATATACCCAGATATTTATAGCTCAGTACAACAGGTAATTCTCCCTGGGGGAATGCATCTTCTAGTGGATATAAAGGACACAAGGTCGATTTGGACCAATTTATCCTTAGTCCTGAATATCGGATAAATACTTCAATTATGGTGATTGCTCTAGGAAGTGTGGCTTCCGTCTGTGACATGAATAGCACCATGTCATCAGCATACAAGCCAACCCTATCCTCCTGCTCTCCTATTTTGACTCCATGAAATTGTGAATCCGCTCTGATTCGCATAGCAAGAGGCTCTATAGCTAGGGCGAACAGCAGTGGTGACAGAGGACATCCCTGTCGTGTACCTCGCCCCAAGCTAAAACTAATCGACATTAACCCATTAACCAATATACCCGCCTTGGGATGTTTGTATAACATGGCTATCCATTGTATAAAGTTGGGACGAAATCCAAATTTGTGAAGAACTTGAAACAGATAGGGCCACTCAACAGAGTCGAACGCCTTTGCAGTGTCCAAAGACGCCAAGGACCATCTCTCTCCTTTCTGTATTCCTATTTGGGTCACCACCTACACCCGTCTGATATTATCAGTGGTAGATCTACCGGGCAAAAATCCAGATTGGTCCGGATGAACCAGGGTACTAGATACTCTCCCAAGGCGTATGGCCAAAATCTTTGCTATAATTTTATAGTCTATGTTCAATAAGGATATCGGCCTAAACGACCCACACTCGTCTGGTTCCTTGCCCGGCTTAAGAAGGACCACTATGGTGGCATCATACATTGATGGTGGTAAGCATCCTTTTTGAAATGCATCCTCATACATGCGAATTAGCAATGGGTTGATGTGGGTAGCATATTTAACATAAACCTCTAGAGGTAATCCATCCCGACCAGGAGATTTACCTCTAGCCAGCTGTGCTATAGCATCTTCTAGTTCCAGAGTGGATATAGGTGCTTCCAAACTATCTATTGCCTCCTGTGCTAATGTAGGAAATTCCAGGTCCTCAAGATACTGCCTGACGTCATCCGTCCCATAATTTACTTTGGTCTCATATAGGTCTTTATAATACTCTTGAAATCTACCTGCTATTGTTTCACGAAAAATCACGAAAAATCAGGGAAAATCATGATGTTGTTGTTGTCATACTTTAGCTCCTGCTTGTTACGCGCCATTTGCAGCACAGGATCTCTGTCCATGAAATTTAGCAATCTCGCAAGTAAAGGTCTTGGAGGAGCCCCCGGTGGAAGGGGTTTGGCGGGAACGCGATGTGCACGCTTAATAATGAAGGCCGATGAGAATGTTGCCTCTGGGAAGGAATTATGGAGCCAGGTAGTGACGAATGCACATGGGTTGTTACCCTCTGATTTTTCAGGTAACCCGATGATCCGCAGGTTATTGCGTCTTGTGCGATTCTCGTAGTCGTCACATTTCTGTTGCCAAAAGTTGACCTTCTGCTCCAGCTCTTGTATTTTCGCAGGGAGCGGCTGTAAACGGTCTTCCACTTCTGAGATCCTATTTTCAGTCTCTTTAAAGCGTTCACGCATGGCCTGCATGTCATGGCGAAGTAGGCCTATATCCACCTTTACCTCCTCCAGCTTGCCCACCATTGATGTGCGGCAGGTGGCTATCGCTTGCAACAATTGCTCGGTGACTTGTTTTAAGGACGGCTCAGTAGCTGCACGATCCGTTTCTTCATGCGCAGGGCCTGAAGAAATTATCTCTTATCCCATCCGGGGGTGGTGAGCGGGAGCCTGCGCCATCTTGATCTTCCACATGGGCAAACTCTCGGAGCCGGTCAGCGGCCGACTGCGCTCTATTACGGGCCATGGTTGCGCTGCGGGTCTTTCCCGACCTCCTGCCCAATCTGGTTGTAATTTATGCGGCAGATAAATTACAGGATTAGCTTGAAGTTGGGGTCCGGAGCTCAGTTAAGTGCGTCCGCTCATATCAGCTTCCGGCCATGCCCCCTTTCATGTGTCTTTTACTGAGGAGAGGCTTCTTTCTGGCCATAAAGCACAAACTGGTGGAGTGCTGCAGTGAACTTCTGGAGGTTTATCCTATCAGCACACAGGATCTTTGGATGCTCAGCCAGAGTGAACATTTGGTTCTTGGTCACTTCTCTTATGAAAGCCCTTCTCGACCCAATTATTTAGTTTGATGAGCCAGCGAGCTGTAGCAGGAGTCCTGGTTGTTCCGAACGTCTTCCATTTAAGAATTATGGTGGCCACTGTGGGGAACCTTCAGTACAACAGAAATTTTTTTGTACCCTTCTCTAGATCTGTGCCTCCACACATTCCAGTCTCTTGGATCTACAGGCATTTCTTTCCTCCTCATGGCTTGAAATCTTATAAATACTTGGGTCATGTTCAGTCAACTGAATTTACCATAGGTGGACTCCAATCAAGATGTAGAAACATCTCAAAGACGATCAAGAGAAATGGGAGGCCCCCAGAGCTGAATTTCAAGTGTCCTAGCAAAGGGTCTAAATACTTATGTTCAAGAGCGAACTTCTTCAAATTTGTTTCGGGTCTGATTTGCTGATTTTTTTTTTTAAATTTGAGAGAGAGACATAACAGTCCTCTGGAAAATAGATGTGCAAATCAGTCTTCCTTCCAAAGGGAAACAAAAACTGAGTGTCTCACACCAATAAACAGCTATTTCTGGGCGATTACCATTTATCAGAAGTGAGAAAATTGCGTTTCGTGGAAAAAATATTTGATTTATGGCTCATACACACAAATGTATTTTCTTTCTGTGTCCGTTCAGTTTTTTTTGCGGACCGTATGCGGAACCATTCATTTCAATTGGTCTGCAAAAAAAAAACAGTTACTCCATATGCATTCCGTTTACATATGTCTGCATGTCCATTCTACAAAAAAATGTCCTATTATTGTCTGCATAATGGACAAGAATAGGACTTTTTTTTTTAGGGGCCAGCTGTTCCGTTCTGCAAAATACAGAATGCACACAGACGTCATCTGTATTTTCTACGGATCCATGTTTTGTCATGCAGGCTGGCATTGAAGAGGCTTAGGTTAGGTTCACATATTGATTGTGAACTCCGGGAGTCTGTTCTGGTAGAGGAAGAAACCAGAGTTTACAGTATCTGGGTGGGCATCTAAAGAAATCAGACTAAAGGAATCTAAACAAGGATCCAGAGGCTTTCCGGCATAACTACTGCATGTAGTAGTTTTTGACTGACCAAAAGCCAGCATTTATGCCAGAAAGCGGCCAGATCCCCATTCAGACCCTATTATAGTCAATGGGATATGGCGATGCACAGCAGTATTCGGCTATGCCAGATACTGTGGACTATAGTAGTCTGTTTCTCCACAGGAACAGAATACTGGAGTTCACAACGCATATGTGAACCCAGACCTACCTTTCTTTTCTTTCAAAAGTAAAAGAAAGCTAAGACTCTCTGATTCCATGTATGATGTGCTAATTTGCATGTATTTTTCTCAGAAACCCAGAGGAGCTTTCCTGGCCAACAATGCTCACGCAAACTAATTGCTCTTCATAATGAGAATGGGTACCCCAACAAAATCCTCTCAGCTCGTTAACCCCGTAAAGACCTGCGCCGTACATGTACAGCACAGATGTCCGTGACTTGAGGACCAGCGCCGTACATGTACATGATCAGCGCCGGTGTCCGGAAGTCACTGATAGCCAGACCCCTGCTGCATGTGCCGGCATCTGTGAAATCACCAGTGCCGGCGTATTAACTCTTGATGTGCCTGGATCTCACAGGCAAACAGGCTGTAAGTGTATTACAGTCTCTAATACACTTACAGCCAATGCATCACAATACAGAAGTATTGTGATGCATTGTAAAGGGGATCAGACCCCCAAAAGTTGAAGTCCCAGAGTGGGACAAAAAATAAAGCGTAAAAAAAATAAAGTTTAAATTAAAACTTTCAAGTAAAAAATAATAATAATAAAAGTAGACATATTAGGTATCGCCGTGTCCGTATCGACTGGCTCTATAAAAATATCACATTACCTAACCCGTAAGATGAACACTGTCAAAAAAATATAATAAAAACTGTGCTAAAAAAAATATATATTTTGTCACCTTACATCACTAAAAGTGCAACACCAAGCGATCAAAAAGGCGTATGCCCTCACTTTATCCCGCAAAAAATGATACCCTACCATACCTAAGACAATCACCTAAAAAATAAAAAAGTTTGGTTCTCAGACTATGGAGACACTAAAACATTATTCTTTGGTTTAAAAAAATGCTGTTATTGTGTAAAACTTAAGTAAATAAAAAAATGTATAAATATTAGGTATCGCCGCGTCAGTAACAACCTGCTTTAGAAAAATACCACATGACCTAACCCCTCAGGGGAACACCGTTAAAAAAAAAAAAAAACTGTGTCAAAAAAGCCATTTACTGTCACCTTACATCACAAAAAGTGTAATAGCAAGCGATCAAAAAGTTATATGCACCCCAAAATAGTGCTAATCAAACTGTCATCTCATCCCGCAAAAATGATACCCCACCTAAGGCAATCGCCCAAAACATAAAAAAAAAACTATGGCTCTCAGAATATGGAGACACTAAAACATGATTTTTTTGTTTGTTTCAAAAATGATATTATTGTGTAAAACTTGAATAACTAAAAAAAGTAGACATATTAGATATTGCCACGTCCGTAACGACCGGCTCTATAAAATTAGCACATTATCTAACCTGTCATATGAACGTTGTAAATAAAAAATAAAAAAACGGTGCCAAAACAGCTATTTATTGTTACCTTGCCTCACAAAAAGTGTAATATAGAGCAGCCAATAATCATATGTACCCTAAAATAGTAGCAACAATACTGCCACCTTATCCTATAGTTTTCAAAATGGGGTCATTTTTTGGAGTTTCTACTCTAGGGGTCCATCAGGGGGCTTCAAATGGGACATGGTGTCAAAAAACCAGTCCAGCAAAATCTGCCTTCCAAAAACCATATGGTGTTCCTTTCCTTCTGCGCCCTGCTGTGTGTTCATACAGCAGTTTACAACCACATATGGGGTGTTTCTGTAAACTACAGAATCAGGGCCATAAATATTGAGTTTTGTTTGGCTGTTAACCCTTGCTTTGTTACTGGAAAAAATGGATTACAATAGAAAATCTGCCAAAAAAGTGAAATTCTGAAATTTCATCTCCATTTTCCATTAATTCTTGTGGAACACCTAAAGGGTTAACAAAGTTTGTAAAATCAGTTTTGAATAACTTGAGGGATGTAGTTTCTAAAATGGGGTCATTTCTTGGGTGATTTCTATTATGTAAGCCTCACAAAGTGACTTCAGACCTGAACTGGTCCTTAAAAAGTAGGTTTTGGAAATTTTCTGAAAAATTTCAATATTTGCTTCTAAACTTCTAAGCCTTCTAACGTCCCCAAAAAATAAAATGTAATTTCACAAAATGATCCAAACATGAAGTAGACATATGGGGAATGTAAAGTATTAACTATTTTCAGAGGTATTACTATCTATTATAAAAGTATAGAAATAGAAATTTGCTAATTTGGTAAATTTTCATAAATAAAAATGACATATTTTGACTTAATTTTACCACTGTCATGTGGTGATGAGTAAACAGTCTCAGAATGGCCTGGATAAGTAAAAGCGTTTTAAAGTTATCACCACATAAAGTGACACATGGCCTGGTCCTTAAGGTGAAATATGGCAGGGTCCTTAGGGGGTTAAGCCAATTTTCTGAATTTGAATTGATTTGCTCATCTGTAATATATGGGTGTATTGATCACTTTTTGCGTGCTAGAAAAAGGCTTCTGTTTAGCCAAAATGTTGCATCACTGGATCTCACCATTATGGATTAAAAGTCTTTGCCCTTTGACAATCAAGTGCATGTTGCTCCCTTTTTTCCTTCTTTTGTGGACAATAGCATATGGGTTATATTGGAGTGAACTCATTTAACTGTGCACTGACTAACTTTTACATAAGCTCTGTGTAACAGATAGACCCTTTTATACTATTTTATGTTCCACTGTCTGTATACCCCCTTTCCCCTTCCCCACTTTACTGTTCCACTGTTTCCCAAGATCAGGGCGGTGTCCCAGGGACACTGACAAACCTGTTTAAACTAGCTGCAGTGTCCCCCCTCAGCCCTTGCTATTGTCTGACCTCACCTTTCCTTGTACCATAGTAATTGATGTATTGTATGTAAATGAGGCTGTTGGGGGTTTGAAACCAGGTGCGCATGCCTAGTAAAGTCAGTTGACTCCCAAACTGTGTGTCGTCCAGTTACTGGGGAAATTGTCTCTTGGATATTGACCTGCTTCTTCAGCTACAAGGGGATTTAAGTGGAGATATTGATGGTATACCTTGAAGCTCCGCAACAATTGGTGGCAAGCGGCGGGATACAAGCCTTGCAGCAGAAGAAAGCAGCAGTGGTTCATGCAGATAACAGGAGGTTTAATGGAACTGTGAATGGAGACTAACTATGCTGGATTAAAACGGACAACATTAAAGGAATTGCTGGAAGCGAGAGGGCAGATAGCCAGCAATAAAACGAAGGCCGTACTAATTGCTGAACTGACCGAGGGAGACCGGGCACACAGTATGGCTACAGAAACCAGAGAGTCAGAGTTCGACAGAGAGGTGAAACGCAGGCTAGCATTTTATGGAGAGAATCCCTCCATAGAGCTGGTACTGGCCACCATGAACCAGGTGGATAGCTTGATCACTGCAAGGGAAGAGAGAGAACCAACTCCGGATAGCAGAGCAGTGGGCATTGGAAAGATCGCTAACTAGTACTCCGGTTCCTGAACCCAAAGTCAAGTTACCACATGATGCGTTTAAAAAATTTGTGGAAGCCGAGGATGCGATCGATGGCTTCCTGCAAGACTTTGAACTGCAGTGCAGGCTACACCAGGTACCCCCAGCAGACTGGGTACGGATCCTCGCTGGTAAGCTCTCTGGCTGTGCAGCAGAGGCATATAGAGCTGTACCTGACGAGGAGATTGCAGACTATAACCGGATGAAAGAGGTAATTTTGGCAAGATATGCCATCACCCCAGAAGCATACAGGGACACTAAAAAAACAGGAAAAAGACTCATACAAAGAGTGGGCCTGCCGCATGCAGAGGGCAGCCCTAGCCTGGCTACAGGCAAGCCAAGCTTTTTCAGCAGAGGAAATTTCCCAGCTGGTTCTACTGGAACAATTTTTCAATGGACTAAATCCAGAAGTGCAGGAGTGGGTAAGGGACCGGAAACCTACCACTCTATCCGATGCAGCAGGATGCACCAGGATGCCCGCAGACAATCCAGGGTAAGCTTAAGACCCAATACCAGACCAATACCCCCTGGGCCACCAGCACCACAACGCACAGGGCTCCTGCCTAGTATCCCAGCGAACAGATACCCTAATCGCAGCACCATACAGTGCCATACCTGTAAAAAGTTTGGGCATTATCAGAGGAACTGTACCCATAACCGAAACCAGGCTGCATGGATCCGTCCAGGTCCACCTCCTCCAGGGCGGGTAGCCGTCCACTACTACCATAATGAGGCTGTCCCGCTTAACATCAGAGCAGAGAATCCAGAGGAACACTGGGGTGTTCTACACGAGGCAGACCCAATACAGGCGGAGACTGATAATGGACAGCATCACAGGCAGATAGTTATCCTCAACGGCAAGTAGACCCAGGGGCTGCGAGATTCTGGTGCCACCCTCACCCTGCTGCGACGACATCTGGTTCCAGAGAACGACCGCACTGGGGGTTCTGTAGCTGTACGGGTGGCGGGAGGGACCATCCTCAAATTACCCACAGCCAGGGTACATCTACATTGGGGTGTGGGGGCGGAAATGGTTAATGTTGGGTTGATAAAAGACCTACCCGCTGATGTTTTGCTGGTAAATGATCTTGGCCCGATGACTTCCGCTTTTGTACCTTCCCAGGGTACCAACGAGACCTATCCTGTTACCACCAGGTCACAGGCCCACTTCCTGAACAACCTGGCACACTCTGAGGTCCAGGTAAGAACCCTTCCCCAAAACATTCACCCTATCCCCTGGGATACCCTGCAGCATTTGGGCAAGAAACCCTTAGTGACCCTACGTTGCAGGTTTATAGGGATAAAGAAAACCAGGCCCAGACCGGAATAGAAGGAGAGAGATATTTTTGGCAGCAGGAGTTATTGTACCGGGACTCTGAAAGGGTCACAGCAGGGTCCCCACCTATCTCCACCCGACAGCTAGTAGTCCCACAGAAGTACAGGAGGGAGTTATTACAGATCGCGCATGATATCCCCCTGGCAGGACACTTAGGGGTCAGCCGCACCAGATACAGGCTTACCCACACTTTTTTTTGGCCTGGCATCTCTAAAGATGTTAGGAAGTACTGTCAAACATGCGACACATGCCAACGAGTAGGTAAAATAGGGGATCGGAACAAAGCTAAGTTGCAACCTCTACCCATCATCGAAGAACCATTTGGACGGGTAGCGGTAGATATTATAGGACCGTTGGCCAAACCCAGCCCGTCAGGAAAAAGGTATATTTTAACTATAGTGGATTATGCAACACGGTATCCAGAAGCTGTGGCTCTGACTAATATTCAGGCAGAGACGGTGGCAGAGGCATTGATGCGAGTCTTCTCTCGGATGGGTTTTCCCAGAGAGATAGTCTCGGATCAGGGCACTCAGTTCACTGCAGAAGTTGCCCAACAGCTGTGGAAACTGTGCGGCATCAAATCCATCGTTAGTTCACCTTACCACCCCCAGACGAATGGCTTGTGTGAAAGATTTAATGGCACCCCTTAAAACAGATGCCTAGCACCTTTACTGACACCCGTCGGGACTAGGAAAAAATCCTACCCCACCTCCTTTTTGCTTACAGGGAAGTGCCGCAGGAATCGACAGGGTTTTCGCCATTCGAACTACTGTTCGGACGGAGAGTTAGAGGTCGCCTAGATTTAATCCGGGAACACTGGGAGGGAGCAGTAGGTGAGGATGGTACCCCTGTCATGTGCTGGAGTTCCGTGACCGCTTGGAGGAATTGACTCAGAAAGTGCATACTAACCTCCAGGCGGCGCAGACCCGTCAGTGCCGATGGTATGACAGAGGTGCCAGGGACCGGAGCTTTCGGATTGGCCAAAAGGTGTTGATTTTGAAACCTGTGCGCCATGACAAGCTCCAGGCCGCCTGGCAGGGCCTATACCAAGTGGTGGAGCAGAGGTGCGACACCACTTATGTGATCGGCCCGTGCTCTGGTAATGGGGGAGACGCATGCTTCACGTGAATATTCTCAAACCCTACTATGAGAGAACAGAGGATGTGGCCACCATATGTGCGCCCACCTCTGACGACTTTGAGAATCTTCCCCTACCGGATCTTCTAGGGGAGCATGATAAACTAGGGACCCTAGATGGCGTTCAGCTAGGGGATAGATTAAGTCCCCAAGAGCGTATCCAGGTGCGACAACTGTTAGCCACAAAGGGCACCACATTCTCTAACGCACCTGGCTACACTACACTAGCTACCCATAGGGTAGACACGGCCGATCAACAACCCCTTAGACAGACGCCCTACAGAATTCCTGAGGCTGTCAGGGAGCACATGTGTAACGGTCACGTACACACACACACACACAGGGGGGAGGGAAGTGACCACTGCGCTCCACCCTTACCCCTGGCCCTGCCTACTTGCCTCGCGGGTCCTAATGACAGGGGACAACTGGACGGCAATCCCTAACTTGGAGTAAGTGCAGGGATGACAGACAGACAAACAACAGGACGTGAACGGACCGAGTCAATACCAGGAAAGCTGCAAAGTACAAATGGAGCAAGCAGAGAATTGTCAGGAGAAGCCGGGGTCATAAATACCAGGAGAGCAGAGAAGTACAAGAGGAGTCCTAAGAGAGCAGTCAGGTGGGAGCCGAGGTCACAATACCAGGACGGAAGCGCAGTACAGGAGGAGCAGGCAAAAGGATGGTCAGGGAACAGGATCAGGTAAGTATTCAGCAGTCCAACAAATAGCCAGGAACCTAGAAATTAACAGGCAACCTGTAGCCAGCAGGCTGCCTGTATTTATAGTGGGGAGTGAGGGTCATGTGACGTGGCCAGCGTCACATGACCGACAGACCAACCAGTCGAGCACCGAGTGATCAGCTCGGCGCTCAAGGCAGACTAGGAGCAGGGAGCCACCCAGCTAGTAAAGCCGCCCTGGGAATGAGGTCAAACACAGAACCTCATTCCAAAAGCTAAGCAACAGTTCTGCGGGCAATGGGGGACCGAGTGCACCTTCGGAACCCCGTGACAACATGAGACAGGAAATTCAGGAAATGCTCCACTTAGGGGTCATAGAAGCATCGGATAGCCCTTGGGCCTCTCCGGTAGTTCTAGTACCAAAGTGGGATGGCACGACCAGCTTTTGTGTAGATTACCGGAGACTCAATGATAAAACAGTCCCTGATGCCTACCCTATGCCCAGGATAGACGAGCTCTTAGATAGGATGGCTAGAGGTCAATACCTCACGACCATCGACTTATGTAAGGGCTATTGGCAAATTCCCTTAGCGCCAGATGCCATTCCCAAGTCGGCCTTTGTCACCCCGTTTGGTCTCTACCAATTTAAGGTCATGCCATTTGGGATGAAAAATGCCCCCGCCACGTTCCAACGTATGGTGGACCGGCTGCTTGATGGCTTCCAAGATTATGCATGTACATACTTGGATGACATTGCTATTTATAGTGAAACTTGGGAAGAGCATCTGAGACACATAAGTGCCTTGATAGACCGCATCAGAGAGGCTGGCCTAACCCTAAAGCCCAGCAAGTGCCATATTGGGATGGCAGAGGTACCATACCTAGGACACCACGTGGGTTGTGGGAAGAAAAAGCCTGAGCCCGCTAAAGTAGAGGCAGTAGCCCAGTGGCCAACCCCCCATACCAAAACGCAGGTGTTAGCCTTCCTAGGGACCACGGGCTATTATCGGAAATTTGTCCCAAACTATAGTACCCTGGCCAAACCCCTCACTGACCTCACCAAAAGAACCGTCCCCGCCAAGTAGTCTGGACCCCAGAGTGTGAGCAGGCATTCCAACAGCTCAAGCAGGCCCTTGTTAATAGTCCTGTACTCGCTGCTCCCAATCCATATAAAAGATTCCTCGTTCACACAGATGCTTCAATGTTTGGATTGGGAGCGGTACTGAGCCAAGTTGGAGAAGATGGCGGTGAACATCCCGTGGTGGACTTGAGTCGGAAGCTTCTACCCAGAGAAGTGAGCTATGCCGCCATAGAGAAGGAATGCCTGGCTGTGGTGTGGGCCCTAAAGAAGCTTCAACCCTACTTGTATGGACAGCAGTTCACATTACTCACGGATCACAACCCGTTAGTATGGCTAAATCGTGTGGCAGGGGACAATGCCCAGTTGTTGCGCTGGAGCTTGGCGTTACAACCATACCATTTTACAATTCACTACCGCCTCGGAAAACAGAATGGCAATGCTGACGGGTTATCACGACAAACTGAACTGGAAAAGTGATTCGTGAGTACTTCCCAGACATCCCCAAGCCGATCCGTTGGGGGATCAGACTGTGTATGCTGGCTTGTGGCTAAGGGGGAGCAGTGTAACAGATGGACCCTTTTATATTATTTTATGTTCCACTGTCTGTATACCCCCTTTCCCCTTCCCCACTTTCCTGTTCCATTGTTTCCCAAGATCAGGGCGGTGTCCCAGGGATACTGACAAACCTGTTTAAACTAGCTGCAGTGTCCCCCCTCAACCTCCCATCAGCCCTTGCTATTGTCTGACCCTACCTTTCCTTGTACCATACTAATCTATGTATTGTATGTAAATGAGGCTGTTGGGGGTTTGAAACCAGGTGCGCATGCCTAGTAAAGTCAGTTGACTCCCAAACTGTGTGTCGTCAAGTTAGGCCTTATTCGCACAGTCAGTGTTTGGTCAGTGATTTCCATCCGTGATTTTGAGCCAAAACCAAGTGTGGGTCCAAAACACAGAACAGGTGCAGATCTTTCACTTCTACCTTATGTCTGTGTAGGAGCCACTCCTGGTTTTGGCTCACAATCACTGATGGAAATCACTGACCAAACACTGTGTGAATGAAGCCTTACTGGGGAAATTGTCTCTTGGATATTGACCTGCTTCCTTAGCTACAAGGGGGTTTAAGTGAAGATATTGATGGTATACCTTGAAGCTCCGCAACACTCTGGATTTCTGTTTTTTCTACTGTCACTCTAGGAATGTCTGAACTGCTCTGTCTATCACCTACTGTATATAGCTTTGTTAGTAGTTTTCGAGGTCAGAAATGTAGATAAACTCCTTTTATAAAATGTATGCTAAGCCTCTTTTGCCATTCTTCACCTACAGTTCAATAACACTTCTGCAATAAGCTGTAACCTGGGAAATCTGAAAAAAAAAAATTCCATTTGTTATATTCGTGAAATATTCTTTAGCTTTAAATCTGATTCTTAAACATTGCAAAATTTAAAGGGAATCTAAAGAAAAGGATCAGTTTTTATATTTTTATTTTTTTAAATGTGGTGTTTGTAAATTGTCGATGTCGCTATGTACCGTATATTAAATAAAATCCAGAAATTTCACTTTGGCCACTGAACCCTTACTATAAATTGACCCTTAATGTATGGTAGAGATCACTTTCTGCAGTCTCATTCTCGTCACGGTGGGCCAGATCAGTTTTCAACCCCCCCCCCCCCCCTTCCCAACTCCCGTATAGTGACTCCTGCAAATCCCTCAGAACATAGAGCACTCTCCTACAGAAGTCAATAGGTTGTTTTCTGACTTCGTTTTAACTGTTTTCACAGCACATTGGCCCCTGCTTAGTGTTTATGCCTGGAAAGGCTCCAAAGTACACACAAAGCATGTCCTTAGAGTTCTAGTAATGTGATGGTGCTAAAAGGGTGAACTGCAAAAACAGGAATGTAATAGCATAGTAGAATACCGTTACTTCACACAGCAATATCTAGTAAAATACTGCATACCATGCAGTATACATGTTTTTTTTTTTTTTTTTTTTACCATGGTACATTATGGATAACATGCCTAGAGTTTCTCCCTGCATGTATGTGAAATAGAGTCCAATAATGAGATGTGAACACAACTCAAAGCAGCAGCTCAGGCAAGATGGCTACTCCCATAATCACATACAGAAAATGGAATAAAAGTTATACGATCAGAAAATAAAAAAAAATTAGAAAAAAAAAAGCTTTATTCAGTACATGATTTTTATTACTAACAAATTACAGGTTCAAAGGTACTAGTATTTAAGTTCTTTATAATATATTTTAAGTAATGTAGATCTAAATTTATTCTTATGTCTTAAATTAGGAGGGGGCAATTTTTTTCAAGCCGTGTACTCCAGAATTCTTGCTTGAAAAATGTTGCATAATTGGGCAATTGTGACTTTTTGGACTTGTGAACCTTCAGATCTTTACATCTCTCACTCCAGTTTTAGAAAGTAGGTGTGGTTAGCTATGTTAATTAATTTCACTCCACATTTATCACTGAGACTTTTTAAAAAGGTCACAAAAAGTCTCAAACACACTCCAGTAGGATGTGGTGTATAACAACTTGATTGGCAATTCTACACAAAAGTGTTAGGGTACGACCACATGGTGTTGTTGTGATTCGGTTAGGGAAAGTGTGCATGAGCATGCGTTTAGGGTGAGGTTTTTTTGTCCAGGATCATTTATGGACTCTTGTTTGAACTGTTTTGAATTTTCGAGGTTCTTTAGCTAGTTTCGGATTAACTTCAAATAGTGAAAAATGTGGTAGAATATGTTCTACTAACAACTACTACAAGCAGCTACTCTACTGTATGTGGTCAGCAACTACAAGCAGCAGGGCATGTTTTACATGTGACCTGCAGGACATAAATTGGGTGCAGTCATCATAATTTTGAAAGTTCTAGGTCCATCACAGAAACGTATTTTCCCATTCACTTCTATTGGGAAATGAGATGCAGTGGTTCCGAACCGCATGATGACCACGCCGTGTGGGCGTACCTTTAGGTTTAAAAAATGCGCCAAGTGTAACTGTCATTTCAGTTTGAAGAATCTTGTTAGTAAAGCTCTAAGGCTGGGTTAACACTTGAGCGCATTTTATATGCGCGTTTAACGCGCGTTTTTGTCGCGCGTTTTTATGCGCGTTTTTTGCAATAGTAAACGCGCGTTTGTGTGATTGACTGCAGTGTCCTATGGCCACAAACGCGTGTCAAAACGCCCCAAAGAAGCTCAAGAACTTGTTTGCGCGTAGGGCGTTTTTCAGCGCGTTCAAACGCGCTGTAAAACGCTCAAGTGAGAACCAGGGCCATAGGGAAGCATTGGTTTTCATGTGTTGAGCGTTTTACAGCGCGTTTGAACGCGCTGTAAAACGCTCAAGTGTGAACCCAGCCTAAGGCCTCGTTCACATTTCCATTTGGGTTTACTGTGGGTCAGTAAAAAAAATCACGGGGACATGCGCTACTTTGATCCGTGATGCGGACCAAGAATGCCCATTGAAGTCTATGGGTCTATGAAAATCACTGACAAACATCCGTGTTGTGTCCGTTTTTCACTGAAGACTAATAGGAGATTCTTTGGAAATGAATTTTCAGATGAGTAACGTCTGTGAATTACGGACGACACACGGATGGTAAAAACGAACACACTGACCAACCACGGATCCTTCACTGACAGCTTCACGGATGAAACACGTACGCTTTTTTTCACGGACGTGACACTGACACGGAAATGTGAAGGAGGCCTAAGGCAGATTGCCAATAATAGGACACATATACATAGTCAGGGAGTAGGGTGTGAGGCAGGCTATAAACCTTTGTATGTTACACACAGGTGTCTTCAGATCTCAGTAATTCTCTGAAGACAGACTCTACTTAGAAATGCTCATTTAGAGCTTTCCTAAGAAGACTCTTTACACCCTGTTTTCTACAACAACAAAAAATCTTTCCCTAATGAATAGTATTAAAAAAATGCTTAACATCCCCATTCTTATACTATATAAAAAAAAACTGAAACGACAGTTACACTTTGACAAACAATAGGCGACATTTGATAAATTTAGTGCAAAATACACCAAAGCAGACTCAAGCAAAACTGACCATAAAAATTCTCCTTATGATAAATTCCCCCCCCATGTGATCAACAGTCAGTTATATGACAGTAGGGCTGACTTGAAATCTCCAGAACAGGAAATGTTGATTCCTCCTAAATATCTTTCTCCCCGATTGAGGGTTGCATGCCTTGTGCTTTGTTAGACACTTTGTCATCTGTCATCAAGGCTGTTGAAAGATACCGGAAATTGTTTTTCTTACATAATACTTGTCATACTAGTGTCAAAATAGTTTTCGCTCAGGCCATAAAATATTCAATTTAGGGCTCATGCACATGGCCGTTGCCCGGCCGTGGGCGTATTGGGGCCCGCACATAGTGGGTCCGCAATACACGGGCACCAGCTGAATGGGTCTGTAATCCGGGAGATGCGGTGTGGTGCAGAACGGAGGCACGGATCGGAAGTCCACGGAAAAACTATGGAGTGCTTCCATGGGTTTTCAGTCCGTGCCTCCGCACCACAAAAAGGAAGTGCATGCACTTTTTTTGCTGTGATGACTGTCGGATGCAGATCGCGGACCCTATTCAAGTGCATGGGTCAGCGATCTGCATGTGGCTGCTTCACAGTCGGTTCAATTTGCAGTCCGCAGCATGGGCCCGGCCAGCACACGGTCGTGTTCATGAGCCCTATGTGGGGATTCGCTCTGGTAGTTAGGATAAGCAGGCGCAGTACAGAGGCAAAATGCAAGTTCGTAATTCAAACTTTATTCAAACTGTTCATTCACACATGATGTCAAAAACAAAACGTCACTTTTGCGGTGTTGGTGTTACTTCACACCCAAAAGTCACCTTGGTGGCAGTTCTGCCTCAGAAAGTCCAAATACAGGCTTTAGGCGGCCTGTTTCCCTGACACACGGGTCTCCACTCTCCAGCCCAACACAGGCCTCAGATCCCAGCACACAGAGACCTGGCTTCTGAGCCCAGCTGCCTATTTAAGAACAGACAGGTGCGGCCAAAACCCAGACCGGCACCTAAAGTCCAGTCCGATATTTGACCTCACCTGGCTGGAAATCAGCCCAGCAGCACATGCTGGGAGAAAAATACCTGTTTTCCCAGACCAAACCTCTCACTGTGTCACACCTAATATAGATTACATTATGCAAAAAAGAAAAGCTGGCTGTCTTGGGGTGTATTTCTTTTTGTTTTTAATAGAAATGGGTTCCAAAGATTTAAAGCATTACTCGCTTCATTGATCCCCCGCCAATGCCGTTTCCCATGCTTACCAGGTCCCCACTGGTCTCTACTTCCTGGTCCCATTCCAGCACAGAAAATTACAGGAAATTCTTGTTCAGCCATTCACTTATCGAGACAGATCATCATTCTGACCAGTGACCTGGGAATTCCTGGCTCATGCACATGACAGTATGTATTTTGCAGACCTCAAAACATGGATCCACAAAAAATACAGATGATGTCCGTGTGCATTCTGTATTTTGTGGAAATGAACAGCTGGCCCCTAATAGAACAGTCCTATACTTGTCCATAATGCGGACAATAATAGGACATGTTCTATTTTTTTGCGGAACAGACATATGGACATACAGAAACGGAATGCACACGGAGTAACTTCCTTTTTTTTCCGGACCCATTGAAATGAATGGTTCCGCATAAGGTCCACAAAAAAAAAAAAACAGAACAGACACAGAAAGAAAATATGGTTGTGTGCATGAGCCCTTACTGTGTCCAGAAAGTATCCCACTGGACAACCCCTTCACTTATTTCTGCTGCAGCTATTTTACATTTTATCGCTTTTGTTTTTTATCTTCTGCCTTCCAAGAGCCATACCTGTTTTTTTAATTTATTGTCTTTCTAGGATTTTTTCAGAAACATGCAATAAAATATTGATTATCGTTTTGTATTCCATATATATGCATCATTTTTTTTTGGTTTGCAAATACATATTTTTGATTTAAAAAAAAAAAAACAACTCGAAAACAATGCCTTAAAAAATGTGTAGTTTCCAGCAGTCACTTAGGAGGAATGAGGTATGAGAGGTAACCCCCTTTACAAGTGTCCATCCAGTGTAGGAAATCTAGGACGCAGCTTCTTTTATAATGTGAGCTCCTGCACTGAAGGTACACAGGCCTCTATCTTAAATTTCATGCAGGCCCTTACTGGAAGTACCAGCTGTACTGCCCTGATAGGTGTACCTGGAGAAGGATACTGTACAATACTCTATGCTGTAAATGCAGAGAGCCAGGCACATGTGCAACCCCATCCTCATCAATATCCCAATGAGCTACCACAGCCGACGACAGTCTTACTAAGTAAAGATGGAGATGCGGGACCTGCAGATAGGTGTTAGGCATGGGTCCCGCATGAATCGGACATTTATGGCATATACGATAGCATATCCAGTTCTGTTTAAAACTTTATGAAACTGGGTCATTGAGGACATGAATTTAAGAATGATTCATCATTTTGTTTATTTGAGTACTATTCATGTTTGATGACTTCATTAGGCACTTTAAAGACCATCTGTCAGCAGATTTGTACCTATGACACTGGCTGACTGTTACATGTGCGCTTGGCAGCTGAAGGCATCTGTGTTGGTCCCATGTTCATATGTGCCCCACTGCTGAAAAAAGATTATGTTTTAATATATGCAAATGAGAATCTAGGAGTAACATTGGCGTTGCCATTACACCTAGAGGCTCATATCAAGGGGAGAAAAGCAGAACTGGATCGCACATACACAATGCTATGCTTAGATCTAATTGAACTCGCTTCTCAGCGCAATATTAAAGTGTACAGTCCCCTATACTGGCTGTACACTTTAATATTGCGCTGAGAAGCGAGTTCAATTAGATCTAAGCATAGCATTGTGTATGTGCGATCCAGTTCTGCTTTTCTCCCCATGATATACACCTAGAGGCTCAGATCTCTCTCTGCAACTTCTGCATCCTCTCCATTTATGTTTTCAATGCCTGGCCCTGTCAATAAAAGTGCAGAGGGCATGGCAGAGAGAGCTGAGCTGAGCCACCATTGCTCCTAGAGGCTCATTTTGTTGTACTATTTTGCTGGGTAATGTGTCGGCCTCTCTGCCGAAAACCTGACAGACCAAATTATAGTCATTTTAGTCTATTATTTGAGAGATTCAGATCCAGTATTTCATTTTAGACTCCATTTGGCCTGCTTTCTAGTGTTGATCGAGCACCAAAGTGCTCGGGTGCTCTGGTGTTCGAGTAGAACACTTTGGGATACTCGGGTGCTCTACAGAGCAGCAGAGCACAATGGAAATCAATGGGAGAACCAGAGCATTAAACCAGGCACCCCCTGCTCTGAAGAGGGGAGGCTGTCTGGTTCACAGGAAAAGGTCAGAAATTGATGGAAACACTACCGAAATGGTTCGGGAACAGCATGGGGAGGATATATGGATGCATCTTGGACTCCCAGGTCGCTGCTGGGAACGATGTTGCCCGAGTAGTACGCCACTTTTACAGACTGACAATAATACGCACAAAACCAAAGATAAAATCGATTTTAGAGGAAAAATTGTTAGGAAACATTCTTTCCTGTATATTTACTTGTATATATAGTGCAAGTGCTGCCAAAAATTACAAGGAAGAGGCACTCCGATACAACCTGTATATTACATAAAGGGGGGCCTTATTCACATTGTGGTACAATTGTTCAGGTAGTGGGACTCCTACACTCATAAAGCCTATGCATTAAGTGAAAGAGCTGCCAAAAATTACAAGGAACCGGCACTGCAATACACCCTTTATTACACATAAAGGAGGACATCATACACACCCTTGAAAAATTATGATTGATGGCCTGCTGGTGACCCTCTAAAATATTAGGGGTGATGGCCTGCTGCTGATCTGACCATCTAAAACATTAGGGGTGAGGGTCTGCTGCTGAGCTGACCCTCTAAAATATTAGGGGTGAGGGTCTGCTGCTGATCTGACCCTCTAAAACATTATGGGTGAGTGCCTGCTGCTTATCTGGCCATCTAAAAAATTATTGGCGAGGGCCTGCTGCTGAGCTGACCCTCTAAAACATTAGGGGTGAGGGCTTGATGGTGACCCTCTAAAACATTAGGGGTGAGGGTCTGCTGCTGAGCTGACCCTCTTAAACATTAAGAGCGAGGGCAGCCTTATAAGCGTATTGATATGATGGAGGAAGAGGAGAAAAGGAAGATTGAACCATATACCCTTTTTTGTGGTGGAAGGGGTGCATGGGAATACAGTGTATTCAATACACCATAAAAGCCACATTTAAAGTGCCTTTATGTTCAGCTGCTTTCCTCTGGTGGAGAAGAGAAGTCAGGGGCAATACAGGTCTTGTTCATTTTAATAAGAGTCAACCTGTCAGTTGACAGGCGGATGCGCTTATCAGTTATTATGCCCCCGCTCTGACAAAACACTGGTGGCAGGGCAGGCCAGCACCTCCAGTTCGTGCCACGTGTCCAGCTTGGACACCCAATAGTTGTAAGGCACAGAGGGATCACTGAGGACGCTGACACGGTCTGCTACGTCCCAACAGACAAGACTTCGCTGTCCTCACCAGGGGGATCACTCTCAATCTCCTCATCCTCTTCCTCCTCTTCAGCCCATCCACGCTGAACAGATGGAATAAACCTGTAATGGGTACTACCCTCTGTAGCGGACGCAACCGTCGCCTGCTCCTCCTCCTCATCATCATCCAATTCGCGCTGAGAAGACAAACTGAGGGTGGTCTGGCTATCACCCTGTGTACTGTCTTCCCCCATATCTACCTCTTCCACATGCAAAGCGTCCGCCTTCATTGTGAGCAGAGAGTGTTTCAGTGGACACAGAAGTGGGATGGTTACACTGATAATAGCGGCATCGGCGCTCACCATCTGTGTTGATTCCTCAAAGTTGCGTAAAACCTCACAGAGGTCAGACATCCATCCATGCTTGTGAAGAGCAGAAGCTGACTGGAAAGGTGATGACCATGTTGCAGCTGGTGTTCCACTACTGCCCTCTGCTGCTCACAAAGCCTGGCCAATATGTGGAACACAAAGTTCCAGCGCATGCTCACGTCGCACAACAGTCGGTGAGCTGGCAATTGCTAGCGCTGCTGCAGCGTTGCCAGACTGGCGGCAGCTGTAGATGACTTTCGGAAATGGGCACACACGCAGCGCACCTTCACCAGTAGCTCAGGCAAATTGGGGTAGGTTTTGAGAAACCGCTGAACCACTTAGTTGAACACGTGGGCTAAGCATGGTATGTGTGTGATCTTGCCGAGCTCCAAAGCCGCCACCAAGTTATGGCCATTATCATACACAACCATGCCTGGTTTTAGGTTGAGTGGTGAGAGCCACAGCTCAGTCTGGTCCATTATCCTCTGCCACAGCTCTGCAGCGATGTGCTGTTTGTCACCTAAGAAAATTAGTTTCAGCACGGCCTGTTGCCGATTCCCCACTGCAGTGCTACACTGCTTCCAGCTACTGACTGATAGCTGACTGGTGCTGCAAGATGAGAATTCAGAGGTGGAAGTGGAGGAGGAGAAGGGGGGATTGCAGCCACTAAATATCTGTCTCCTCGATTGAGGGTTGCATGCCTTGTGCTTTGTTAGACACTTTGTCATCTGTCATCAAGGCTGTTAAAAGATACCGGCAATGGTTTTTCTTACATAATACTTGTCATATTAGTGTCAAAATAGTTTTCGCTCAGGGCATGAAATATTTAATTTAGGGCTCATGCACATGGCCGTTGCCCATAGTGGGTCCGCAATACACCGGCACCAGCTGAGTGCACCCCGTGTGCACCCCTCATCACTCTGCAAGCCGAGAGATGCGGTGCGGTGCAGAATGGAGGCACGGATCGGAAGTCCACGGAAGCACTATGGAGTGCTTCCATGGGTTCTCAGTCCATGCCTCCACACCACAAAAAAGTAGTGCATGCACTATTTTTTTGCTGTGATGACTGTCGGACAGTCAGGTGCATGAGCCCTATGTGGGGATTCGCTCTGGTAGTTAGGATAAGCAGGCGCAGTACAGAGGCAAAATACAAGTTCGTAATTCAAACTGCTCATTCACACATGATGCCAAAAACAAAATGTCACTTTTGCGGTGTTGGTGTTGCTTCACACCCAATGGCAAGTTAATATAAGAAAAGTCACCTTGGTAGCAGTTCTGCCTCAGAAAGTCCAAATACAGGCTTTAGGCGGCCTGTTTCCCTGACACACGGGTCTCCACTCTCCAGCCCAACACAGGCCTCAGATCCCAGCACACAGACATGGCTTCAGAGCCCAGCTGCCTATTTAAGAACAGACACGTGCTGCCAAAACCCAGACCGGCACTTAAAGTCCAGTCCGATATTTGACCTCACCTGGCTGGAAATCAGCCCAGCTGCACATGCTGGGAGAAAAATACCTGTTTTCCCAGACCAAACCTCTCACTGTGTCACACCTAATATAGATTACATTATGCAAAAAAGAAAAGCTGGCTGTCTTGGGGTGTATTTCTTCTAGTTGGCCTATTTTATCTTTTATTCCACGGGAGTGATCTGATGAATTGAAACAACACATCCCTGCGAACGCTGAGCATCCTATACCATGTTGGAGCAATAAATAGTCAATAGTTGCCCTATTCTGCAAGATAGCCTTTTCATATGATTGTATATCCAGCATATCTTGCAGAACTGCACTAGTGACATTTATCTGTTTTACCATAACACAGGCAAGTTTTGATATTGTCCTGTGGTTATATATGGCCAAACCTGGTACTCCTATCAAAGACATCCCTTAACTCATGTATTCTGCTCTAGAGAGGAGATTTACATTATAGTCACAATATTCTGGTAACTGTAGGGAAGTGTCTCTCGTGTGTCGTGTCTGCATTGCTGGGAATAGTGGTATCATTGCTAATGTCAACCTGGCTATTGTACAGGGTCCCTCTGTAATATTGGCCGGTATGTATGTGTAACTAATATTCCCACAGGCCAATACCCATCCTGTTGGTAGAGGTACATGTTTGTCTAGGGATGGTACTGTTTTTGTAATATTACATTGCATATTCTTTCCTGATACTATCTTTTTACAACTACCTAAATCTCTATCACAAATATTTGGTTTAGTCTTATTCTGCATTTTTGCTTGTATGCAGGGAGGCAATAGTGTCTCATCACAGGTGAAGTTATAACATATTTCTGCTGCTGTGACAAGACCTGTAATTATTTCTATCATATTACTTTGCAGAGTCTCATATGTAGGACAGTCATAACAAGCATGATAAGGATTTACATATCCATATTTAACATCATGATCCTCCAAATCTGTGTCATTCCATTGAGAACGTAGGAGCCCCGTCCATACATCTACTGGGGTGGGGACTGCTATCAGACATGTCTCCAAAATGTTAGATGTAGATAAAGTGGTTCGGAGACAAAAGTCAGTTAAGTTCAGAGTTTTGGCCAGGTACAACCATAAGTTCTCCTTTGTCTTCCATAGATTGTCTTCCCCTCTGCATTCTGTTTTCAGGTATGTCTGTCTGTTCCACAGCTATGGGACAGTGAATAGCAGACACAAAACTGCAATTATCAAGGCACTATATTTCAGCAATCTTGAGGAATTTCCCGACTGCGTCATCTCGTTGGGGGTCAAGGCTGTCTGCCTCCGTTAGTACCTCTGGGCCTCGTTGGAGGTCAGGGCTGTCTGCCCCCGTTAGTACCTCTCTTTCTCTCACAAGCTTCACTCGGGTGGCGTGGATCCAAATTGGAGATTGTTCAGTCAGCACAGCTGTTCTGGTTACTACAACCACGGTAGTAGGTGGGCCATATACAAAATCACCTTGAGCTCTTCCTTTCTTCAGTGTTTCAACCACCACCTCATCCCCCACCCTGTATGGGTGGGTGGGTTCCTGTGGAAGAGAGGGAGACTTACAAGCAACTTATTTTTTCAGTTTTACTGAGGACCTTGTTCAGATTATTACTCCTCTCTGATCAGGTCCAAGTCCCCTTCCTGCACTACCAGGGGGCGTCTTGCCCATGGTGTGGGGAAAGGCCTACCCATGAGTATCTCAATGCTGTTTATGTCCTACTCCGTGGAAATGTGCTATTAAGATGGAAGCACTGTGTTGGGGAATGCATAGCTTCCCCTCTTCGCAGAATAATCCTGTCTTAGGATTTTTCTGCAATACTGGATAACACCAGTCTTACTGTTCCTGTTCAGTGGCATACCACTGAAGATCAGTAAGCATTTGCAACATCTCAGAGGTTGGAGGTGCCAAACATGGCATCTCCCAATGGTTACACAAACCTGTGAGGTTGCATTTGGCCACTCATTTCGCCACCTTAACTGCCAGTGCATTGCCCTGTGAGACATGATCCTTACCATCTGCTGCCGTGAATCCTCTCCTCTGCCAAATCATACCATGGTCCCACACTACCCCATGTGTGTACCTACTATCAGTATAGATAGTGACAGGTCTATCAGTATGTAGAATACATGCCCTAGTGAGTGCAATGAGCTCAGTTGCCTGCTGTGTTGAGTGCGGATGTTCTTGAGTAGGCCCACAACATCATGAGTGGTGTGCAAAATGGTGTAATGTCACATTGTGAAAGAAGTTGCCGACTCTACCATCATAGCACAGGCTGCAAGAGAACACAGACATGCCGGCATCCCTTGAACAGGAGTGGGCATTACCTTTGAAAAAAACACACAAGGACGCAACTTGCCTCCGTTTTCTTGTGTCAGTACACCCGCCATGGTTTTACAATTTTGGCATGCAAACATGTGGAAGGGCATATTATAGTCAGGGAGGCCCAGCCCTGGACTCGACATGAGTGAACATTTCAGATAATCAAATGCATTGTACATTTTCAGAAGACCATTTAATCAAATCTGGATTTTCTTCCAGAGTGGCTTGTCTCAAAACATTGTCATAATAGGAGCAATCAGGAATCCATTGTCTACAGTAGTTTATCATACCAAGGAAAGATAACATTTCTTTCTTGGTGTGCGGGGTGACCAAACCTGCAATAGACTGGACTCTTTCTGCGCTGATTCTCCTTTCACCTTTTGTGAGGACAAAGCCCAAGTATTCAACCTGCATTTTACACCATTGCATTTTCTTAAGTGTCACTTAGTGACCATATCCTGACAATCATTATAACAGTGATAAACCATCCTGAATTCTTGCCTCCGCTGACATGCTACACAGTAACAAATCATCAACATATTGCAGCAACACAGAACCTTGGGGGGGGGGGGGTACCATGGTTTTAACGTCGCTCGGAGGACTATGCTGTACACTACAGGTGAATCAGCATATCCCTGGGGCATTACTGCACCAGGTCAGTTGACTTCTGTCAAAGGAAAAAGCAAAAAGTAGTCTGGTTATCTTATCAACTGGGATAGAAAAGAATGCATTTTTCAGATCTATCACACTGAACCAAACAGCGTCTGCTGGAATGGCAGATAATAATTGAGTTACATCAGGTACAACAGGGGCTATAGGCACAATGATGTTGTTGATGGCCCTTAAATCCTGTACAAAGCGGGTAGTACCATCTGCCTTTGTCACTGGATTCACTGGCGTGCTGTAGGGTGAAATCACCTCTTCCAGGATTCCCTTTTGTAGGAATTATTCTATCATTGGCCTAAGTCCATCAAGTTTCTCTTTTGACAACGGGTATTGTTTCTGGAACACTGAGATGACACCTGGTTTCACAGTAGCTTTGTAAAGTGTGCAATCTATGAATCCTGTGTCATATTCATTTGAAGACCATAATGCAAGGTTAATGTTATTAAGTTCTGGGTGGTCCTGTATGTTTGCAAGAAACAGTGGCACTGGTGTAGAGATTGGAATGAGATCTGAGTGTACTCCTATGCCCTAAATCTTTGCTGATACCTGCAAGTCAAGCTTAATGAACAAATCTCTCCCTAACAGGCTGACTGGGCAATCTAGTATAATGCTAAATACATGATCTGTGATGTATTCCTTGTCCATGGTCTCGAGTGGTAGTGAGTCAGTTTTGAAAGGTTTTTTCAAAACCCCATTAATTCACATAGAAGTCTCACACTTCCTTCCTCCCACTCTGAGTCATCTAAGTCCACCCCTTTTAGTCGGACGCTGTGGTCCTCCTTCTGTCCGTCATTAGTATCCCAGCTGTCCATAAGAACAGAGCTCAGATGTTAAGCACAACACTTAACATGTAACACGTAACTGCAAACATTGAAACAAACAGATTTGACAATACAGACATGAACACACAAAGGGCCCATAAAAACTTTTCATTGACTTCAATAAATAAAAAAATGTACAGCTTGATCAATGCTGTTGGTACCAATAAAAACAAAAAACTTACAAGAAAAATAAAATAAAATCCTCAATGCGCATATTATAAAAAAAAACAAATACCGTACTCCATACGCATTCATTTTTTCATGTACTCATGTTCACAAACCGCTCATAATCAGTCTTCACACATATTCGCCTCAACTACAACTCAAAGCCACACCCATTCACATTCCACTGAATCATGTATCTTTCAATCCAGTCACACAATTTCTTTGTTACATTCCAAAACTTGTAGCACAGACAAACACAGCTTTCCTGAAAACAGATATCCACACCACACCCAGAATTGCTAATGGTCTGTCACTATTAAGCTGCTTTCTCCAATATCTTCTGATCTTCATTCTGTGATTAATCAACTCTTATAAGAAGGCAATATACATGTTATAATCACATACAGTCATTTTGTTAAAATTCAAATCATCTTATATGCCATGTGGTTTTAGTTTAGTGTTACACACATCGTTACTTACTCTATATAATTCCCCTTCCCCCATTTCCTTTGCCTTGCGTCTCTTATCTCAGGAATGTTTAGGCAGGGGAAGTAAAGCAATCCATCACAGGACATTCAACTGTCCCAAATATTCCTCAAACTTTTACTCATATCTAAATAAGGACTTAGAATGGGTGCAACCTTAGATTGATAGGATTGAACACTTCCAATTAGCATCATGGGAATAATCACTGCAGGCACATTTTAAACCATCGGAACATACAATTTGGAAAGGTTATTTTTGCAAACATCATTGGATCTAATCCAATACTGGAGCCCTGTCTGGAAGATCTATAGATAACACAGGTTAGTATCTTCACAGTCTGCAGATGCATTACCAATTACCAGCCCCCCCCCCCCCCCAACCCCCATATGGAATTCCTGAGCACAGGAGGGGGATGTGAGATGGGAGGGAGTTCTCTCTGAGAGCACATTTCAGAGAGAACAGGAAAAGTTATTGTGGCATTGCAAGTCACATTTTGGAATTTACAGCAGATGTGGTGGGGAAGGGATGCCACATGGCAACTAATTTGTTCTCTATAGGATTCAAAATCCTCCATCTTGTAATAAGAAATGCTACCCATTTCTCCAACTTTCAATTTCTCTCAGTTACTTCCATGGACACTTTAAACCATAACTCAGTATGCACCAGCCTATTATTATCCTTTCAACGAACTTCTCTTTTCAATTATCAATACACTTATCCATTAACTGACCACCTTTTAGTGCTGTAATCTCTAATTCTAGGGCCATGGATCGTCCCTATTTAAACACACACATATCATTAGGGCAACAAAACTTAACCAGTTCATTTCTGAACATTTAACACAAGCCCTTTCTGATTGCAGACACTGGGGCACTTTTTCCCTTGCCATGAATTAACTTCCTGACACTGCTCTGCTTTCTCATTCACCATCACAGGAGTTCTAATGTACACAGTCTGTAAGCTCTAACTTCACAGATTTTCATCCCTGTTGCCAGCCGGGCATAACATTCTGTTTCACATTTTAACTGTCAATTCTCACATCCTGCCAAATTGTCTACACATGGGTTAACTAGGAAGTAATTTGTGGGACTAGCCCATGCAACATAAAGTTTACATGTTGGCAGTGATGGAAACAGAATTATTTCACAGTGGGATGTGACCGTACACTTACCACCCGGTCAACCTCTCACACAGACAGATAATCTGTAATCACCGGCGTCACGCACAGGGAGGGAAAAAGGGAAAGCCCTACCCAAGGGAGAAGGAAAATTGGTGACCCCTGACTCACCTTGCGGCTGGCACCTGACTGCCCTGGCGTCCCTAGACGGGTTCCTCATCCGTGCGGCGATCACGTGCCTAAACCCTGGCTTTCCCTAGAATGAGCCCTAGATAGTGAACGGGCCGGTGGGATTGCTAGTCCGCACCACTGACACTAAGAGGGAAACACCAGGGAGAGGACAGACAATACAGACAAACACATACACCCAGGTGGGCGACCACAGCAGACCACCAAGGTCCAACAGGGATCCGGAGGGTAACGTTCTGGACCAACTACCAGAGAACGCAGCAACACAGCTCCAGAGGGTCAGTATAGAAGTCCAGGCAGGAAGCTCTATATCTGGCAACCAGAGAAGTGTGAGAGGGGAATATAAGGAGGTTGGGAGTGCTGGACAAGGAACAGCTGAGGAGAAGGAGCTATGGATCCCTGAGTGAGCCAAAAAGGGTTTCAAAGCAAACCCAGAAAGCTACCATAAGGAAACAGCCCTATCTTACATAGAGCGCGCAGCCAACCGCTGCGACTTCCTGAACCCGGGTATAACAGAGTCAGGCGTGGGTCTTGACACCCTCGTGACAGTACCCCCCGCTCTATGAGGGGCCTCCGGACACTCAGGACTAGGTCTCTCAGGATGAGAGGCATGAAAAGCGCGAACTAGCCTGTCGGCGTTTACCTCAGACGCAGGAACCCACATTCTTTCCTCGGGACCGTAACCTCTCCAATGCACCAGATATTGAAGAGAGCGGCGGACCCGACGAGAATTAGCAATTTTGGATATCTGAAATTGTAGATTACCATCCACAACAACAGGAGGGGGTGGCAGCGGTGACGGTTCTAGAGGTGGAACATATTTTTTGAGTAACGATTTCTGAAAGACGTTATGGATTTTAAAAGTCTGAGGTAGCTCCAGGCGAAAAGCCACGGGGTTGATGATGGCTACAATTTTGTAAGGGCCAATGAACCTAGGACCCAGTTTCCAAGAGGGAACCTTTAATTTAATATTCCTAGTAGACAACCACACATAGTCATACACTCCTTGGTCCGGACCTGGCGACCGTCTCTTATCAGCCATGCATTTGTATTTACCTCCCATATTTTTCAAGTTAGCTTGCACCTTCTGCCATACCGATGAAAGAAATGACGAAAACCGTTCCTCTTCGGGAACCCCAGAAGACCCCCCCTCTTTGAAAGTACAGAATTGGGGATGAAAACCATATGCACCAAGAAATGGTGACTTGCCAGTGGATTCCTGACGACGATTATTTATGGCAAACTCAGCTAACGGTAAATATGATGACCACAATTCTTGGTTCTCAGACACAAAACATCTCAGATATGTCTCCAGGTTTTGGTTGGTACGCTCAGTCTGTCCATTCGACTGAGGATGGAAAGCTGAGGAAAAGGACAAGTGTACCCCCAAACGGGAAGAAAAAGCTTTCCAAAATTTAGAAATAAACTGGGTACCCCGATCCGAAACAACATCGGAAGGGACCCCGTGAAGCTTCACGATTTCACTGACGAATACCTGAGCAAGAGTCTTAGCATTAGGTAGTGCGGGTAACGCAATGAAGTGTACCATTTTGCTAAACCTGTCCACTACTACCAAAATAACTGTTTTACCCGCAGACAAAGGTAAGTCAGTGATAAAATCCATTGACAGATGTGTCCATGGTCTATTGGGAATGACGAGTGGTAATAGAGACCCTGCAGGACGTGTATGTGAAACTTTTGCGCGCGCACAGGTAGAACAAGAAGACACAAAATCCAATACATCTTGACGCAACCTTGGCCACCAAAAACGACGAGACAATAGCTCCAAGGTTGCTTTACTACCAGGGTGCCCAGCAAGTGCCAAATTATGATGTTCCTTTAATAGTTCGAAACGCAGGTTCAACGGTACAAACAATTTCTCTGAGGAGCAAGAGACCGGGGCGTCCCCATGGGCCTCTAACACCTTCCCCTCCAGAGCAGAGTGTACCGCAGAAACAACCACTCCTCTTTGAAGAATGGGTACCGGACCACTCACATTACCCCCTCCAGGGAAACAACGAGATAGTGCATCAGCCTTGGTATTCTTTGTCCCAGGACGATAGGTAATAACAAAGTTAAACCTGGTAAAAAATAGCGACCACCTAGCCTGTCTAGGGGTGAGACGCTTAGCTGATTCGAGGTACAGAAGATTTTTGTGGTCCGTAATCACAGAGACGGGGTGGACTGCCCCCTCTAAAAAGTGACGCCATTCTTCAAACGCTAGTTTAATAGCTAATAGTTCCCTATTTCCAATATCATAGTTCTTCTCTGCTGTAGATAGTTTTTTAGAAAAGAAAGCACAAGGACGCCATTTGCCAGGAGACGGACCCTAAGACAGCACCGCCCCCACTCCCACCTCTGACGCATCAACTTCAACAATAAAAGGCTGAGAGACATCAGGTTGGATTAGTACAGGTGCCGAGTTAAACCTCTCTTTTAGAGAGGAAAAAGCAACTTTAGCGGCGTCAGACCATTTAGAAAAATCAGTCCCCTTCCTAGTCATGTCAGTAAGGGGTTTTACAATAACTGAATAATTTTTAATAAATTTCCTATAGAAATTCGCGAAGCCCAAGAACCGTTCCAGAGCTTTGAGGTTCTCAGGAAGATCCCAATCTAAAATTGCCTGGAACTTACTAGGATCCATAGGGAAACCTGACGCAGATAAAAAATAACCTAGGAATTGTATCTCCTGAACGGCAAAGACACATTTTTCAATTTTAGCATATAATTTATTCGTCCGTAGGACCTGCAGTACTTGTCTGACATGCACCTCATGTGTTCTCAGATCAGACGAATAAATTAAAATATCATCTAGGTATATTACCACAAACCTGCCGATTAGATGACTAAAAATGTAATTAACGAAATGTTGAAAGACGGCAGGAGCATTGGTCAGACCGAAAGGCATAACTAGATTTTCATAATGCCCCTCAGGGGTGTTAAAAGCTGTCTTCCACTCATCCCCCTCCTTGATACGAATCAGATTGTAGGCCCCCCTAAGATCGAGTTTGGAGAACCACCTAGCACCCGCAATCTGGTTAAACAGGTCAGGAATGAGAGGAAGAGGGTATGGGTCTCGGATGGTTATCCGATTTAATTCGCGAAAATCTAGGCAAGGACGCAGGCACCCCTCTTTCTTTTTAACGAAGAAAAACCCTGCAGCCACGGGTGAAGAAGAGGGTCTGATGTGTCCCTTAGCCAAACTCTCGGAGATATAATCTTTCATGGCTTGTCTCTCTTGACCTGAAAGATTATATAACCTGGTCTTGGGTAATTTTGCGCCGGGAATAAGGTTAACCGGGCAATCATAAGGACGACGAGGTGGTAACCTCTGACAACCCTTTTCAGAAAAAACGTCCTCAAAATCCGAAAATAAATGTAGGTAGGGTAGTTATGGAGGCGACTAAGCAATTGCTATTTAAGCAATTTTCTCTGCACTGCTCACCCCATTCCAATATCTCCCTGGCCTGCCAATCCACCACTGGATTGTGCGTTACCAACCAGGGAAGACCCAGCACTACCGGAGTGGGAAGCCCCTCCAGAACATAACATGAAAGCATCTCGTTATGGTGGTCCCCTACCAGAAGGTGTAAGTTATGAACAATGTGGGTGAGGTTTCTCTGAGACAGAGGAGCAGAATCAATAGCAATTATGGGAATAGGTCTCTGTAGCGTACAGAGAGACAAGCCCATAGTGCAGGCAAAATGGACATCTATCAAATTTACCCCTGCTCCACTGTCTAGAAAGAAAGAAATAGTCTCTGTCTTATCACCAAAAACAATAACCGCTGGCAACACAAATTGCGATGTACGTATGGAGGAAACGTATACCCCCCGGCTGACATCCTCCACACAGCCTGGGGTTAGTAGTTTTCCGACGGTCTTTTGTTTCTGAGGAAAGAAGGACAGACATTAATGAAATGACCCCTCTCCCCACAAAAAAAACAAACCCCACACCTACGGCGAGCCTCAGGAGGACGGATCTGACGAGTAGTTTCTCCTAGCTGCATTGGCTCGTTTAAGTCCGTACAGACTAACTGCTGCTTGGGATGGGTTACCAATTGCTCCGGTTTTTTCAACCTGTCGCTAAGGCGTCTATCTATTCGGATAGAAAGGGACATAACCGCATCAAGGGAAAAGGGGGTCTCATATAATGCAAGCGCATCCTTAACCCTTTCGGATAACCCAGAGCAGAACTGACTCCTGAGAGCCGGGTCGTTCTATTGGGTATCCGTAGCCCACCTACGGAAGTCAGAGCAATATTCCTCTACCGGCCGCTCTCCTTGTAGGAGTCTCCGTAATCTTGATTCAGCCAGTGCGACACGGTCAGGGTCGTCATATATGAGACCCAAGGCCCCGAAAAACTCATCCACTGACCGAAGCGCCTGGGAATCAGTAGGTAAAGAGAACGCCCAGGACTGCGGGTCCCCCTGCAGCAGGGAAATAACAACCCCCACCCGCTGTTCTTCAGTACCAGAGGAGTAAGGGCGCAGTTTAAAGTATAATTTACAGGCCTCACGGAATGTCAAAAACTTGTCCCTTCCCCCAGAAAATCTGTCAGGGAGAGGGACCTTGGGTTCTGCAACAACCTGGTTACCAGTAGCAACCGCTGGGCTTGCGGTCTGTTGTAATTGCTGCTGTTGCTGGAGGACCGACGCCTTCAATCCTGCCACCTCCAAAAACAGGCCATGAAATTGTTTGGACAGAGCAGCAATTTGATCCATACTGGATTCTAAGTAGGTAAAAAATATATATTTTTTTTTTTACCTACACAAAAATAAGGGCCAGATATAATGTAATGACCGGCGTCACGCACAGGGAGGGAAAAGGGAAAGCCCTGCCCAAGGTAGAGGGTAAGGTGGTGACCCCTGACTCACCTTGCAGCTGGCACCTGACTGCCCTGACGTCCCTAGACGGGTTCCTCACCCGTGCGGCGATCACGTGCCTAAACCCTGGCTTTCCCTGAAATGAGCCCTAGATAGTGAACGGGCCGGTGGGATCGCTAGTCCGCACCACTGAACTAAGAGGGAAACACCAGGGAGAGGACAGACAACACAGACAAACACATACACCCAGGTGGGCGACCACAGCAGTCCACAAAGGTCCAACAGGGATCCGGAGGGTAGCGTTCTGGATCAACAACCAGAGAACGCAGCAACACAACTCCAGAGGGTCAGAATAGATGTCCAGGCAGGAAGCTCTATATCTGGCAACCAGAGAAGTGTGAGTGGGGAATATAAAGAGGTTTGGGAGTGCTGGACAAGGAACAGCTGAGGAGAAGGAGCTACAGATCCCTGAGTGAGCCAAAAGGGTTTGCAAAGCAAACCCAGAAAGCTACCATAAGGAAAACAGCCCTATCTTACATAGAGCGCGCAGCCAACCGCTGCGACCTCCTGACCCCGGGTACAACGGAGTCAGGCGTGGCTCTTGACACCCTCGTGACACATCCTTTTTATACGAGGGTCCCTCAACAGACATGACAGCATGAAAGACCCCATTTGCACAAGGTTGTATGCCTCACTGATGTCATAAACGGTCTGTTCTTCACCCCAGCCACGTACAACACCACGGGTCCCAGATAGGTGACAACAACGAGCACCCTGGGATGCCTGCTGTGGTTGGTCTTCCTCCTCCTCAAAGCCACATTCCTCCTCTGACTCCTCTTTCTCATACTCCTCTTGCAGCGTTGCCGCAGATCCGGCAAGCAATGATGACAAGGCTGTTTCTGGTGGTGATGGTGACCACAACTCTTCCTTTTCCTCTTCACGCTCATCTACAGCCTGATGCAGCACTCTTCGCAGGGCACGCTCCAGGAAGAAAACAAATGGGATGAGGTCGCTGATGGTGCCTTCGGTGCGACTGACTTGGTTTGTCACCTCCTCAAAAGGACGCATGAGCCTACAGGCATTGCGCATGAGCGTCCAGTAACGTGGCAAAAAAATTCCCAGCTCCGCAGAGGCTGTCCTAGCACCCCAGTCATACAAATACTCGTTGATGGCTTTTTCTTGTTGGAGCAGGCGGTCGAACATTAGGAGTGTTGAATTCCAACGTGTCGGGCTGTCGCAAATCAAGCGCCTCACTGGCATGTTGTTTCGGCGCTGAATCTCTGAAAAGTGCGCCATGGCCGTGTAAGAACGCCTGAAATGGCCACACACCTTCCTGGCCTGCTTGAGGACGTCCTGTAAGCCTGGGTACTTAGACACAAAGAGTTGTACGATGAGATTCAACAAATGTGCCATGCACGGCACATGTGACAACTTGCCCAAATTCAATGCCGCCAACAAATTGCTTCTATTGTCACACACCACTTTGCCGATCGCCAGTTGGTGCAGGGTCAGCCACTAATCCACCTGTGCGTTCAGGGCGGACAGGAGTGCTGGTCCGGTGTGGCTCTCTGCTTTCAGGCAAGTCAACCCCAAGGACACTGTCGTATCCGGGATGTGGAATAGCCCCTGGGGAGCTGGGGGGATTCAGTTGATGTGCAGCCAGACGCCGCAGCAGAAGAGGACTCAGCCGAGGAGGTTATCGAAGAGGATGGAGTAGGAGGAGTAGAGGAGGTGGCAGTAGGCCTGCCTGCAAGTCGTGGCGGTGTCACCAACTCCGCTGCAGAGCCACGCATTCCATGCTTGGCAGCCGTCAGCAGGTTGACCCAATGCGCAGTGTAGGTGATATACCTGCCCTGACCGTGCATTGCAGACCAGGTATCAGTGGTCAGATGGACCCTTGCCCCAACACTGTATGCCAGAGATGCCATGATTTCCTTTTCAAATCACTGAGTAGAGGTTTGGGATTGCCTTTTTTGAAAAAAAAATTCATCCGGGTACCGGGTAATTCATCCACTGTGGTGTCCCAATAGCGACAAATATTTTGAAGGCCTCAGACTCCACCAGCTGGTATGGTAAAAGCTGGCGGGCTAATAGTTCCGTCAAGCCAGCTGTCAGACGCCGGGCGAGGGGGTGACTCTGTGACATTGGCTTCCTACGCTCAAACATTTCCTTTACAGACACCTGACTGTGGGCAGATGAGATGGAACTGCTGAAGGTGAGAGGCGGAGTGGCGGGTGGTTAAGAGGGTCAAGGAGGACAGCAGTGGTTGACGTGGCTGAAGATGCTGGACCAGGAGGAGGATGGTGGCTTTGAGCTTGTGTGCTGCTTCTACTCGTCATCATGTGTGGTTGATCCCATAGGCGTTTGTGATGTGCGATCATGTGCCTTCGCAAAGCAGTTGTACCTAGGTGGGTTTTGGATTTCCCACGACTCAGTTTCTTTTGGCACAGGTGCAAATGGCATCGCTGTTGTCAGAGGCAGACACACAAAAAAAATGCCACACTGCTGAGCTTTGCAATAACGGCATTCTGGTGGTGGCAACAGCATGCGTTGATTGGCGTGCTGTCTGGCTGACCCCGGGTGCCGATACATGCTGTCTGACTGTGCCACTAGCTCCTTGCGACGACCTTTTCCTGCTTCCAACTCGTCTCCTCCTTCTCTCTGTCTCCCCTTCTGAACTTTCCCCCTCTTCTTCTTTTCTTCGAGCAGGCACCCACGTGGCATCCACGGACACATCGTCATCATCAACCACTTCACTTGCATCTGACACCTCAGCAAAGGAAGCAGCAGCGGGTACATCATCATCATCATCATCACACTGTACGTCCATGTGTGTAATGCTGCCTGACTGAGACATATCCCTGTTATCTCCATCCTCTGGCAATAATGGTTGCGCATCACTAATTTCATCCAACTGATGTGTAAATAACTCCTCTGAGGGATCAAGTGAAGCGGCTGTGGTGGCTGTGGTGGTAGTGGTGGTGGTGGCGGCGGGCGGGAGAGTGGTAACTTGAGAGCAGATGACCAAAGCTGAGCTGGAGGAGGATGGTGCGTCAAGGTTCTTAGCGGAAGCTGTTGAAGATTGGGTGTCCTGTGTAAGCCAGTCAACTATTTTCTCCGAATTTTTTGGGTTCAGGGTGCGTGGCCTCTGAACACTGGGCATTATTCCAGGGCCAGTGGAAATCACAGCACCACGACCACGACGGCCCCTGCGGGGTGGCCTGCCTCTGCCTGTCATTTTTTATTAGATAAGTATTACTATGCGTGCAAGGTACTGTGCCACCCTATATAAGTGGTGGGCAGTGGGCACAGTACAGTCTGTGTGGGCCTGACACACACTGGCTTGCAACTGTGATTATATCACAGAAAAAGATTAAATAGAATTTTTTTTATCTGCGAGGTATTTGTGAGTGAGTGACACCCTGTAACGGTATGAGTGGAGGCCTAGCCAGTGGCCACAATACAGTCTGTGTGGGTCTGACACACAATGACTTGCAACTGTGATTATATCACAGAAAAAGATTAAATAGAATTTTTTTTATCTGCAAGGTATTTGTGAGTGAGTGACACCCTGTAACGGTATAAGTGGAGGTCTAGCCACTAGCCAGTGGCCACAATACAGGGAGTGCAGAATTATTAGGCAAGTTGTATTTTTGAGGATTAATTTTATTATTGAACAACAACCATGTTCTCAATGAACCCAAAAAACTCATTAATATCAAAGCTGAATATTTTTGGAAGTAGTTTTTAGTTTGTTTTTAGTTTTAGCTATTTTAGGGGGATATCTGTGTGTGCAGGTGACTATTACTGTGCATAATTATTAGGCAACTTAACAAAAAACAAATATATACCCATTTCAATTATTTATTTTTACCAGTGAAACCAATATAACATCTCAACATTCACAAATATACATTTCTGACATTAAAAAACAAAACAAAAACAAATCAGTGACCAATATAGCCACCTTTCTTTGCAAGGACACTCAAAAGCCTGCCATCCATGGATTCTGTCAGTGTTTTGATCTGTTCACCATCAACATTGCGTGCAGCAGCAACCACAGCCTCCCAGACACTGTTCAGAGAGGTGTACTGTTTTCCCTCCTTGTAAATCTCACATTTGATGATGGACCACAGGTTCTCAATAGGGTTCAGATCAGGTGAACAAGGAGGCCGTCATTAGATTTTCTTCTTTTATACCCTTTCTTGCCAGCCACGCTGTGGAGTACTTGGACGCGTGTGATGGAGCATTGTCCTGCATGAAAATCATGTTTTTCTTGAAGGATGCAGACTTCTTCCTGTACCACTGCTTGAAGAAGGTGTCTTCCAGAAACTGGCAGTAGGACTGGGAGTTGAGCTTGACTCCATCCTCAACCCGAAAAGGCCCCACAAGCTGATCTTTGATGATACCAGCCCAAACCAGTACTCCACCTCCACCTTGCTGGCGTCTGAGTCGGACTGGAGCTCTCTGCTCTTTACCAATCCAGCCACGGGCCCATCCATCTGGCCCATCAAGACTCACTCTCATTTCATCAGTCCATAAAACCTTAGAAAAATCAGTCTTGAGATATTTCTTGGCCCAGTCTTGACGTTTCAGCTTGTGTGTTTTGTTCAGTGGTGGTTGTCTTTCAGCCTTTCTTACCTTGGCCATGTCTCTGAGTATTGCACACCTTGTGCTTTTGGGACTCCAGTGATTTTGCAGCTCTGAAATATGGCCAAACTGGTGGCAAGTGGCATCTTGGCAGCTGCACGCTTGACTTTTCTCAGTTCATGGGCAGTTATTTTGCGCCTTGGTTTTTCCACACGCTTCTTGCGACCCTGTTGACTATTTTGAATGAAACGCTTGATTGTTCGATGATCACGCTTCAGAAGCTTTGCAATTTTAAGAGTGCTGCATCCCTCTGCAAGATATCTCACTATTTTTGACTTTTCTGAGCCTATCAAGTCCTTCTTTTGACCCATTTTGCCAAAGGAAAGGAAGTTGCCTAATAATTATGCACACCTAATAAAGGGTGTTGATGTCATTAGACCACACCCCTTCTCATTACAGAGATGCACATCACCTAATATGCTAAATTGGTAGTAGGCTTTAGAGCCTATACAGCTTGGAGTAAGACAACATGCATAAAGAGGATGATGTGGTCAAAATACTCATTTGCCTAATAATTCTGCACGCAGTGTACAGTCTGTTTTGTGCCTGACACACACGGGCTTGCAAATGTGATTATATCACAGAAAAATATTAAATATAATTTTTTTTTTATCTGAAAGGTATTTGAGTGAGTGACACCCTGTAACGGTATGAGTAGAGGCCTAGCCAGTGGCCACAATACAGTCTGTGTGGGCCTGACACACACTGGCTTGCAAATGTGATTATATCACAGAAAAATATTAAATAGAATTTTTTTTTTATCTGCGAGGTATTTTCTGTCACACCCTGTATGAATGGTGTGCACACAGTACTGTCTGTGACTGACCTGCAGCCTCTCACACACGGGTAGGCAACTGCAATATATACATATATATTTAAAAAAAAGCAGACTGATGTACCAGCCCTGAAAAGGGCTTTTTGGGTTGCTGTCAGGACGCTGTCCTTACAGCAGATGAGTCTGTGGACACAGAACACTGCCCTAGCTAACGCTTTCCCTATTGAATCAGCAGCAGCAGCACTGTCCCTCCTCTCACTGAGAATGCAGCTTCCGAATGAAAATGGATGCTGTCCAGGAGGTGGGAGGGTCTGGGAGGGAGGGTCTGCTGCTGATTGGCTGGAATGTGTCTGCTGACTGTGAGGTACAGGGTCAAAGTTTACTCAATGATGATGTATAGGGGCGGACCGAACATCGCATATGTTCGCCCGCCACGGCGAACGCGAACAAGCTATGTTCGCCAGGAACTATTCGCCGGCGAACTATTCGGGACATCTCTACTCATCATCATCCAATTTGCGCTGAGAAGACAAACTGAGGGTGGTCTGGCTATCACCCTGTGTACTGTCTTCCCCCATTTCCACCTCTTCCACATTCAAAGCGTCCTCCTTCATTGTGAGCAGCGAGCGTTTCAGTAGACGCAGAAGTGGGAAGGTAACGCTGATAAAAGCGGCATCGGCGCTCACCATCTGTGTTGATTCCTCAAAGTTGCGTAAAACCTCACAGAGGTCAGATGGCCTTGTTCATTTTGATGAGTCAACCTGTCAGTTGACAGGCGGATGCGCTTATCAGTTATTATGTCCCCGCTCTGACAAAACACTGGTGGCAGGGAAGACCAGCACCTCCAAGGCATAGAGCGCCAGTTCATGCCACGTGTCCAGTATGGACATCCAATAGTTGTAAGGCACAGAGGGATCACTTAGGACGCTGACACAGTCTGTTATGTCCCAACAGACAAGACTTCGCTGTCCTCATCAGGAGGATGACTCTCAATCTCCTCATCCTCTTCCTCCTCTTCAGCCCATCGATGCTGAACAGATGGAATAAGCTGCTATGTGTACTACCCTCTGTAGCGGAGGCAACCGTCTCCTGCTCCTCCTCCTCCTCATCATCCAATTCGCGCTGAGAAGACAAACTGAGGGTGGTCTGGCTATCACCCTGTGTACTGTCTTCCCCCATTTCCACCTCTTCCACATGCAAAGCGTCCGCCTTCATTGTGAGCAGCGAGCGTTTCAGTAGACCCAGAAGTGGGATGGTTACACTGATAATAGCGGCATCGGCGCTCACTATCTGTGTTGATTGCTCAAAGTTGCGTAAAACCTCACAGAGGTCAAACATCCATGCCAATTTGTCGCTTGTGAAGAGCGGAAGCTGACTGGAAAGGCGATGACCATGTTGCAGCTGGTATTCCACTACTGCCCTCTGCTGCACACAAAGCCTGGCCAATATGTGGAACATAGAGTTCCAGCGCGTGCTCACGTCGCACAACAGTTGATGAGCTGGCAATTTCAAGCTCTGCTGCAGCGTTGCCAGACTGGTGGCAGCTGTAGATGACTTTCGGAAATGGGCACACACGTAGCGCACCTTCACTAGTAGCTCAGGCACATTGGGGTAGGTTTTGAGAAACCGCTGAACCACTAAGTTGAACATGTAAGCTAGGCATGGTATGTGTGTGAGCTTGCCGAGCTCCAAAGCCGCCACCAAGTTATGGCCATTATCAGACACAACCATGCCTGGTTGTAGGTTGAGTGGTGAGAGCCACAGCTCAGTCTGGTCCCTTATCCCCTGCCACAGCTCTGCGGCGATGTGCTGTTTGTCCCCTAAGCATATCAGCTTCAGCACGGCCTGTTGCCACTTACCCACTGCAGTGCTACACTGCTTCCAGCTACTGGCTGATGGCTGACTGGTGCTGCAAGATGAGTATTCAGAGGTGGAAGTGGAGGAGGAGATAGGGGAGTTGCAGCCACTAATGTAGGTAGTGGTGGAAATCCTGATGGAAGTAGGGCCCGCAATCCTTGGCGTTGGTAGCACCTGTGCCATGCCAGGGTATGACTCGCTACCGGCCTCCACAGCGTTCACCCAGTGTGCCGTCAGGGAAATGTAGCGTCCCTGGCCAAAAGCACTTGTCCATGGTGCAGTCGTGTCCATGTGTCAGACCTTCCCAATAACTGCGTTGTTCAGATGTAACGGGACACATGCTGGTATAAGGCGGGGACGGCACACCTGGAAAAATAGTGGCGGCTAGGTACTGAGTAACAAGGGACGGCCGCCGCCCATCAGGCTGCGGAAAGCCTCAGTGTCCACAAGCGTAAATGGCAACATTTCCAGGACCAGCAAGTTGGAAAGGTGCGCATTTAGTGTTATGGTCTGTGGGTGGGTGGCTAGGTATTTGCGCTTTCGTTTAAAGGCCTGGGCCTTGGACATCTGTACGCTGCGCTGGGACACAGAAGTGGATGTGCTAGCTGATGGTGCTTGCGAAGGTCCATGTGCAGGGCGGGAGGCATCTGGGCTTGCATCTTGGACAGGGGATTGGCCAGCACGTAACACAGGGGAAGAGGAGGCACTGGTGTGACCCTCAGACACTGATTGTGGACCCAGGTGTTCGGCCCACCTATTAGGGTGCTTTGATGCCATGTGGCGGAAAATGCTGGTGGTGGTGAGGTTGCTAGTGCTCACGCCCCTGCTCATTTTGGTACGGCACAGGTTGCAAATGACAATTCTTCTATCGTCCGCAGTTTCCTCAAAAAAGCGCCAGACTGCGGAACACCTAGCCCTTGGCAAGGGAGATTACCACAAGTGGGTGCTCCGGGGAACAGTTGCGGGATGGTTTGGTGTGGCCCACCTTCTCCCTTTTGCCACCCCACTGCCTCTTCCAGCCTGTTGCGGTGCTGCGGATCCCTCCCCCTCTGTACTGCTGTCCTCGCTCGACTTGCCACCTTCCCAGGTTGGGTCAGTGATTTCATCGTCCACCACCTCCTCTTACACTTCCTCACTCTGGTCATCCTCCTGACTTGTTGTCCTAACAAGAACCTCACTTATTGACAACTGTGTCTCATCCTCATCATGAACCTCTTGAGACACTAATTGCGGTTGACTTATTGGCAACTGTGTCTCATCATCATCCACTTTGTGAAACACAAATTGCCGTTCCCCACCGTCATCTTCTTCTGACTGTGAATGCTCAAGAGTTTGGGAATCAGTGCACAAGATCTCCTCATGTCCCTCTTCAAGCGGACTTGGCGAGAGGCCCAAATCATGGAATGGCGCTGAAAAGAGCTCCTCGGAATATCCAAGTGTGGGATCACTTTTTTGCCAAGACTCGCCATGGTGGGAGGAAGGAGGATCAGGGTGAGGATTCTGTTGACCAGACTCTTGGCTACTGAGACTGGACTTTGTGGAAGACAGCGTGGTGCTTAACCGACTGGAAGCATTATCTGCTGCAATCCAACTGACCACCTGGTCGCACTGGTGTGACTTCGAGAGGGACTGGGACATGAAGCTAGTTTTACCACGGCCTCTGCGTGCACCATCAGCAGCACGGCCACTTCCCCGTCCCTTACTGCTTGCCTTGAGCATATTAAATGATATATATGATGCAAGTATGTCACACGTACAGTAGCGCAGGTTTTGTAAGTGTATGCGCAAATAAATTATACTGAATGTCACAGATATTTAGGATGTGCAAACGTTATACAGGAGATGTAGCGCAGTTAATGTCGCTGTCAGCAGTGGACAAACAATTGTGCTGAATGTCACAGATATTTTGGATGCGCAAATGTAACACAACAGATGTTGCAGAGGTTGTGTCACTGTCGGCAGCGGTCAAACAATTGCACGCAATTTAGTGCAGGTTGTGCTAATAATATATATTGCAGCCAGATAAAACAATAGTCCTTAAAAGGACTTTTGGGTCTCTAACACCTTTCAACAGTAAACCCTGCCTGAAAAAAATAAAAAAATTCCTGTCCCTACACTATCTGTCCCTATATAGCACCCAATGACGCGTTCCGGCCAGCCAATCACTGTAATGCCAGTAACCAACATGGCTACAGCATACTTCCCCACACGTTTATTGGCTGCGTAGCATCCAACAAACGTGCTGGGAGGAGACTCCTGCATCGTGCTCGAGCACACGCAGTGTCCGGCCGAACACCAAGATGTGCCGAGCATCGCGATGCTCGAGTCAAAATGGTGTTCGGCCAAGCATGCTCACCCAACACTACTGCTTTCCATTTGCTTGCATCTAATGTCCAGCAAAAAAAGAAAAAAGAAAACACCTGGAAAGCAGGTCAAACGGAGTCCAGCGTTTAGTCCTTTAAACTCTGACCATTACAATGAATTGATCTGTCACAGTGAGTGATTGAACACCATTATTGAATATTTAAGTATATAGCCCTGACAGAACACACCCTAATATATTTTTGCATATACTTGTGTACACTATTTTTGTAAACAATTTGTAGAAATAATCAGTGGCACTCTGGAAGAAGGTGGTGTTCGTATTCTGGGTTGCAGGCCCATAAGTAGAAGTGGATCAGCACTCGCCTTTTGATGCTAATAAATCTTCACTTTATTGCCATAAACAGAATACAGGCAGATGTGACGCGTTTCGGCTAAACAGCCTTTTTCACACAAGCATGTCACATTATACAGCATGGTACATATATAGCAAAAAGAGGCACATTTAAGATGGAGTCCTAGTGTAACGACACTCCCCTATGGGGCGCGTACCCCACTGATTGGTTCTATAAATGTGACCAGACTCCAGCAGGGATCACATGCTTCATGTCATAAATATATAAGTATTTTGATACACTGGCGATTTTGCAAGTTTTCCCACCTACAAATAATAGAGGGGTCTGTAATTTTTACAACTGTGACAGAATCCCCCCAAAAAATCCAGAAAATCACATTGTATGATTTTTAAATAATTAATTTGCATTTTATTGCAAGAAATTAGTATTTGATTCAATAGAAAAACAGAACTTGATATTTGGTACTGAAACCTTTGCAATTACAGAGGTCAGACGTTTCCTGTAGTTCTTGACCAAGTTTGCACACGCTGTAGCAGGGATTTTGGCCCACTCCTCCATACAGATCTTCTCCAGATCTTTCAGATTTCGGGGTTGTCGCTGGGCTACATTGAGTTTAAGCTCCTTTCAAAGATTTCCGATTGGGTTCAGGTCTGGAGACTGACTAGAACTGAACCTTGAAATGCTTCTTAGGGAGCCACTCCTTAGTTGCCCTGGCTGTGTGTTTCAGGTCATTGTCATGCTGGAAGATCCAGCCACGACCCATCTTCAATGCTCTTACTGAGGGAAGTATGTTTTTGCCCGAAATCTCACGATTCATGGTCCCATCCATCCTTCCTTCAACACGGTGCAGTCATCCTGTCCCCGTTGCAGGAAAAGCACCTCCATGCTTCATGGTTGGGACCGTGTTCTTTGGGTTGTATTCATCCTTCTTTCTCCAAACACGGCAAGTGGAGTTGATACCAAAAAGTTATATTTTGGTCTCATCTGACCACTTTCTCCCATGCCTCTTCTGGATCATTCTGATGGTCATTGGCAAACTTCAAACGGGCCTGGACATGTGCTGGCGTGAGCAGCAGACCTTGCGTGCCCTGCAGGATTTTAATCCATGATGGTGTAGTGTGTTACTAACGGTAATCTTTGAGACTGTGGTCCCAGCTCTCTTCAGGTCATTGACCAGCTCCTCCTGTGTAGTTCTGGGCTGATTCCTGACCTTTCACAGAATCATCCTTACCCCACGAGGCTCTTGCATGGAGCCCCAGACCAAGGAAGATTGACATCTTGTGTTTCTTCCATTTTCTAATAATTGTGCCAACAGTTGTTGCCTTCTCATCAAGCTGCTTGCCTATTGTCCTGTAGCCCATCCTAGCCTTGTGCAGGTCTACAATTTTGCCCCTAGTGTCCTTAGACAGCTCTTTGGTCTTGGCCATGGTGGAGTGGTTGGAGTGTGGTTGATTTGGTGTGTGGACAGGTGTCTTTTATACAGGTAATGAGTTCAAACAGGTGCAATTAATACAGGTGAGTGCGAGTAGGAGGGCTTCTTAAAGAAAAAATAACAGGTATGTGAGAGCCAAAATTCTTGCTGGTTGGTAGGTGATCAAATACTTATTGCATGCAATAAAATGCTAATTAAATATTTAAAAATCATACATGTGATTTTCTGGATTTTTTATTTAGATTCTGTCTCGCACAGTTGAAGTGTACCTACAATAAAAATTACAGACCTCTCCATTCTTTGTAGGTGGGAAAACTTGCAAAATCTCCAGTGTATCAAATACTTATTTTCCTCACTGTAAATAGTAACATAAAATCTACCTAAACAAAAACAACAAAAACAATCACATAGGGTCCGAAATTGAATTTCTACAGTGAATCGTTATAAGTTTAACATATTAGCCTAATCAATTACAAATCATGGCATGGGGGAATAGAAATGTATACAGAGCTTTATAGCCATAGAGATGAACATGTACCTGGTTATGAACGGTAGGTGGTAATCCGACATGTGCAAATCATTGCTGAGGAACAGTTTATTGACAAGTAAAGTAGTGTACTAAATTGCATTCTTAAGTGGTACTATTCCTAAGCCAAAGATGGACCTAAAAGAAAACCTGTGTCAGTACACACTGCAATGGTTGTACTATTTGTGCTGTAGACTAAGATTGTAGTTCATGATATAGGATGTACCCTAAGGCCCATCATAATAAGTATAAGTTCTAAACAAAAGGAGTCAAATAGAAATAGGTGTGAAAAAATCTGTCAGTAAAAACTGCAGTAGTAGTTCTATTCATGAAGTATGATGCTATGTGCTTCAAAATGCATAGTTTTATGTCCATTTAAAAGGTAGTCCAAAACAGTTGTAGTTCAATTCATGTGTGTTGACAAAATATAGGTACATAACAATTGTTGATGTATTCTCAATAATACACAGAGAATGATGTGAAAAAATCTGTCAGTCCAAACTGCACTGGTAATTCTATTCGTAATTGTGGACTAAAATACTAACACAACTGTGAAGGAAGGGAGAGAATATACATATTAATAGCAGTGTACCAATAATGTTCACAATATAATAGACAGTTCGTACTCCCGGTTTAACCCTTTTGGCTCTAATGTTTGGAGTCTGTGAATCCAGTAAGCCTCTCTGTGATGAAGTACCTGGACTCTATTTCCTCCTCCCCTCGGTAGTTGGATCTGTTCTAAAATTTGGAACTTCAACTGAGATACTCTATGGCGGGCTTTATGAAAATGGGGGGAAGGGGGAGACAGGAAGCAGTAAATTCTCATTTCTAATGGTAGATTTCTAGTGTGAGACCCTGTCCTTCATGCGTGGTGTGGTCTCCCCCACATACAGCAGGCCACAGGGACATTTGAGAATGTAGATGATGAAATTTCTATAACAGGTATAATGTCCCTAGATAGGTATACTCTCCCCTGTGAGCGGATGGTGTACCCGATCACCTTTGAGCAGGGATGCCCAACCTGCGGCCCTCCAGCTGTTGCAAAACTACAACTCCCAGCTTGCCCGGACAGTCTACAGCTATCAGCCTACAGCAGGGCATGATGGGAGTTGTAGTTTTACAACAGCTGGAGACCGCAGGTTGAGCATCCCTGCACTAGAGCATTGTGCACATTGGAGACAGGAATATGTTCCTTAAACTTTTGTTCCATCTCATTGAGTCTCCTTTTTTGTGTATCAGGGTTTGAGACTATGCATTTGACCCTCTGGAATTGTGACTTTGGTAAAGATTTTTTAGTGTTTTGTGGGTTATTACTGGAGTAATGTAAAAGGCTATTTTTTTTATCAGTCTCCTTTGTGTACAAGCCAGTGTGCAGAGTCAGATGTCCTCCCTCAGCCTTTATGACCCAAGTGTCCAGGAAGCTTACTCTCTCCGTACTTATACAGTATGTGATGTGAATATTAACTCATCCCACACCGAATTCAACTGGATACAAAATTCCTCTAGGGTCCAAATGTTGCCTCTCCATACACAGAATATATTGTCAATGAATTGATGCCATAGAATGCAATGTTTCTGAAACAGGCAGATGGTATATACAAATTCTTTCTCGTACCATGCCATATAATGATTTGTGTACAGGGGCGCAGCATTCGAACCCACTGCGGTCCCGCACCGCTGTTGGTAAAAAGTGTCATTAAAAAGAAAGTAATTTTCATAAAGTACCATAGTTAATAATTTAATAAAGAAAGCGGTTTCCTTTGCAGAGTATGTACTTCTCTCTAATATCCACCTTGTAGATTGTATGCCCTTTTCATGTGTGATGGATGTGTAGAGGCTACGCACATCAAGTGTGGCCAAGACACACTCACCACCAGATCTTTAATAGATGCTAGAAAATGCCCAGTGTCCAACAGGAATGACTCAGTTTGCTGTGTCAGGGGGTTAGAATTTTCTCCCAAAAAATTGCTGGGGGTGAGAGGATGGATCCCACCAAGGCCACTATGGGATGCCCTGGGGGGGCCGATACCATATTGTATAATGTGACATGCTTGTTTGAAAAAGGCTGTTTAGCCAAAACGTGTCACATTTGCTTGTATTCTGTTTATGGTAATAAAGTGAAGATTTATTAGCATCAAAGGGTGAGTGCTGATCCACTTCTTCTACACAATTTTTGTAAATACTTTGATTAGTGTGTTTTATATTTGATTTCGCAATATTTTGAACCAGAAGGAGACTTCGCTCCAAGGTAAGGCTATGCTCACTCATGAAGTCCATCATGTGATTGTACTCATGGACTTGTATTATTGTTTTTGAACACAGAAAATAAGGTGCCTTCAAAACAGGATGCACCAAAATGTCCAGCCATTTGCATTCTGTAGCCATTGCCTTCTATGGGAAAAAAAACTATAATTCCTCTGGATCCTGTTGTTTAACTCTTTAAAGGACACAGCCATATTTCACCTTAAGGACCAGGCCATTTTTTGCAAATCTGACCAGTGTCACTTTATGTGGTGATAACTTTAAAACGCTTTGACTTATCCAGGCCATTCTGAGATAGTTTTTTCGTCCCATATTGTACTTCATGACACTGGTAAAATGGAGTAAAAATAATTTCCAAGTTTCAATTTCTCTACTTCTATAATACATAGTAATACCTCCAAAAATAGTTATCACTTTACATTCCCCATATGTCTACTTCATGTTAGGATCATTTTGGGAATGACATTTTATTTTTGGGGGACTTTACAAGGCTTAGAAGTTTAGAAGCAAATCTTGAAATTTCTCAGAAATTTTCAAAAACCAACTTTTTAAGGACCAGTTCAGGTCTGAAGTCACTTTGTGAGGCTTACATAATAGAAACCACCCAAAAATGACCCCATTCTAGAAACTACACCCCTCAAGGTATTCAAAACTGATTTTACAAACTTTGTTAGCCCTTTAGGTGTTCCACAAGAATTAATGGAAAATTGAGATACAATTTAAAAATTTCACTTTTTTGGCAGATTTTCCATTTTAATAATTTTTTTCCAGTTAAAAAGCAAGGGTTAACAGCAAAAAAAATTCAATATTTATGGCTCTGAATCATTAGTTTACAGAAACACCCCATATGTGGTCGTAAACTGCTGTACGGGCACACGGCAGGGGGGCAGAGGGAAAGGAATGCCATACGGTTTTTGGAAGGAAGATTTTGCTGGACTGTTTTTTTGACACCATGTCCTATTTAAAGCCCCCCTGATGCACCCCTAGAGTAGAAACTCCAAAAAAGTGACCCCATTTTAGAAACTACGGGATAGGGTGGCAGTTTTGTTGGTACTATTTTAGGGTACATATGATTTTTGGTTGCTCTATATTACACTTTTTGCGAGGCAAGGTAACAAGAAATAGCTGTTTTGGCACCGTTTTTATTTTTTGTTATTTACAACATTCATCTGACAGGTTAGATCATGTGGTATTTTTATAGACCAGGTTGTCACGGACGAGGCGATACCTAATATGTATACTATTTTTTTTATTTATGTAAGTTTTACACAATGATTTCATTTTTGAAACAAAAAAAATCATGGTTTTAGGCTCAATTCACACCTGAGCGTTTCTGAGACGCGCGTTTTACGCGCATATTTATCGCGCGTTTTACGCGCGTTTTTTTGCGCGTTTTTTGCAATAGTAAACGCGCGTTTGACGCGCGTTTGTGTGATTGACTGCAGTGTTGTCCAATGAGCAAATATCCCTGTCTATCTGAAGTTTGGCCAATCATAGGGCATTGTAGGTGTGCAATTCCATGTGTGTTGGTAGAGTGTGTGGTTTGAAGTCATGGAATGCTTTAGACGGCGACGTGTTGCGGCACTTGTTGCAGCTATCGAACTGGAACGCTTGAGGAGAAGGCGGGACAGCGGGCGACGCTTCTGGGTCCACCCTGTCATTGCCAATAGACAGGAGAGGGGCCAGTTCTGGGCACTGTATGCGAAACTCCGTGGCCATGAGGACAAGTTTTTTGACTATACCAGGATGTACATCCCCAGGTTAGTACGTATATGTTGTTGCAATGTATTTTCAATGGTTAAGCTAAGTGTTTTGTGCTTTTTGTATTGGTAACCCTGAGCATTTTATTGTTTCCCAGCTTTGACGAGCTCCTGGTGCTGTTGTCCCCTCATTTGCAGCGTCAGGACACCTTCATGCGGGACTGCATCCCACCAGTGGAAAGACTGGTCATTACTTTGCGGTAAGTCGCCTATTATTGTGGCCATTTTACCCATTTGCAGTGTGTTGTGCCAGGATCTGAGTTTCGCCGTGTTTCTCTTGTTGTTTGGGATGTATGAGTGTTTGTGCGGGGGGTATGTGATGTGTATGTTGACAACGTGTGGCATACATATCCCATACATGCATCATGTATACACATTTGCCCATGTTTTACCCCTCACTTTCCAAAAATACTCCAAACATTTCCTTCCATTTTTTTTCGTTGGTGAATGTATTAACATCATACATTTCAAAATTAAACAAAGGAGCAACTTTTTGGTATCAACATAAACATATTACAAAGCATTTTCTACAGATGTGACCGTTTTGGTCACCCAAACCCTTGAGGCCGAGAATTTGCCTCTTCTCCTTTTCACAGGGTTTCATATTGAGGGCCGGAAAACTCTGCCTCGGGATCCCGCCGTGTCTCTCGGGCTCCGCGAGACTGATTGGCGGGTGGCATTTCAGTGGTGGTTGAGGTGCTTGGGCCCGTGCTTGAACAGGGATATGTGTATGATGTGTGTTGTGTCTGCCATGTGTCATGAGGGTGTTGTATATTACTTTGTGTGTATGTGTGTGCTGGGTATGTGTGAGGGTGTTGTTGTGCTTGTTGGGGATGTTGTGGGCCATATTGTGGCCCATATTGGGGGCAATATTGTGGCCCATATTGGTGCCCATATAGTGCTGGCTGCTGTGGGGCCTGCTGTGGGGCCTGCAGTGGGGCCTGCAGTGGGGCCTGCAGTGGGGCCTGCAGTGGGGCAGTGCTAGATGTTGCGATCTCGTAAGGCATGCAATATTTGTCTATGGTCTTCGTCAACTCATCCCTTAGTTTTGTGACCATATTTCGGGGCACATGAAGCATTTTCTCCTCTAGACTGAGGAGAAAATAGGCATCCGAAGAAAGTTTGGGCACAGGATGTGCCAGGGCATCCAGGCAGCCTATTAGCCTGTCCTGTTGCCTCTCAGTTCTCCTCCTTTTTTGTCTGGGCTGCTGACTTGCTTCTGGGACGGCTGGGCCAGGCTGCAAGGGGCTCACCAAACTCGGAGTGGGTGGGGGGCCTGGAGGACTCATTGGCCCCATAGATGGTCCGGGCTCACTGTCCATTGTTGTGCCCTCGTCCTCTTCTTCGTCAACTCGCGCCTGGCTGGGTTCCCAGCTACTATCGGTGCTGTGAAGTGGAAAATCAAGGTAAGTATGTTCCCCATATGAAATTGAATGTATGTCATGTCATACCACAGCCTCTCCTCAATGTGTATGGCCTTGACTCACCTCCGCATTTCCGTGCATGGAATCAAAAAAGACAGCTGCTGTGCATGCACGTAAGTGGAGCGTGCGCCTGGGGACGATCCGCTCCTCTGCTCCCTTTGTTTGCGCCTATGGCGGATAAAGGCGTCTTTGAGGCTTTTCCATTTCCCTTTCATTGTGGTGACTTCGGAAAAAAAAAAACACAAATTAATAATGTCTCTTTATTTTCTTACATTTGTTTCAGATATTTAGCTACCGGACAGTCATTGACCAGTCTACACTTCGCCTTTCTCATCGGGAAGTCCACAGCCAGTATGGTCGTCCGGGAAACCTGCGTGGCAATTTGGGACGTCCTTCATCCTGCTGTGATGGCCCAACCACAGAAGGAGGATTGGCTGCAAATTGCGGCTAATTTTTTAGAATACTGCAATTTCCCAAACTGTGTCGGCGCAATAGATGGCAAACACATCCGCGTTCAGAAGCCCATCAGGAGCGGGAGTCAATTTTTTAATTATAAAAAATATTTCTCGTTTGTTCTTTTTGCGGTGTGTGATGCAAACTATTGCTTCAGGTACATTGACGTGGGGTCCTACGGCAGCAGCTCAGACTCAGCTGTTTTCGGCCATTCTGCCTTTGGCCAAATGCTCAATAATAATGAGATGGACCTCCCGGGGAACACCACACTGCCTGGGACCACTTATCCGGCTATGCCCTTTGTTTTTGTGGGGGACGAGGCGTTTGCGCTGGGGGAGCATGTGATGAGGCCGTACTCCAGCCGGGGACTCTCCATTGATAGGCGGGTATTTAATTACCGGCTGACAAGGGCACGCAGGGTGGTGGAGTGCGCCTTCGGCATTTTAGCAAACAAATGGCGCTTTCTCCATTCTCCGATTAATTTAAAATTGGACACCGCCATCTCGGCCGTGAAGGCAGCGTGTGCTCTGCATAATTTTGTACGTGTACGGGATGGCTTTAATTTTGAAGATTCCCTCAGCCATTCCTTGGAGAGTCCTAATCCGAGCGGTGTGCGTGGGAGCAGACACGGTGTGGCTGTCCGGGACCACTTCACCGAATATTTTGTATCACCACATGGGGCGTTACCCTGGCAATGGGAAGCCATCTAAGTTTATGTTAATTTATATTTTTCGTCTGAAAAGAGTGTTTCAATTGGAATTTATTTTGCATTTTGGTGGTTTATTACTATGCCTAAATGACCAAATTTGAAAAGCACTTTTGTGTTTTTTTTTTTTTTCACCTATATAGTGCCCCTTGTGGATGCCCCTATAGTGGCCATCAATAGTCGTCTGTTAACACTGGTAAAAAATGTTGGCGAAAACATGTGTCCCATTTAAGTGCCCCATACTCGGCCAGTAGAATATAAGCCCATGTGGGCAAAAGAACGGATTCCATCAAGGTGCCCAATACTGCCACGTTATAAACAGAAGCACCTAAAATATGCCAGCCCACCCCTAGCCCACAATCTGTGGATTTGGAAAATGGACACAATATCAATAACAACTTAGGATTCCAATCCCTCAACCCAAAATTAGGGCTACATTTCAAAATGCCACTACATTGGCGGAGCGCAGTCTGCCACAAGACAGTGGAACCACTGCAAATTGAACATACTGGGCCATTGCATTGTACCAGAATGTGGGGGAGGGTGAACCAGGACAGTACTAAAAACTAAAGGGCTGAGGGGACACTATACAACATGTAATGTGCACATCATTCTTTGTAAACTAAGGCCACTGAGTGTCCATATACAAGAACAGGGATGGTGATGCTGCGTCGTTCTCTCACTGTTGCTAAAATCCCACTCCATGCATGCCTGCACAGGCTCCAGCAAGTAAAATACAGCCCAGCATTTGTGGAGGTGGCGTTTGACAACAGCTGGAGGGCTGCAGGTAGAGCTGGCCAGGGCTATTACATATAGTTGGTACACCACTGCACACAAGGAGTTTACTTTTCACATTACAACACACATGGAAATACCTTTTCCCTTTTTCACTGTCTTTGTGAAAGTTGCCCAATCTGGCCAGATTCTTTTACCAATATCCTCCCAGGCCTGCTGCCTGCTGCTCCTAATTTTATAGTTGGCATCCTGTGTGTCATATAGGCAGCGTTTGCCTTGCACCAGCCTGATCAGGGTCTCAGTGTCACATCCAGACTCCTCCATGCTGGCTTCTCTCCAAAACTGTGCTTTGCACCTGGTGTTGTGCCTTTTCCAGCATGTTGCAAAATCATAAACGCGCGTTCGAACGCGCGTTTTCGGTGTAAAAAACGCGCAAAATACAAGCGTTGCGCGTTCCCATTGAAGTCTATTGGGCCAAAACGCGCGACAAGCGCCCAAAAAAACGCTACAGAACTTGTGTGAGCGTCGGGCGTTTTACAGCGCGTAGGAACGCGCTGTAAAACGCCCAGGTGAGAACCATTCCCATAGGGAAGCATTGGTTTCTCCTTGTTGTGCGTTTTACAGCGCGTAGGAACGCGCTGTAAAACGCTCAGGTGTGAATTGAGCCTTAGTGTCTCCATAGTCTGAGAGCCATAGTTTTTTCAGTTTTTGGGCGATTATCTTGGGTAGGGTATGATTTTTGCGGGATGAGATGACGGTTTGATTGGCACTATTTCGGGGTGTGTATTACTTTTTGATCGCTTACTATTACACTTTTTGTGACGTAAGGTGACAAAAAATTGCTTTTTTTACACAGTTTGTATTATTTTGTTTTACGGTGTTCACCTGAGGGGTTAGGTCATGTGATATTTTTATAGAGCAAGTTATTACGGACGCGGCGATACCTAATATGTATACTTTTTTTTATTTATGTTAGTTTTACACAATGATTTTATTTTTTAAACAAAAAAAATCATGTTTTAGTGTTTCCATAGTCTGAGAGCAATAGTTTTTTCAGTTTTTGGGCGATTATCTTAGGTAAGGTCTCATTTTTTGTGGGATGAGATAAAGGTTTGATGGGCACCATTTTGGGGTGCGTATGACTTTTTGATCGCTTGCTATTACACTTTTTGTGATGTAAGGTGACAAAAAAATACCTTTTTTTTACACTGTTCTTTTTGTTTTTTTTTACGATATTCACCTGAGGGGTTAGGTCATGTGATATGTTTATAGAGCAGGTTATTACGGATGCGGCAATACCTAATATGTATACTTTTTTTTATTTATGTAAGCTTTACACAATAACAGCTTTTTTAAAACAAAAAAAGTGTCTCCATATTTAGTGTCTCCATATTCTGAGCCAGATTTTAAATTTTTTTTGGGAGATTATCTTGGGTAGGGGCTCATTTTTTGCGGGATGAGGTGACGGTTAGATTGGTACTATTTTGGTGGGCATACGCCTTTTTGATCGCTTGCTGTTGTACTTTTTGTGATGTAAGGTGACAAAAAAATGGTTTATTTAGCACAGTTTTTATTTTTTATTTTTTTTACGGTGTTCATCTAAGGGGTTAGGTCATGTGATATGTTTATAGAGCCGGTCGATACAGACGCAGCGAAACCTAATTATTTTTTTACTTTATTCAGGGAAAATGAAGTTTTTGTTTATTTTTACTTGAAACTTAAATTTTTTTGGGGGGGGGGACTTTATTTTTTAAACTTTTTTTTCCACTTTATTTTTTGTCCCACTTTGGGACTTCAACTTTTGGGGGTCTAAATTCCAATACTTCTGCATTGGCTGTATGAGTAATACAGTGTGTATTACTCATACAGCTTCCTGCTTGTGAGATCCAGGGGGCTGGATCTCACAGGCTCGTCCCTGGAAGGATTTCTGGACCCCAGACCTGAACCCGAACTTTTCAGTAAAAGTTCGGGTTCGGTATTCGGCTATTTAATGGCGCTTTTTGAAAGGCTGCAGAGCAGCCAATCAACAAGCGTTTAACTCTTGTGCTCTTAGAAGCCATCACAGCCATGCCTACTAATGGCATGGCTGTGATTGGCCATTGCAGCATGTGACCCAGCCTCTATATAAGCTGGAGTCACGTAGCGCTGCACGTCACTCTGCTGTTACTAGTGTAGGGATAGTATGCTGCTGCTGTGAAGGAGAGAATAGGAAAGAAGAATCTATCTGTTATCAGAACTTGTTAACTCTGCAATCTACAGCGATTTTGTTTTGTGGGTACAGTGCAACTTTTTTTACCTTGCCCTGAGCCCAGTGACACAGAAAAAGAACTTTGATTCTGTGGGGAAAAAATTATTATTTTTTGCTAAAAAGTACATTTGCGCCCTGCACTGCATTTGTGACAGTCCAAAACAAGTGTTAAATACCGCTGTTATATTCTGGTTTAAAAAAAACACAGATTTTGGGCAAGATAATACATTTGCGGCCTTTGCTGCATTTGTGACAGTCAAATACAAGCGTTAGATACTGATGTTATATTCTGGTATTTAAAAAACACCTAATTTGGGCAAGATAATACATTTGCTGCCTTTGCTGCATTTGTGACAGTCAAATACAAGCGTTAAATACTGCAGTTATATTCTGGGTTAAGAAAAACACCCATTTTGTGCAAGATAATACATTTTGGTCCTTTGCTGCATTTGTGACAGTCAAATACAAGCGTTAAATACTGCAGTTATATTCTGGTATTAAAAAAACACCCATTTTGGGCAAGATAATACATTTGCGGCCTTTGCTGCATTTCTGACCGTTAGATACTGATGTTATATTCTGGTATTAAAAAAACACCCATTTTGTTCAAGATAATACATTTTGAGTCTTTGCTGCATTTGTGACAGTCAAATACAAGCGTTAAATACTGCAGTTATATTCTGGGTTTAAAAAAACACCCATTTGGGGCAAGATAATACATTTGCGGCCTTTGCTGCATTTGTGATAGTTAAATACAACCAGTCAATACTGCCGTTACATTGTTGGTTGACAAATTAACATTTTTTTGTGACCGTGAAGTAATTGTATAAAATTCGCCTGTCACACTGTTATGTGACCCCAAAAAATGTTTCCTCTTTTTGACACCGGCACTGCCTTACTGTCAGTGAACGTAATTGTTGACTATTGGTGGTTACATTGTCGCCTGACATAAACCATCTGTTAGTTTGGTGGGTGAACGCAAAGAATGAGGAGAGCGTCAAATAAGAGACGTGGTCCCTGTCGTGGTGCTGCTGGTGGAGCTCCTGTTGCAGGGAGAGGACATGGTTGATCTGTGCCAGCTACACGCAGAAGTAAAACCCCTTCCTCAGGTGCGAGTAGGCGACAGAACCTTCAGCGTTATTTGGTAGGGCCGAATGCGGTTCTACGAATGGTAAGGCCAGAATAAGTACAGGCGATAGTAGATTGGGTGGCTGACAGTGCCTCCAATTCCTTCACATTGTCTCCCACCCAGTCTCCTGCTGAAAGATCAGAGTTGGCACCTGCAGCCCATGTCCATCAGTCTTTCACTTCACCCCCTTGCAAATCAGCCAAGCAGTCTGAGCCCCAAGTCATGCAGCAGTCTCTTCTGCTTTTTGATGACTCTGCTAGCAGGGTTTCCCAGGGCCATCCACATAGCCCTGCCCCAGAAGTGGAAGAGATTGAGTGCACCGATGCCCAATCACTTATGTTTAAGGATGAGTACATGGGAGTACCACCGCAGCACGTCTCGGATGATGACAAAACACAGGTGCCAACTGCTGTGGCTTTCTGCAGCGTGCAGACCGACAAGGAGGGCAGGGGTGAAGACTGGGTGGAAGATGATGTAGAGGACGATGAGGTCCTTGACCCCACATGGAATCAAGGTCATGCGAGTGACCTGTCTAGTTCGGAGGAAGAGGCGTGGTCGCACAGAGCCACCAGCGCAGCAGAAGAGGGAGCAGGGTGCAAAAGCGGAGCGGCCGTCCCCTAGACAGTACGCCTGCTACTGCTCACCGCACCAAGGGACTGAGTACACCAAAGCCAGCTACAAGGAGTTCCCTGGTGTGGCAGTTCTTCAGACAATCTGCTGATGACAAGACACGAGTGGTTTGCACGCTGTGCAATCAGAGCCTGAAGCAAGGCATAAACGTTCTCAACCTAAGCACAACCTGCATGACCAGGCATTTAAGTGCAAAGCACGAGCTGCAGTGGAGTAGACACCTCAAAAACCAAGAAAGGTCTCTGGCTCCTCCTGCTTCCTCTTCTGCTGCAGTCTCGGCCTCTTCATTCACCTCTGGAGTGACAATGGCACCTGCCACCCCGCAAGCAGAGGATGTGCCAGCAATGCCACCACTTGGGTCACCAAGCATTTCCACATTGTCCCATGAAAGTGTTTTACCATTTTTTGCCGTATATAAACCCCTGCACTGCATAGCTGACCTAATTTTTGTAAAATAGTCTGTTCAATTGGTTGGTGACATTTTACCAGTTTTGCCGTGAATAAACCCCTGCTCTGCATAGTTTACAGGGCCCAAAATTTTCAAAAATCGTCTGTTCCATTGGTGGGCGACATTAACCTATTTTTGCTGATGAAAAACCCATGCTCTGCATAGGTAACAGGGACTTAAATTTCTAAAATTCGTCTTTAATTGACGCGCACCCCCTCTTTCATTTGATCCGTTCGCTTTAATAACTTGTCCCACATTTCAGCTCGATCACATTGCAGCCATTGACCTCCCTTGGAAGTGGTATCCCTTTCTCACGCTCCCACTCCGGCGTGGAACCCTGATTCGCCGCTACCCGTGATCAACTTGGTAGGTGCAGTAAACAACATCGAAAGTTGATAGAGAAGATATCCAATTGGATTGTGGACGTCAAGGGGACGTGCGATCAGGCAGAAGTTATATAGAGTCAACAAAACGGCAGCAGTTATCTCCTGTCTAACAAATCCAAAATACAACAGTGACATTCCCTGTAATTTTTTATTAATCATTCAAATAAGGCCTCCTGCACACGACCGTTGTGTGCACCCGTGGCCGTTGTGCCGTTTTCCGTTTTTTTTCGCGGACCCATTGACTTTCAATGGGTCCATGGAAAAAACGGAAAATGCACCGTTTTGCAGCCGCATCCGTGATCCGTGTTTCCTGGCCGTGAAAAAAATATGACCTGTCCTATTTTTTTCACGGCCAACGGTTCACGGACCCATTTAAGTCATCCGTGTCCGTGTCCGTGATCCGTGGCCGTAGGTTACTTTTTATACAGACGGATCCGAAGATCCGTCTGCATAAAAGCTTTTTCATAGCGGAGTTTTCACTTCGTGAAAACTCAGAACCGACAGTATATTCTAACACAGAGGCGTGGTGATGGGGACGCTTCAGGTTAGAATATACTAAAAGAACTGTGTACATGACTGCCCCCTGCTGCCTGGCAGGTGCTGCCAGGCAGCAGGGGGCAGCCCCCCCCCCTGTAGTTAACACATTAGTGGCCAGTGGGCCCCCCACTGTAGTTAACACATTGGTGGCCAGTGCGGCCGCCCCCCCCCTCCCCTGTAGTTAACTTGTTGGTGGCCAGTGGGCCCCCCTCCCTCCCCTGTAGTTAACTCGTTGGTGGCCAGTGGGCCCTCTCCCCTCCCTCCCCCTCCTAATTAAAATCTCCCCCCTATCATTGGTGGCAGCGGAGAGTACCGATCGGAGTCCCAGTTTAATCGCTGGGGCTCAGATCGGTAACCATGGCAACCAGGACGCTACTGCTGTCCCGGTTGCCATGGTTACTTAGCAATTTGTAGAACCATTATACTTACCTGCGAGCTGCGATCTCTGCGTCCGGCCGGGAGCTCCTCCTACTGGTAAGTGACAGGAGGGGGAGGGAGGGGAGAAGGCCCACTGGCCACCAACGAGTTAACTACAGGGGAGGGAGGGAGGGGGGCCCACTGGCCACCAATGAGTTAACTACAGGGGAGGGAGGGGGGGGGGTGGCCACACTGGCCACCAATGTGTTAACTACAGGGGGGGGGGTCTGCCCCCTGCTGCCTGGCAGCACCTGCCAGGCAGCAGGGGGCAGTCATGTACACAGTTCTTTTAGTATATTCTAACCTGAAGCGTCCCCATCACCATGGGAACGCCTCTGTGTTAGAATATACTGTCGGATTTGAGTTTCACGATGTAACTCCATTCCGACGGTATATTCTAACAGAGGCGTTCCCATGGTGATGGGGACGCTTCAAGTTAAAATATACCATCGGATTGGAGAAAATTCCGATCCGATGGTATATTAACTCCTGACTTTACATTGAAAGTCAATGGGGGACGGATCCGTTTGAAATTGCACCATATTGTGTCAACGTCAAACGGATCCATCCCCATTGACTTGCATTGTAATTCAGGACGGATCCGTTTGGCTCCGCACGGCCAGGCGGACACCAAAACAACTTTTTTTTCATGTCCGTGGATCCTCCAAAAATCAAGGAAGACCCACGGACGAAAAAATGGTCACGGATCACGGAAAAACGGGACCCGTTTTTGCGGACCGCAAAAAAATAAGTTCGTGTGCAGGAGGCCTAACAGGGCATCTTAAGAGTCCTGTATTGTTATTTATCGTCACTACCTCCCCGAGTCGGGAGTGGGTAATTGCCGCGCGCCCCCTCCTTTACTTGGAAGCTTCTGCTTCAATAATTTGTCCCACATTTCCGCTCGATCACATTTAATTTCATCCATTGACCTCCCTTGGATGTGGTATCCCTTTCTCACGCTCCCTCTTGGGCATTGAACCCTGATTCCCCGTTAACTGTGATTACCATGGTAGGCGCATAAAAGAACATCGAAAGTTGATAGAGAAGATATCCAATTGGATCGTGGACATCATTGGGATGTGCTACATGGTGGAGCAGTATGTGTGCACACGCCTACACGTACTGACTGATGGGTCTGCCCCCTTCAACTTCTGGGTCTCCAAATTGGGCACATGGCCTGAGCTTGCCCTTTACGCCTTGGAGGTGCTTGTCTGAATGTTTGTTTAGCACGGCAGGAGGGGGTTATCAAAAAAAAGCACAGCCAATGTGGACAAGCTCACGTTCATTAAAATGAACCAGGCAGGGATCCCACAGGACTTGTCCATACCTTGTGCAGAATAGACACGTATACCGGCCTCACACAGCCATTGTTGTACTCCAGCGCACTTTCTCTTTGTTTTATTTTTTATATTTCCCAATGTTTTGGAGTCTACACAAATTTAAACAAAAAAATAAAATAAAATACAAAAACCAGTGTTGGCCACCTCCTCCTCCTCCACTGCTGCTTCCACCTACACCGCCACATCTACCGCCTCAAGAGTATTATTTTTTATTTTTACGTATTTTATGTTATTTGAAGTCATTTCCCTATCCACATTTGTTTGCAGAGCACTTGCCATTCTCTTAACCACATTTTGCTGCCATTTGCAGCCCTCTAGCCCTTTCCATGACTTTTTTTGAGACATTTTAGTGCTCCAAAGTTCGGGTCCCCATTGACTTCAATGGTGTTCGGGTTCGGGGTCAAGTTCGTGTCCCGAACCCATCGAACCTGAACATCCAGGTGTCCGCTCAACTCTAGTCAGTAATCATAATTCTGTACTGAGAATTTACCTTCAGTATCAAATTATCATTTGGATTTAGTTAGGGCTTTATTTTACAGTTTCTTGGTTTCTGGTGCACATTGCATTTCTATTATGTACTTATATGTACTTTGCACTTTATTATATTAATTTCTGCTCATATGTAACTTTTGCAGCAATTATGTATTTAGTGTACATATATGTTTTTATTTACTATAATCATGTATTTGTCTCACACGTGATTCAAAAGTGATTTTTAGAGATTTTTTTTCAGTAAAGCATTAATATTAATAATAATAATTTTACATATATGTTGGGCATTTGCGTTTTGTATTTTTGTGTTAGGGTTTACTATGCTTTAAACTAGTCTTAAGCATTGCTCCAGGTGCATCATATTTACTTGGCATAAAACTTGTATCAGCAAATATGCTACAGAACGTGTTATGTCAGGCCAGTTCATATATTGTACTTCATCTATCATCTGTTTAAGTCATCCACAGTGGGTTAAATTCTTTCTTGAGTATATTTAGACTCTAGACCAAACAATAGTTAAAAAAAATGATTCAACAACCCTTATTGTATATATAGAAGACTGGGCACACCTGGGGAAATTTGGTCACTACGTTTAATATTTAATACAAAGCTATAGGCACATTTACTAAAAGGTTATTACACTCAGTCCATACTCTAATATAACGATCTATAAGTTATATATAAAATCAGGATCAGCAGTACACAACTAAATATTTAGACTAACCTCCTGTAAATAAATACAATAACTAATAACATCAATCACTATATTACAATAAATATAGCAGCATATAGCAGGTAAGCAACATTAATTGGCAACGAAGTGCTAGATGGCAGCATTAATCCAGTGTCTCCAATATAATAATGAACTATTGGCCACAAAATGTATCAAAGCGGCTGTCAGCCGTAAATAGTCGCTGATCATTCCATTATTATGTGTCCATTCCAATACTCAGGAACATGCGCAAAGTTCAACAACTGTTATTTCAATCTTGAAATCTTAAAACCTGTACAGTAGTGCGATACTCAGAATCATGCGCACAATTCACCGTCACTGCTAGTTCAATCGTAGAACATTGGAACCTATGCGGTAGACCAGTATCCACACTGCAGGTGCATATGGAGTGACAGTACTTAGATTGAATGTAGCGGCGTCCCGCTGTCACTAAACCTAGCGGCGTCCCGCTAGAGATGAATAGTCAGATCGGTGATCACTCTATTATCAGAACGATCTTACCAGTTCCTGAAGATTTCTGCCGGACTCTAATGGGATACTTTCCCTTTGTCTTCCAGGATATTTGCTTGCCGCGTTGGTGAACTGTTTCCACGTGGGCCCGCTGGTACAAATCCAGTTTTCAGCTCCACATCACCTTCTCCCGCGGATATAACAGTAAGTTTCTCGGCAATTATCTTTCACTGGTTATTCGTGGTGCACTCACGTTCAGGTGGGGGGTCTGACCAGACGCGTTTCGGGGTTAATATCCCCTTCCTCAGTGGTAATCAGACTCCCCCAACAAACCTCTCTTTTATAGCAAAATTGTGTTAACTGGAAAACCAATGGATCCCATTCCGGAAGTCGCCTGATTGTTTTAATCTGACATAGATTTATATTCTGTTGTAATGTGTCAATTGTCAAATATACCATTCCAACAATGACACTGTTCCATCAGACTGTCCTTCTATATCATAATAATTTCATAATTTCATATTCTTAGATTTTACCCCCATCAAGAGTCACACATGTTAGCCAGACTCAAGTTCAAATACATAGGCAAAAAATATCCATTTAGAATCCAATACATTAAAATTAGAGATGAGCGAAGTATGCAAAAATTGGATTTGGCTTCACTGAATTTTACCCAAAAAATTTGCTTTGTGGCGATTTACTTTTTTAGAATATTTCAGGTGAAATTGATTTGTTACCATGAAGCACGAGAAATTTGGCTTTGCGGCGAATTAAATTAATCTTGAAATTTGGATTGAAGTACACTTTGTGGACTTCAATTCGCTTACCACTAATTAAAATACATTAGTAATGTACATATTATTTTTGGTTATATATAATTAGTAGAGTTGTGGGAATCGAAGTTGACAACGTGGAATTCAATCCGAATTTCAAGAAAATTAGATTTGTGGGAACGAATCAGATTTTTTCTAAATTGGCTGCTGCACATGTTAGAACAAGGAAGTAAGAAGCCTGGGAACAAGGGATCACCCAAAGTTCCGTGCAGCCAGCCAATCAGCAGCTAGCCAGCCCCTGTGATGTCACAGCCCTATAAAAAGACTCCTCCTGCCTGGTCTCCACCATTTTTTAGTGAATTTAGTCCAGGGAGAGATGTTACAGGCACTATGGACAGTGATTAGGAAAGACTTTGGGGCACATTTATTAAGACCGGACGGTTTTAATAAACCCCTATAGCTGGCGGTGGTTCCGCCGAAGTCATGAAGAGGTGCCGGCCTCTTCATAACTTAGGAGGATCCTCCGCCAGTTCTAAATGTAAGACAGCTTCCTATGGTCCCCTTCTCCTCCAACACAATGCCCACTAGCTGTTGCACCACAATCTGCACCTGAAATATGCCTAATATATTCTTGATGATGCAGGCGGACAGAAGCACTCCCCTATGGCTTTCTCCTCGACAACTCAAAATCGGAACCATGGTGACCGACAACGGAAAGAACATGGTGTCCACACTGCGTCAAGGAGGGCTGAGCCATGCACCCTGCATGGCACACATGTCCAGTCTGGTTTAAAGCGGTTCCTGCAGCAGCAGAATGGCATCCCCAACATAGGCTGATATGCGACGTTTCCACCCGTTGGAATTCCACCCTCCATATATTGGACCGATTATATGAACAGAGAAAGGCCATAAACAATTTCTTGATGATACAGGCAGACAGAAGTACTCCCCTGTGTAACTTCGATGTTAGCCAGTGGCAGCTCATGCGTGACACCTGCCATTTGCTCAGGCCCTTTGAGGAGGCCACTTTATTTGTCAGTTACCAGGACTATGGGATGAATGACATCATTCCACTCCTTCGCGTCCTGGAGCAGATGCTGATAAATCTGGTTGGCCAGGGGTCAGGAGACGTGGCACCTACATCTCACAGCCACCCGAGCCATGTGGGGGCTGAACTGGCGGAGGAAGAGGAGAACATTCATGCTCAAGCAATGTATATAGAAATAGTTGGTTTATCTGCACAAGTGACAGGAAATGAGGAGCTAGAGGGTGATGAGGAAGACCAGGCAGATGACTATACACTGTGGCAGTATGCAGTGGAGATGAAGGCAGGGAGTCCCTCCAAGTCCCTTGCGCAAATGGCCAGATGCATGCTGAGTCAATTGCATAGTGACAGCTGATTATCACCATTATGCAGAGGAATGAATACTGGCTCTCCACCAAGTTAGACACTCACTACCGCCCCAAATTGGGGCCTTTTTTTTTACCTTCTGAGAGGGATGATAAACTGAACTACTATCGAGACATCCTATGCAGTCAGTTGCTTGCTGCCTATGTGCACATCACCCATCCTCACGAAGGTCTGAGTGGGGGGCCCTCTGTGCTCATGCTCCACTGCCATAACTGCTGGAGGGGGGTGGGGGGGGGGGGCAGTAGCAGCACCAGCTCCATCAACAACTTAAGTTTGGATTCTCTAATGAGCACGTTCTTCACCCGCTCACTGAAGAAACCACCCACCAGCAGCAGGACATGGAGCAGAACCTGCAGGTGGTGGCATACTTGGACTGCACTCTGCCATCCGACATCCAAGATCCCCTGGACTACTACTGGTAGAGTTTGTCCTGGTCAAGCTTTCCTGCCTGGCCAGTAGTGTGGCATAAGATCGGGTGTTCAGTGCAGCGGAGGGTATATTTACCCCAAGGAGAACTCGCCTTTCCACCCAAAATGTTGAGATGCTAACCTTTGAAAAGATGAATCAGGCGTGGATCAGCCAGGATTTCCACACGCCAGTGCCTGATACATCAGACTACATTATTCTGGGTGCCACACCAAAACTTTGTGAAAAAATACCTATTTCTTCTGGCCACCTGCTTCATCCACTATTCTGATTATGCCACACACCTGCTGCCTCAGCTGCCATCTTCTCCTTCTGCTATCCACCATCTTGTGCTGTTACTACCACTGCTACTTCCCCCCCATCTCCCCACTCTGTGACTAGCCCACTGTGTTGACTCCTCATGCGGTTGCCACCTCACCACTCTGTGACTGGACCATTATGTTTTCTCCTAATTCTGTTGCCATTCTCCCTTCTCTGTGACTGGGCCACTATGTTGACTCCTCATGCTGTTGCCATCCTCCCTACTCTGTGGCTGGGCCAATAAGTTGACTCCTCCTGTGGTTGCCACCCTCACCACTCTGTGACTAGGCCACTGGGTTGACTCCTCATGAGGTTATCACCTCACTACTCTGTGCCTGGGCCACTGTGTTGACTCCTCATACGGTTGCCACCCTCACCACTCTGTAACTGGGCCACTGTGTTGACTCCTCATGCGTTTGCCACCCTCACCACTCTGTAACTGGGCCACTGTGTTGACTCCTCATGCGGTTGCCACACTCCCCACTCTGTGTTGGGACCACTAGTGTCTCTGTGTTGCCTTGTTGACATCACCATTTATTTTAATCTTCTTCTGATCTGTCTGAAAAACACAACGGAACCTATCTTGGAGCATCCATAAGGCCTCTATCACACGGTCACTATTTTTCATCAGGATATGCTCATGATTTGGAAGCCAAAAGCAGGAGTTGGTACAAAACACAGAAATCATGCAAATATTCCAATCACATGTCATCTCGGTTTTGGTTCCATTATTTGTACACTGTTCAAAAAAATAAAGGGAACACTTAAACAACACAATGTAACTCCAAGTCAATCACACTTCTGTGAAATCAAACTGTCCACTTAGGAAGCAACACTGAGTGACAATCAATTTCACATGCTGTTGTGCAAATGAGATAGACAACAGGTGGAAATTATAGGCAATTAGCAAGACACCCCCAATAAAGGAGTGGTTCTGCAGGTGGTGACCACAGACCACTTCTCAGTTCCTATGCTTCCTGGCTGATGTTTTGGTTACTTTTGAATGCTGGCAGTGCTTTCACTCTAGTGGTAGCATGAGACGGAGTCTACAACCTACACAAGTGGCTCAGGTAGTGCAGCTTATCCAGGATGGCACATCAATGCGAGCTGTGGCAAGAAGGTTTGCTGTGTCTGTCAGCGTAGTGTCCAGAGCATGGAGGCGCTACCAGGAGACAGGCCAGTACATCAGGAGACATGGAGGAGGCCGTAGGAGGGCAACAACCCAGCAGCAGGACCGCTACCTCCGCCTTTGTGCAAGGAGGAACAGGAGGAGCACTGCCAGAGCCCTGCAAAATGACCTCCAGCAGGCCACAAATGTGCATGCGTCTGCTCAAACGGTCAGAAACAGACTCCATGAGGGTGATATGAGGGCCCAACGTCCACAGGTGGGGGTTGTGCTTACAGCCCAACACCGTGCAGGACGTTTGGCATTTGCCAGAGAACACCAAGATTGGCAAATTCGCCACTGGTGCCCTGTGCTCTTCACAGATGAAAGCAGGTTCACACTGAGCACGTGACAGAGTCTTGAGACGCCGTGGAGAACGTTCTGCTGCCTGCAACATCCTCCAGCATGACTGGTTTGGCATTGGGTCAGTAATGGTGTGGGGTGGCATTTCTTTGGAGGGCCGCACAGCCCTCCATGTGCTCGCCAGAGGTAGCCTGACTGCCATTAGGTACCGAGATGAGATCCTCAGACCCCTTGTGAGACCATATGCTGGTGCGGTTGGCCCTGGGTTCCTCCTAATGCAAGACAATGCTAGACCTCATGTGGCTGGAGTGTGTCAGCTATTCCTGCAAGACTAAGCATTGATGCCATGGACTGGCCCGCCCGTTCCCCAGACCTGAATCCAATTGAGCACATCTGGGACATCACGTCTCGCTCTATCCACCAACGTTGCACCACAGACTGTCCAGGAGTTGGCAGATCCTTTAGTCCAGGTCTGGGAGGAGATCCCTCAGGAGACCGTCTGCCACCTCATCAGGAGCATGCACAGGCATTGTAGGGAGGTCATAAAGGCACATGGAGGCCACACACACTACTGAGCCTCATTTTGACTTGTTTTAAGGACATTACATCAAAGTTGGATCAGCCTGTAGTGTGTTTTTCCACTTTAATTTTGAGTGTGACTCCAAATCCAGACCTCCATGGGTTGAAAAATTTGATTTCCATTTTTTTATTTTTGTGTGATTTTGTTGTCAGCACATTCAACTATGTAAAGAACAAAGTATTTCAGAAGAATATTTAATTAATTCAGATCTAGGATGTGTTATTTTTGTGTTCCCTTTATTTTTTTGAGCAGTGTATTTGTTCAGTGTGTAGGTCTATGTTGCTTGGCAGTGCTTACTGCTTCTGTTCCTGTCTTGTATGTTCTGCCTTCAGTGAGAGGGCTACTGGGTTCTCCGGAGGGAGGAAATCTAGTCTGTGTTCAGCTCTGCCTGTGACCACCATGTGTCATTCCGCATGGGGTCCAGGCATCTGCTTGTCTTCCTGTTTGGGCAGCTCTGCCTGAGACCACCATGTGTCGTTCTGCATGGGGTTCAGGCATCAGCTTGTCTGCCTGCTTTGGCAGCTCTGCCTGAGACCGCCAGGCATCCGTTCTACATGGGGTCAAGGCAGCTTCTTGTGTGCTGGTTCCCATTTGTCTTGTTATGTGTGCTGTGTGGTTGGTTCGGGTTCCAGTCTTTGTTTGTGTGGGCTCCTTGTGCTTGCACCAGCAGTCTCTGCAGGCAAGTGGCCAAGTGCACCGGGACCATCTTGGAGGTGCGACCAGTGAGCCTCAGCTAAGTTTATCCCCACCATCTGGGGCTCTGTGAAGTACGAGGCTCACTGAGTCTCTGCCCTCTGGGTTTGGCCCCAAGTAAAACTAGTTCCCTTGTTCCAGTGGTATTTCCTGCCATTGGTCCCTTACCTGCTGAACCAGTTTTCTGCCATTTCTGTGTATATATATAGTATTCGTGTTTGTCCTTGCCTTCTCAGTTTTCTTGCCTCGTGTTTGTTTGCCTGAGATGTTCTAGTGGTCGGTCAGACCCTCGCTAGAACATGACACCTCCACTAAATTTTACTATAGAGACTGTGCATTTTGACTCAATGTTCTTTGGATATCTGCTGAACCCAGATTTGTTCTTCAGACTGCCACTTAATCTATGAAACTCATTTAATGAAGGTCCCACTCACAGTTCTTGTGTTGATGACACTTTCAGAGTTAGTTTATAACTCTGTACTAAGTGATGCGACAGAGGATAGCTAATTTTTACACACTTTGCACTTTACAGGAGAAATGTCATGCACTGACCTGTCTGTGCTCCCTCGGCGAGTCCGGCCGCAATATGGGAGCATCACACAGTGACAGTGGGGCTGCTCGACCTATCAGAGAGCCTGGACGCCAGACCAATCAAGCTCAATGCCAGCTTCACATGCTTCCGGAAGGCAGACTATTTAAACAGGCAGCTGCTGGTCACAGGTGCCTGTGATTAGTATTCATGCCTCACTAGTTAGTTTTGTGTTTGTTACTCTGGATCACTGACCTTTTGCCAGTTTCTTTGACATAGCCTCTGATAACTGATTTTGCCTCTGATGTGACCTCCTGGTATTTGGCTCTGCATGCTGTGACCTCACCTTTCCATGCTGACTTTTTTGGGGTTTTACTTTGTTTTGTATCTGATTTTCGATTGTGATCCAATCATGGTTTTGCCTGTCTGACTTTCACCTCTTTCTGTCTTACTACTCTAGTCCCATTTTGGTTTAAACCCCTGCACTTAGCTAAGAAGGGATTGTCATCCAGTTGTGGGCTGTCACTTAGGACGGATCATGCAATAGGTATGGACAGTAATGTGGGTGGAGCTCAGGGCTGCACTGTTCCCTACTCTTTCATGACAAGATAGGTGATATGGTTGGCAAATGGTGCTGGAGTCAGTAACCAGGCCAGTTGTAGAAACATAAATTTTCTTCATAGTCTCTTTACTAAAGTGCAGAATGGGAGTTGCATTACATCCACAAATATAGTTCCAAACAATTCACAGTGCAAATTTTCCCATGTAGCGATGTATGGATATAAGAAAGGATGGAGGTTATAATACTGCTTGCCTCTATCTCTCTCTACAGAATCTAAGGCTGTCAATAACGTTCTTGCAAGTTTGTCTATAATTCCCAGCTGAGGGATACAATATATAATATGAGGCTAGCCATGATCATGTCAAAGTGTGGAGGGGGATTAGCAATGTCCATCTCACTGCTGTAAAATCTTTATCATCCTTAGGCTTCGTTCACATCACAGTTCAGCCTTTCCGTTCTCCTGCTCCGTTTAGGAGCTGGAGAACGGAAAGTACGGAGAAGGCACATAACTGAGCCAAACAAAGCCTAAGGCCCCCTTAGAATATAATGGGGTCCGTTATGTTTCCACTCAGAAGATGATTTTGAAGCGGAGACAAAAGTTGTGCATGCAGGACTTTTGTCTCCGCTTCAAAATCATCTTCTGAGCGGAAACATAATGAACCCCATTATAGTCTATGGGGTCCTAAGGGCTCCGTTATGTGCCTTCTCGGTCCTTTCCGTTTTCCTGCTCCTAAAATCATAGATTGTTCATTGATGGCTCTATAGCCATCATTGAACACTTCATTTGGAATATAACACAATGCTGCCACCTAGTGGCCTGTATTGGTATATTCCTGAAATAGACACCGAAGCCTGCTTGAGGCTTCGGTCTATTTCAGCGATGTAACAGGTTCCCTGTGACCCGTGGCACATGTATGTGATCAGCCATAAGGCTGATCACATACATTTTACCCTTCGGATGCCGTGGTCAAATGTGACCACGGCATCTGATCAGTCCGGAAGCGGAAGTCGCTTACTGACCAAGAGTTTTTCTTCCTTTTTTCATCGTCGTGTTCCAAGAGTTAGAACTTTTTTATTTTTCAATCTATATAGCGTTATGAGGGCTTGTTTTTTTGCGGGACAAGTTGTAGTTTTTAATGGCGCCATTTTAGGGTACACAACTTTCTGCCACTGCCTTTTTACGTTATAAATTTTATGGCGTTAATTTTTCGATATAAATAACAATACACTACCTGTCCAATGTCACACACTCATATTTCATTGGACCGCCTTTAGATTTGATTATGGCACGCATTCGCTGTGGCATTGTTTCGATAAGCTTCTGCAATGTCACAAGATTTATTTCCATCCAGTGTTGCATTAATTTTTCACCAAGATTTTTAACATTTTATTACTTTTTTGCAATAAAACCCATTTTTTTAAAAGAAAAACAAATGTTTTTTGCAGTGCTGCTTCCCAAGACCCATAACTTTTTTTTTTTCTTTCTATGGATTTGTGTGAGGGCTTGATTTTTGCGGGACGACTTGTATTTTTCATTGGTATCATATATTTGGAGTAAATGTCACTTTTTAAATCGCTTGTTATTATGTTTTTCAGTGGCAACTAAGAATAAATTAGCAATTTTTTTAAATTAATTTTTTACAGCGTTCACCGTAGGGGATAATTTACATCATATTTATATAGTCCGGGTTGTTAGATGCGGCAATACCCAACATGATTTTTTTTTTTCAATTTTTTTCATTGAAAAGCGTATTTTCAATGGAAAAAAAAAAGCGTAGATTTTTTAATGGGATTTTTTTATTGAATAAATGAGTTTACTTTTTTTTACCACTTAATAGTCCCACAAGGGGACTATAACAGACAGCTTTTTGATTGCTTTTAAAATGCAAACCACTATCCTTATAGTGCATTGCATTTTAATGTCAGTGCTATTCTGACATTGACCAGCAGGCTGCGCCAGAGAGGCGCAGCCTGCTGGAAACTAATCAAGGCTTGAGTTGGGGCCTTTATAGACCCCAGCCAGCCTTCACACACACGGGCACCCCGCAATCGCATTTGCGGGGTGCAAATGGGAGACAGAGGGAGTGGACTCCCTCTGTCAGCATTTTACATGTGGCGGGCGCCATTGCCCGCAGCATGTAAAGTGTTAAACAGCTCGGATCGACACTCCTGCCAGTCCGGGCTGTTAGAGCAGGGCCGCGGCTCTCATGTGAGAGCCGGGTTCCCACTCCCCACTGCACGGGGGACCCGTGCAGCGCTTAGACTGGGCTGTTATGGGCTGGGGGGGCACTGTGGATGGCACTGTTATGGGGCTGGGGGGTCTGTGGATGGCACATATATAACAGTGCCAGCCACAGATCCCCCCATAAGTGTCCGTCATCCACAGATCCCCCCATAAGTGTCCGTCATCCACAGATCCCCCCATAAGTGTCCGTCATCCACAGATCCCCCCATAAGTGTGTGTCCGATCCACATTTCTTTCTTTTTTTATTCTCTTATACGTTAATAAGGATACAGTGTTATGCAGAGGTGTACTTATAACAATTTTATAGACAAATGATACTATTTACAGTCGCGCGGGGGGCGCGAAATGTTTTCTTCTTCCTAGGGGGGCATGACAGAAAATAATTGAGAAGCACTGCCTTAGAGGATCTTGGGTTCCCTTGTGACCTGACGGCCTATTACATGCTTTGCTCTTGGCATGATCTTTGTTGGTTGACCACTGCTGGAGAGGGTAATAATGGTCTCAAATTTCCCCATTTTGTACACAATTTAACTGACTGGGTTGGTGGAGCACATGTGGGAGATTTATCAAAATTGGTGTTAAGGAACACTGGCTTAGTTGCCCATAGCAACAGATCAAATCCCACCTTTCGTTTTTCAGAGATCCATTGGAAAAGGAAAGGTGGAATCTGTTTGGCTGCTATGAGCAGCTAAGACAGTTTTTTTTTACACTAGTTTTGCTAAGTCTCCCCCTATTACTTTGTAACATTTCCAGCCCGATGGGCCTACCATGATACACGTCCGCAAAAGTGTGAAACCAAGATTTTGATAGAGCCCTGTATTAAAATAAAAACAAGTTGCCCACTTACATCTTATTGTCATTGATTGAAAAACACCTGACTAATACTAAAGGTTCACATACTTTTGACACTCAAACGTGATATTGAGTAATTTTCATTAATGAATAAAAGTAATTTGTTTTGATTATCTTTACCTCCCTTTAGAACTTGTGTGATAATGTGGTATAGTTTTAGGTCAAAACATTGAAAATTCTGAATAAACTTTCAAGCATTATTTTATCCACAGACCAGTTAGAGTACCCATGCCAAACTCTGTTGACTACCTTCAATGGTCACATGAGCATCAGAACTTGACAATAATAAAACAAAGACAGTCACCCAAATCTTTTAAATCATGTGGATAGCAGCTTAGGGTACTTTCACACTTGCGTCAGTGTGATCCGGCGGGCAGTTCGTCGTCGGAACTGCTGGCCGGATCCGCCGCTGACTGAAAGCATTTGTGAGACGGATCCGGATGCGGATCCGTCTCACAAATGCATTGCAAGGACGGATCCGTCTCTCCGCTTGTCATGCGGACAGACGAATCCGTCTTGTACATTTTTTCAGGTCTGCGCATGCGCAGGCCGGAAGGACGGATCCGGCATTGCGGTATTCTGAATGCCGGATCCGGCGCTAATACATTCCTATGGGAAAAAATGCCGGATCCGGCATTCAGGAAAGTCTTCAGGTTTTTTTCGCCGGAGAGAAAACCGTAGCATGCTGCAGTTCTCTTTTGCCTGATCAGTCAAAATGACTGAACTGAAGACATCCTGAACGGATTACTCTCCATTCAGAATGCATGGGGATATACCTGATCCGTTCTTTTCCGGTATAGAGCCCCGGTGACGGAACTCTATGCCGGAAAAGAAACACAAGTGTGAAAGTACCCTTACCTGGGAAAAAAAAAAAAAGTGGCACCAGGATGTACTATGGGAAGAAGGCAAGCTAGTGGAGGCAGTGTGAGGCTCTGGGTAATGTTCTGCTGGGAAACCTTGGATCCTGGCATTTAGGCCTCATGCACACGACCGTATTTTTTTGCGGTCCGCAAAACGGGGTTCCGTTTTTCCGTGACCGTTTTTTCGTCCGTGGGTCTTCCTTGATTTTTGGAGGATCCACGGACATGAAAAAAAAAGTCGTTTTGGTGTCCGCCTGGCCGTGCGGAGCCAAACGGATCCGTCCTGAATTACAATGCAAGTCAATGGGGACGGATCCGTTTGACTGTTGACACAATATGGTGCAATTTCAAACGGATCCGTCCCCCATTGACTTTCAATGTAAAGTCAGGAGTTAATATACCATCGGAGTTTTCTCCAATCCGATGGTATATTTTAACTTGAAGCGTCCCCATCACCATGGGAACGCCTCTATGTTAGAATATACTGTCGGATTTGAGTTACATCGGATTTGAGTTACATGACGGTCACTTACCAGTAGGAGGAGCTCCCGGCCGGACCTGTCACTTACCAGTAGGAGGAGCTCCCGGCCGGACGCAGAGATCGCAGCTCGCAGGTAAGTATAATGGTTCTACAAATTGCTAAGTAACCATGGCAACCGGGACTGCAGTAGCGTCCTGGTTGCCATGGTTACCGATCGGAGCCCCAGCGATTAAACTGGGACTCCGATCGGTACACTCCGCTGCCACCAATGATAGGGGGGAGATTTTAATTAGGAAGGGGAGGCAGGGGAGAAGGCCCACTGGCCACCAACGAGTTAACTACAGGGGAGGTGGGGGGGCCCACTGGCCACCAATGAGTTAACTACAGGGGAGGGGGGGCCGGCCGCACTGGCCACCAATGTGTTAACTACAGGGGGGGGGGGCTGCCCCCTGCTGCCTGGCAGCAACTTCCAGGCAGCAGGGGGCAGTCATGTACACAGTTCTGTTAGTATATTCTAACCTGAAGCATCCCCATCACCATGGGAACGCCTCTGTGTTAGAAAATACTGTCGGTTCTGAGTTTTCACGAAGTGAAACTCAGCTATGAAAAAGCTTTTATGCAGACGGATCTTCGGATCCGTCTGTATAAAAACTAACCTACGGCCACGGATCACGGACACGGATGCCAATCTTGTGTGCATCCGTGTTCTTTCACGGACCCATTGACTTGAATGGGTCCGTGAACCGTTGGCCGTGAAAAAAATAGGACAGGTCATATTTTTTTCAAGGCCAGGAAACACGGATCACGGATGCGGCTGCAAAACGGTGCATTTTCAGATTTTTCCACGGACCCATTGAAAGTCAATGGGTCCGCGAAAAAAAAAACGGAAAACGGCACAACGGCCACGGGTGCACACAACGGTCGTGTGCATATTGCACATACCACCAATTGAACCAATGTTACAGGCCAAGAACACCCCTTGATTACAACAATATACTCAAATGGTAGCCTCTTTCAGCAGGCATCCTGCCATATGGGAAAAATTGTTTAGAAATAGTTTAAGCGAGTTCAAAAACCTCAGCTCTCAATTTGAGACCAAGTCCAATACATGGATGCTTTATTTGGCAAAATACAGGACCCAAAAGGTGCTGAAATGTGTTAAAAAAAAAACAAAAACAAAAAACTTGCAAGCAGCTCTGTTCCAGCACTGAGATTCTGGGCCTCAGTTTCCAGAAGTGGGACATGCCATCCATGGTCAAGTGCACTGCTACAGCGATTTACTGGCCTCTGGTGTGACGTACTCCTAGGTAGCACATAACTCCAGGAGCACAGTGTTTTGTTTTCCTTCATTTGATACACATTCAAGCATTGAGTTAATTGTGGGTTGGGGGTCAGACAACCCCTTTAAATGATCTGCTGCTAATGGATCAGGTACCACAGGATATCTTCATAGGTCTTGTGGAGTCCATGCCTCCATGAGTTAAAGCTGTTTTGGTGGCAAAGGCTACACAATATTAACCACTTCCCATCTGGGCCCTTTGCCCCCTTCCTGACCAGGCCAAATTTTGCAAAACTGACATATCTCACTTTATGTGGTAATATCTTTGGAACGCCTTTATTTATCCAAGTCATTCAGAGATTGTTTTCTCGTGACACATTGTACTTCATGATAGTCATAAATTTGAGTCAAAATATTTCACCTTTATTTATGAAAAAATCCCAAATTTACCCAAAAATTTGAAAAATTCGCAATTTTCTAAATTTCAATTTCTCTGCTTTTAAAACAGAAAGTGATACCTCATAAAATATTTATTATTTAACATTCCCCATATGTCTACTTTATGTTGGCATCATTTTGGAAATGTCATTTTATTTTTTTAGGACGTTAGAAGGCTTAGAAGTTTAGAAGCAATTCTTCAAATTTTTAAGAAAATTGCCAAAACCCACTTTATAAGGACCAGTTCAGGTCTGAAGTCACTTTGTGGGGCCTACATAGTGGATACCCCCATAAATGACCCCATTGTAGAAACTACACCCCTCAAGGTATTCAAAACCGATTTTACAAACTTTGTTAACCCTTTAGGCGTTCCACAAGAATTAAAGGAAAATGGAGATCAAATTTTTAAATTTCACTTTTTTGGCAGATTTTCCATTTTAATCAATTTTTTTCTTTAACACATCGATGGTTAACAGCCAAACAAAACTCAATATTTATTACCCAGATTCTGCGGTTTACAGAAACACCCCACATGTGGTCGTAAACTGCTGTATGGGCACACGGCAGGGCGCAGAAGGAAAGGAACTCCACATGGTTTTTAGATGCCATGTCCCATTTGAAGCCCCCTGATGCACCCTTACAGTAGAAACTCCCAAGAAGTGACCCCATTTTGGAAACTAGGGGATAAGGTGCCAGTTTTATTAGTACTATTTTTGGGTACATATGATTTTTTGATCATTCATTATAACACTTTATGGGGCAAGGTGACCAAAAAATTGGTTGTTTTAGCACAGTTTCTATTTATTTATTTTTACAGCGTTCACCTGAGGGGTTCAGTCAAGTGACATTTTTATAGAGCAGATTGTTACGGATGTGGCGATACCTAATATGTATACTTTTTCTCATTTATTAAAGTTTTACACAATAATAGCATTTTTGAAACCAAAAAATTATGTTTTAATGTGTCCATGTTCTGAGAGCTATAGTTTTTTTATTTTTTGAGAGATTTTCTTATGTAGGGGCTCATTTTTTGCGGGATGAGGTGACGGTTTTATTGGTACCATTTTGTGGGACATACGCGTTTTTGATCACTTGGTGTTGCACCTTTTGTGATGCAAGGTGACAAAAATTGCTTGTTTTGACTCAATTTTTTTTATTTTTTTTTTACGGTGTTCACCCGAGGGGTTAGCTCATGTGATATTTTTATAGAGCTGGTTTTTACGGACGCGGCAATACTAAATATGTCTATTTTATTTTTTCTATTTTTAATTTTTTTTTTTATTCCTTACTTGGGTTTTTTTTTTTTTTTTACATGTGAAACTTTTTTTTATTTTATTTTTTCAACCCTTTATTTATTTATTTTTTACACTTTTCGTCCCCCATAAGGTCATACAAGACCTCTGGGGGACATTTACTTCACTTTTTATTTTTTTTTTACACTGTTGATTTCTCCTGTAACTGGGGCTGACATAGTAGCCCCAGTTACAGGACAAATGCACCCCTATAGAGGCTGTACAGCAGCAATCCTGCGCTGTACAGCCTCACAGCAGGGCTGATCGAGGTCTCTGAGAGACCTCACACAGCCCCTGCACTCTCCGGTCACAGCGCTCGGTGAGCGCTGTGTCTGCAGCGATCGTGAAGGCAGGGACACCTGGGCACTGTCCCTGCCTTGTCTTAGGGTTGCCCTGCTGTCACTGACAGCGGGCAACCCGATCAGCAGCTGCACGATTAGCGTGCAGCTGCTATTTCTGACAGGACGTTTTAAAACGTGCTGTCAGAAATAGACGTCCACCCATAGGACGTTTATATCCTATGGGCGGACGTGAGGCGGTTAAGGATATTATGAATGTTATGGCTGGGTGTAATGCTGCAGAACCCCAAGCAACCAGGCAAAGATCTGAAGAAACGTGGATTTATTGAAAACACAGCAGTAAAGTCCATGCCAGAAATCATACAGAAATAACATAGTCCAAATAAGAACCTCTGTGGGAAAATGTCAGAGAAAAGCCAGACCAGGCTAAAGTTCGTACAGAAGAGTCCGTGAAACCAAATACCTAAGGATGAGACGGTGAAGTATCCAAGGTCCAATCCGAAGCCACACACGGTGCAACTGTAGAGCAGAGACAAGGTTTCCAGAGACATTCACTAGATGGAGACACACAGAGTTCATGCTGGCCAATCAGTTCATAAACACCTGCTGGCCAATCACAGAGTGCTGCTTGTCAGAACCTCATAGGTCATGCGATGATCCTACTCATTAGCACCTGTGCAGCAAATCCCTAATCAACTTTGAATTTGTGCACAGATGCTTTACCTGCCAGTGGCCGACGTAGCGCATAAGATGCACGCACACTCGGCCGCGCATTCCTTTGCGAATCACCCCTCGGGTGTGCACGCGGACGCCCAACAGACTCGGCACGGGATTGTGCCAGCATGGACGCCAGAACGGAACCCACAGGAGACACCGGAGGCAGGACCGGCAGCGACGTATTGCCATCAGCCCGGCAATTCTGCCTCAGAGATCCCCGCGGCCCTCCCCTCCGGCGCCCATGCGGACGCCCCACCGTATCTGCCCGCAAGGGAACCAAAACCGCAGACTCCCTTACACTGGGTATATCCAATTTTAATTTGACTATTTTTTATTTTTATGCAGTTAATGTCTAGTAATCAGTCAAGTCAGATCTAATGTAACTGTGATATACAGCATTTTTGACTTTTATGAAGGGTACATGATTATTACACTATTTGTTTTGCAGCAGTAAATTGTCTGTTTAACAAGGAAATAAATAACTAAGTGCAGCCTTTCACTTGTTCTTGACTTGTTCTCATCCTACAGGAGGACTATGAGAGCCGTAGCTCCACCTTTATCTGAGGTTTTCACACCCCTAATTTCCCCTATATAGAGCACAGAGAACCTTTCAGTCGTCATATGACTTTTATCAGAGCTGAGTGGACATACGGATGTCATAAGCGAGCACTGCTATTTATCATACTGCACTAAGCATCCAACATAATGAAGAACACCTTCATGCGATGGAAGCTGCCTCTAGTTTGCTTCACCTTGGAGATTGCTATGATAATACTGTTTGGAGTTTTTATTCGTTATGACATCGAAGCTGATCCTGGCTGGAAACAATATAGAACAAACAAAAATATCAGTAATATTGAAAATGATTTCTACTACAGGTATCCAAGTAAGTACATCTCAGAGGTCATTTCTAGAATTCCTATGCATGTACAGTGTAACAATTGCTCAGCAGTTTAGCCTATCTTGCAACATTTTCTTTGACAGTACTTCAAAGTCCTGGAAACAAGACTTTTTAGGGTACAATGCCAGAGGAAAGCAAATTTAGAATAAATCTTCCATGCACTTTAGAGTGTTTTTGCATGTAAAACAATTAGAGTGAAAAAGCTAAAATACAGATCTATACTTATCTCCATTGTGATATGGCGGGACTCCATACTAAGGAATTTCCCCATGTTGACATACAATTATATTTTTAAAACTTTTTTTTTTTTTAGAGATCTCCAATGTTAAAATGAGGTAATGTTGTAGTTATGTTCTTATTTAAAGGGTGAAAGAGAGGTTTTTAGCCAATGAATCTCATAGGCTAATTACAATCCAACATGACCACTTATGGTAACCGTAATAAAAAAACTAAAAATAAAAACTTCAAAAGCCTATGAGTCTGCTTTCAGACTCCTACCCGAAAAGAGTACTACAGAACCACAGCCTGAGTCAGAACCTAGCCAAACCTATTAACAGTGGATCAACAGAATTCCTCTAAATATCAAGAGACTGTATTCTGTCTGGATGTATATGCTGCAACTAAAACCAGATACAGTAAAAGTTGTGAGTTGTATCCTACCACTGTCTACCTCATTCTTCAATACCACCACTACAACTGGTTGTACCACCATAAACGGTACTGGCGTCACGACAAATACCACCAAGGGACCCAGCCGCCACAAGCACCCTAAACACAGGCGTCATCAAGGGCACCTCAGCCTCCATCTAGGCTGGTGCTTCCCTACCACACAGTGTGCCCCGGAGGATTTCGTGCTGTCTTCCTCAACACTGTGCTGCCGGCCCATGGAGGCTTTCTGCTAACCGTGAGTAAACCGATGAACTGTATTATTACTGGCCCCTCATCGGCCCACCGTGCACCTCACGTGTCGCCCCTGCGGTTCTGGCACGTCACAGTAGTATCACTATCATTTAAGAAACTGTTTTGAATGATTTCTATGCCCCTTACACAGATTCCCTTACTGAGCCCAGATTCTAGACACATAATACTGGTGCCTATTTTGGTACAACCCATAATGCAGCTTAAATGTAATATATCGGGAGATGAAACCCTTGAAAAGTGCTAATATATAATATTCAAGACTGCATTTGAATATTGAATGTAATCCTTAGTAAAATAAACATTTTTTTACACTTTCTGTGCAGTGCTACAATCCTGACTAGTGACCCCTTGTACCTTGTGAAACAGCAGCAGTTCTCCCAAACCTGTAGCCAGCACTACCTCCTTCATTAGTGAGCATGCATACAGAAGCACACAGACTGCCATCTGATGTCGGTACATTCCCAGCCACCAATAGCATTTCTGTATTTCAAGAAAGGGTGAAGCCGTCATTCCTCAGTTAAGGGCGGAGTAAGTCATTGCTGCTACAATAAGCCTATGTGTTACTGGATACATTCTAGACTCAGCAAGTTTTCTCCATAAAATTTAACATAATGTATAGTACATCTATAAATGAACCATCACCATGAAAATACAATGCGATCTGTACTGTTAGGACTTATGCACAGTACTATAAGTCACAAATCGCAGATCCCGGTATTTCTTCTGTAGAAATATGCTATCCTTGTCCACAAAATGGACAAGAATAGGACATGTTCTACTTTTTTTGCGGAATGGACGTGCGGCTGAGGATCAGGGTCGTGTGCTGTCCACATCTTTGCGGCCCCACTGAAATGAATGGGTCCGCTTCCGATCTGAAAAAAATGTGCATCAGATGCAGACAGTAACTACAGTTGTGTGCATGAGCCCTGTGGGCAGATTTAGGGTCCATTCACACGTTCGCAAAATGGGTCCGCATCCGTTCCGCAATTTTGCGGAACGGGTGCAGACCCATTCATTTTCAATGGGGCGGGAATGTGCTGTCTGCATCCGCATTTGCGGATCCACACTTCCGCATCTGTGCTTCCGTTTCCGCAAAAAGAACATGTCCTATTAGGTATTTTCTATAATAGTGCCGGCGATGTGCGGTCTGCAAATTGCGGAATGCACATTGCCAGTGTCCGTGTTTTGCGGATCCGCAATTTGCGGATCCACAGAACACTTACGGACATGTGAATGGACCCTTATATATATAGTTTTATATGAAAATATTTAGAGTAAGGGCTCATGCACATGAAGATATTTTTTTATTTTTTTCTGCATCTGATTCGCATTTTTTCCATGTCTGATGCGGACCCATTCACTTCAACGGGTCACGAAAGATGCAGAAAGCACACCATGTGCTGTCCGCATCCATATGTCCGTTCTGCGGCCCCTCATTAAAATGGAACATGTCCTATTCTTGTCTGTTATACGGACAAGGATAAGACCGTTCTATAGAGGGCAGAATGTTCCATTCCACAAAATGTGGAATAAGCAGCGTTTTGGTATCCGCCTCCAAAGCGGAATGGAGGCGGAACGGAGCCAAACTGATGCATTCTGAGCAGATCCTTTTCCATTCAGAATGCATTAAGGGCAAAACTGAGATCTGTTTTTTATTTTTTATAAAAGTATTAAAACACAAGAAAAAATATAAAAATGAGGTATCACCGTAATCATACCGACCCAAATATTAACGTTAACATGTCATTTTTACCGTATAGGGAACACTGTAAAAAAAAAGAAACCCATAAAACCATGGTGGAATAGCCTTTTTTTTTTTTTTTTTTTTTTTTTTTTACCAATTTCATCTTATTTAGAATTTTTTTCCCATCTCCCATTATACCTTATGTAACACTAAATGATGCCTTTAGAAAGTACATCTTGTGCTTCAAAAAACAAGTCCTGATATGGCTATATGAATGGAAAAATAAATCGTTATTGCTCCTGGAAGGCAGGCTGTATAAAACAAAAATGAAAAATCACTGCATCAGGAAGGGGTTAAAGTTCCCATCGGGGCTATTATCCTTCTTGTCCAGATACTAAATAGTAAATCTGCCATGTAAAACAATGATAGTATCAGTCGGTTGACTACGGATGGTCTAAGAATTAGCAGAAAGAGGGGAAATAGTGACATGACTTAACGAGCTTTGCTCATACCTGTCACAAATGTTAATCCCGGTTTAGTGACACGTAAACCTTTTCATTGAAAGTTCCTGACTAGGGAAGAGCGAACCCGAACTAGGGATGAGCGAACCCGAATTTTGGGTTGTCCGTGACACGAACCCGAACATTTTCGTAAAAGTCCGGGTTCGGGTTCGGGTTCGGTGTTGGCGCTTTCTTGGCGCTTTTTGAAAGGCTGCAAAGCAGCCAATCAACAAGCGTCATACTACTTGCCCCAAGAGGCCATCACAGCCTTGCCTACTATTGGCATGGCTGTGATTGGCCAGTGCAGCATGTGACCCAGCCTCTATATAAGCTTGGGTCACGTAGCGCTGCACGTCACTCTGCTGATTCAAGCATAGGGAGAGGTTGCAGCTGCGACATTAGGGCGAGATTAGGCAGATTAACTCCTCCAAAAGACTTCATTCTGTGATCGATCTCCAGCTGTGGATCATTGAAGTGCTAATATCGAATTGCTCACTTTTTTTAGGCTGCCTAGAGCGTTTTTATATCACTTTTTTCTGGGGTGATCGGCGGCCATTTTGTGGCTTGTGGTGCGCCAGCACAAGCTACCACCAAGTGCTTTTAACCATCAATAGTGTGGTTATTTTTTGCTATATCCTACATCAGCTGCAGGCTGAGCCTGTGTCACCCAAGTGCATTTAACCATCAATAGTGTGGTTAATTTTTGGCCATATACTACATCAGGTGCAGGCTGAGCCTGTGTTACCCAAGTGCATTTAACCATCAACAGTGTGGTTAATTTTTGGCCATATACTACATCAGGTGCAGGCTGAGCCTGTGTCACCCAAGTGCATTTAACCATCAACAGTGTGGTTATTTTTTAGCCATATACTACATCAGGTGCAGGCTGAGCCTGTGTCACCCAAGTGCATTTAACCATCAATAGTGTGGTTATTTTTTGGCCATATACTACATCAGGGGCAAGTTGAGCCTGTCACCCAGCGCCTAAAAAATAGACCTGACATTTTATATTCCTCCAAATCAGTACTGTTTTAGCTGGTCAAGTTATTTGTAGTGACCGTAAAAGCACAGTTTTTGTTCTGGGTTGAAAAACTATTCCCAAATTTGCCATTCTCAAAATAAGTAGTTTATGCTATATCAGGCCTACTTTAAATCTATACCAAAAAGGATATCTTAAATTCAAGGTGCTGATAGTGTCATTCAGAAAAACTTAACACACGCTACCGTGCAGATACAAGTCTAATTCTGTGTTTAAACGTATACCTGTCACACAGCGCGAAAAAAATAGGCCTCACATTTCTATTCAACCAAATCTGTACTGTTTTAGCTGGTCAAATTATTTGTAGTGACCGTAAAAGCACAGTTTTTGTTCTGGGTTGAAAAACTATTCCCAAATTTGCCATTTTCAAAATTGTGGTGAACGGGAATAATGAGGAAAACATCTAATAAGGGACGCGGACGTGGACATGGTCGTGGTGGTGTTAGTGGACCCTCTGGTGCTGGGAGAGGACGTGGCCGTTCTGCCACAGCCACACGTCCTAGTGAACCAACTACCTCAGGTCCCAGTAGCCAGCAGAATTTACAGCGATATTTGGTGGGGCCCAATGCCGTTCTAAGGATGGTAAGGCCTGAGCAGGTACAGGCATTAGTCAATTGGGTGGCCGACAGTGGATCCAGCACGTTCACATTATCTCCCACCCAGTCTTCTGCAGAAAGTGCACAGATGGCGCATGAAAACCAAGCCCATCAGTCTGTCACATCACCCCCATGCATATCAGGGAAACTGTCTGAGCCTCAAGTTATGCAGCAGTCTCTTATGCTGTTTGAAGACTCTGCTGCCAGGGTTTCCCAAGGGCATCCACCTAGCCCTTCCCCAGGGGTGGAAGAGATGGAATGCACTAACGCACAACCACTTATGTTTCCTGATGATGAGGACATGGGAATACCACCTCAGCACGTCTCTGATGATGACGAAACACAGGTGCCAACTGCTGCGTCTTTCTGCAGTGTGCAGACTGAACAGGAGGTCAGGGAGGAAGACTGGGTGGAAGACGATGCAGGGGACGATGAGGTCCTAGACCCCACATGGAATGAAGGTTGTGCCACTGACTTTCAGAATTCGGAGGAAGAGGCAGTGGTGAGACCGAGCCAACAGCGTAGCAAAAGAGGGAGCAGTGGGCAAAATCAGAACACCCGCCGCCAAGAGACTCCGCCTGCTACTGACCGCCGCCATCTGGGACCGAGCACCCCAAAGGCAGCTTCAAGGAGTTCCCTGGCATGGCACTTCTTCAAACAATGTGCTGACGACAAGACCCGAGTGGTTTGCACGCTGTGCCATCAGAGCCTGAAGCGAGGCATTAACGTTCTGAACCTTAGCACAACTTGCATGACCAGGCACCTGCATGCAAAGCATGAACTGCAGTGGAGTAAACACCTTAAAAACAAAGTCACTCAGGCTCCCCCTGCTACCTCTTCTGCTGCTGCCGCCTCGGCCTCTTCTGCTGCCGCCGCCTCAGCCTCTTCCTCCGCCTCTGGAGGAACGTTGGCACCTGCCGCCCAGCAAAGATGGGATGTACCACCAACACCACCACCTGCGTCACCAAGCATCTCAACCATGTCACACGGCAGCGTTCAGCTCTCCATCTCACAAACATTTGAGAGAAAACGTAAATTCCCACCTAGCCACCCTCGATCCCTGGCCCTGAATGCCAGCATTTCTAAACTACTGGCCTATGAAATGCTGTAATTTAGGCTGGTGGACACAGACAGCTTCAAACAGCTCATGTCGCTTGCTGTCCCACAGTATGTTGTTCCCAGCCGCCACTACTTCTCCAAGAGAGCCGTGCCTTCCCTGCACAACCAAGTGTCGGATAAAATCAAGTGTGCACTGCGCAACGCCATCTGTGGCAAGGTCCACCTAACCACAGATACGTGGACCAGTAAGCACTGCACACTGTAAATGTAGTGGCGGCTGGGCCCCAGGCGGAGAGCTGTTTGGCGCACGTCCTTCCGCCGCCAAGGATCGCAGGGCAACATTCTTTGCCTCCTGTCTCCTCCTCCTTCTACTCAGCTTCCTCCTCCTCTTCTTCCACCTGCTCATCTAGTCAGCCACACACACACCTTCACCACCAACTTCAGCACAGCCCGGGGTAAACGTCAGCAGGCCGTTCTGAAACTCATATGTTTGGGGGACAGGCCCCACACCGCACAGGAGTTGTGGCGGGGTATAGAACAACAGACCGACGAGTGGTTGCTGCCGGTCAGCCTCAAGCCCGGCCTGGTGGTGTGCGATAATGGGCGAAATCTCGTTGCAGCTCTGGGACTAGCCGGTTTGATGCACATCCCTTGCCTGGCGCATGTGCTGAATTTGGTGGTGCAGAAGTTCATTCGCAACTACCCCGACATGTCAGAGCTGCTGAATAAAGTGCGGGCCGTCTGTTCGCGCTTCCGGCGTTCACACCCTGCTGCTGCACGCCTGTCTGCGCTACAGCGTAACTTCGGCCTTCCCGCTCACCGCCTCATATGCGATGTGCCCACCAGGTGGAACTCCACCTTGCACATGCTGGACAGACTGTGCGAGCAGCAGCAGGCCATAGTGGAGTTTCAGCTGCTGCACGCACGGGTCAGTCGCACTGCGGAACAGCACCACTTCACCACCAATGACTGGGCCTCCATGCGAGACCTGTGTGCCCTGTTGCGCTGTTTCGAGTACTCCACCAACATGGCCAGTGGCGATGACGCCATTATCAGCGTTACAATACCACTTCTATGTCTCCTTGAGAAAACACTTAGGGCGATGATGGAAGAGGAGGTGGCCCAGGAGGAAGAGGAGGAAGAGGGGTCATTTTTAGCACTTTCAGGCCAGTCTCTTCGAAGTGACTCAGAGGGAGGTTTTTTGCAACACCAGAGGCCAGGTACAAATGTGGCCAGACTGGGCCCACTACTGGAGGACGAGGATGAGGAGGAGGTGGATGAGGATGAAGCATGTTCACAGCGGGGTGGCACCCAAAGCAGCTCGGGCCCATCACTGGTGCGTGGCTGGGGGGAAACACAGGACGATGACGATACGCCTCCCACAGAGGACAGCTTGTCCTTACCTCTGGGCAGCCTGGCACACATGAGCGACTACATGCTGCAGTGCCTGCGCAACGACAGCAGAGTTGCCCACATTTTAACGTGTGCGGACTACTGGGTTGCCACCCTGCTGGATCCCCGGTACAAAGACAATGTGCCCACCTTACTTCCTACACTGGAGCGTGATAGGAAGATGCGCGAGTACAAGCGCACGTTGGTAGACGCGCTACTGAGAGCATTCCCAAATGTCACAGGGGAACCAGTGGAAGCCCAAGGCGAAGGCAGAGGAGGAGCAAGAGGTCGCCAACACAGCTGTGTCACGGCCAGCTCCTCTGAGGGCAGGGTTAGCATGGCAGAGATGTGAAAAAGTTTTGTCACCACGCCACAGCTAACTGCACCACCACCTGATACGGAACGTGTTAGCAGGAGGCAACATTTCACTAACCTGGTGGAACAGTACCTGTGCACACCCCTCCACGTACTGACTGATGGTTCGGCCCCATTCAACTTCTGGGTCTCCAAATTGTCCACGTGGCCAGAGCTAGCCTTTTATGCCTTGGAGGTGCTGGCCTGCCCGGCGCCCAGCGTTTTGTCTGAACGTGTATTCAGCACGGCAGGGGGCGTCATTACAGACAAACGCAGCCGCCTGTCTACAGCCAATGTGGACAAGCTGACGTTCATAAAAATGAACCAGGCATGGATCCCACAGGACCTGTCCATCCCTTGTGCAGATTAGATATTAACTACCTCCCCTTAACAATATATTATTCTACTCCAGGGCGCTTCCTCATTCAATCCTATTTTTATTTTCATTTTACCATTATATTGTGGGGCAACCCAAAGTTGAATGAACCTCTCCTCTGTCTGGGTGCTGGGGCCTAAATGTGTGACAGTGGCCTGTTCTAGTGGTGGGTGACGTGAAGCCTGATTCTCTGCTGACATGAAGCCTGAATCTCTGTTATGGGACCTCTCTCCTCTGTCTGGGTGCCTGGGCCTAAATATGTGACAGTGGCCTGTTCCAGTGGTGGGTGACGTGAAGCCTGATTCTCTGATATGTCAGCGCAGAATCAGTCTTCATGTCATATCAGAGAATCAGGCTTCACGTCACCCACCACTGGAACAGGCCACTGTCACATATTTAGGCCCCGGCACCCAGACAGAGGAGAGAGGTCCCGTAACAGAGAATCTGGCCTTATGTCAGCGCAGAATCAGTCTTCATGTCATAAGGCCAGATTCTCTGTTACGGGACCTCTCTCCTCTGTCTGGGTGCCGGGGCCTAAATATGTGACAGTGGCCTGTTCCAGTGGTGGGTGACGTGAAGCCTGATTCTCTGCTATGACATGAAGACTGATTCTCTGCTGACGTGAAGCCCGATTCTCTGCTATGGGACCTCTGTCCAATTGATATTGGTTATTTTATTTTATTTTTTTTTAATTCATTTCCATATCCACATTTGTTTGCAGGGGATTTACCTACATGTTGCTGCCTTTTGCAGCCCTCTAGCTCTTTCCTGGGCTGTTTTACAGCCTTTTTAGTGCCGAAAAGTTCGGGTCCCCATTGACTTCAATGGGGTTCGGGTCGGGTTCGGATCCCGAACCCGAACATTTCCGGGAAGTTCGGCCGAACTTCTCGAACCTGAACATCCAGGTGTTCGCTCAACTCTATTCCTGACACCTAAATTACTGTAACTATACCCTTCTGTCTTTGATGGTGAGGCTGCCCTAGACAGAATGTGAAATGACACTCCACCTTCCACACGCAGCTTTTTCTTTTTCTTGAAACCTGCACTTCCCTTACGTCCTAACCAGCAGCACAAGTGGGGAGTTCTCCCCTGTGAAACTAGTAGGACAGGTGGAATTTTTGATTACAATAAATTTCCTACCAAGTAATAATTAAATAATTAGTAAAACCCACCCCTATAAAGGGCAGACTGCCCATAATTCAGTGCTTTTGTTCTCTGTCCCTGTGGACAGTAGGACGGGTCAGGCTACGGTCTGTCACTTTAAAAATACTTTTTTTCCTTTTGATCTTTTTTTTTTTTTTTTTCCTACTGCTTGTCTCATGGTCCTACCTTGTGGCCATAAAGTCGCTCCGGTCCCCTCTGCTCATCGTTGCGATCCACCGCACGTTGCACCTGCGGTAGCGGCAGTACAGGCTACAGGGGCGGAGCCTATCAGCGCTCGGCCACCTACAGGGCTTGGGTCGCCGGCGTCTCTTCGCCGGCTCCTGCTGCATGCTGCACGGCCGACAGGAAGTGCGTCAATGACTACTTCCGGTTTCGGCCAGCGGTATTAAACTTAAAACGCAAGTGTATTTTAGTTTTATGAGCCCTGCGGGCTGCATATTTTATGTTATATAATATGTATATATATTTTAAAAGCTTATTTTCCCAGGGGAAAGATTAAGTGAGGTGGTGCTATCACAGAGGGGGCCGATCTAAGGTTAGGGGTGGAGCTATCCACCTATATAAGTCCACAACAAGAGTACTTTCTGAGCAGAGAGCTAAGGCTACAATTCTGTGCCTGCTAACTACTACTGAGAGCTAAAGCTACAGCCTGTGGCTATTACTACTAAACTGAAAATTTATTTTCAGATGGCATCTCCTAGCGGTGATCAGCGCGGTAAATCCGCCCACAAGCAGAGACATTTAGTCTGCGCTTCCTGCGAGATTCCAATGCCGGACTTCTACGAGTACAATCGGTGTCCATCATGTCGTCCCCCTCTGTCGCAACCCACTGCAAGCGACATGTTTGGGTGGATGAAGGACTTCATGGGAAATTCTATTTCCGAAATTAAAAGCGCCCTCGCCTCAAAGAGACCAAGAGAATCATCTCCGGGTCCGATGCCTATGCTGGAAGCAATCTCCGTGGACGACCATTCCTCTTCTTCCTCTGACGACGAAGATTCACTATTCCTGTTCCCAGCTGAGAAGACTCAAAGGCTTTTACGCTCCATCCGGTCAAGGAACCGTGATGTTGAGCAAGGGGAAGCTCCGCCGTCCACCTCTAGGGGGTTAAGAACCTTCAAGGTGGACGAAAACCTTAAGCGTTTTATGCTTACGGAATGGAAACATCCAGAGAAGGGTCCAGTCCTCAATAAGAGGTTTAAACTCATGTTTCCCCTCCAGGAATCGGAATCTGACCTTTGGGTACCGCCTCCAAAGGTTGACATGGCGAGATCCAAACTGTCCAAAAAGACCCTAGTTAGACCGAAAGGTCGAATGCACCTTAAGGCGAAATTATTCTGCTGCTGCAGCCTCCGCGTCAGTAGCTGTCGCCTCCTCTGAGACCGCGGACTTTGTACGTTCCCGCATCTTAAGAATTCAGGCTGACCTAGAGGCCGGAGTAGCCAGAACGGACATTCTGGACCAATTAAAGACCCTCCTATTGGGAGTGGATTTTCTATGTGACTCCTCTGCGCAGCACTTGAAACTGGCTGCAAAAGGTATGGCGCTTTCTTCTGCCAGCCGTAGGCCCCTTTGGTTATGACCATGGGTCGCCGATAACACCTCCAAATTTAACTTATGTGGCCTACCCTATGAGCCAGGAAGGCTTTTTGGTTCTGAGCTAGATAAGCTCATGGAAAGCTTGGCAGATAAGGAAGGGAAAAATCTCCCTCAACAGTCCTTTCGGGGTCGCAGTAGGTCCAGAAATACAAGACATAAGGGCCCCTCGAGATCCCAGAGGCGTCAGGCGTCCTCCGCGGTCGTGGTAGCGGCAACGAACGTAAGGCGGACCTATGACTCTCCCGCTTACCTTCTCCCTTCCCATCCAGACCCCCCGTGCAATCCTCCTGTCGGAGGTCGTTTAAGTTTTTTTCAGCAGACCTGACTGCAAGAGATCCCGGACCAGTGGGTCCTAAATATAATTTTGTTCGGTTACACAATAGATTTCGTGTCTCCCCCTCAGGAGAAATTTGTGTTAACCAAATCAAACAAAAGATCCTAGAGGACGCAGTCCTCCTTTACCTTCACAAAAAAGCCCTAGAGGAGGTTCCCTCCCACGAACGAGGGCGAGTGGTGTATTCCCCCATATTTCTAGTCCCAAAGCCTTCTGGAGACTGGCGCATGATAATAGATCTGCGCTACCTAAATCGCTTCATAAGGCAGAAGCGCTTCAGAATGGAGACCATCCGTTCCTTAATCAATATTCTAAATCCCGGAGACCTCATGGTCACCATAGATCTAAAGGACGCTTATCTTCATGTCCCTATTCATCCAACTCACCGAAAGTTCCTAAGAGTTACGGTCTCCATAAAAGGTGTGGTAAAGCATTACCAGTTTGCTGTTCTACCCTTTGGCATCTCTTCCGCTCCCCACACATTTACCAAGGTTGTGGCTCCGGTTGTTGCCAAGCTCAGGCTTCAAGGACTAGAAATTGTGCCATATCTAGACGACTGGCTCTTAAAAGCTGCGTCTCTAGACGTTCTTCAGACCCATCTTCATCTGGCTCTTCAGACTCTCCAGCGGTTAGGCTGGCTGATAAATTGGGGAAAGTCCCAGATCCTGCCTTCCACTTCCAGGGTATTCCTGGCGTTTATAGTGGATTCTCAAAGGATCTCTCTACTCTATCTCTATCTCTCGAAGATGTTGGGCCACATGTCAGCATCTGCAGAAGCAGTTCCTTGGGCCCTTTAGCACTTCCATCCACTTCAAGAGGAAGTGTTAGCAGTCTGGAACCACAACTCCAAAGGGTTGGACAAGACTCACTCCCTGTCTGTCAAAGTCCGGTCCTCACTCAAATGGTGGAGGAACCTATTAGATGGGAGGTCCTTGATTCAACCTCGTTGGATCACGTTGACCACAGACGCCTCCCTTCTACGTTGGGGAGCCCATCTGGAAGACAGTCCAGTACAAGGTTTCTGGACTCCACAGGAGAGGCTTCTCTCGTCCAATATGAGAGAACTAGGCTGTACGTCTAGCTCTTTATCACTTTGCTCCTCTCATCCGCGGAAAGGCAGTGAGAGTCTGTTTGGACAGCACGACTGTGGTTGCTTACATCAACAGACAAGGAGGTACGAGGTCTCAAACTCTTCTCCACGAAGTTGGTCTAATTCTCACTTGGGCAGAGCCCAGTCTATCCCACCTATCCGCGGTTCACATCAGGGGAGATCTCAACATAGTTGCAGATCGACTCATTCGGGGCCTACCAGTTCCAGGGGAATGGTCACTGAACAGAGACCTCTTCTCCCAGATCACTCTACGTTGGGGTATTCCAGAGGTTGACTTGATGGCGACCCGGTTGAACGCGAAGGTGGACAAGTTCTGCTCCCTCTACAAGGAGGACAACCCCTTGGCGATAGACGCTCTGTCCATTCCATGGAGGTTCAGGCTGGCATACATATTCCCTCCACTTTCCATGATACCACGGGTATTGACGA